>NC_142012.1:118750240-119350240 GCF_049901735.1 Notechis scutatus
TTTTCAAGGATAACATGCAAGGAATTTTTCAGTCTTTTGAAGGTTAATTTATTTGGTGCCATTGGAAGGGAAATGCTTCATTTCATCGTCATTGTCATTATTGACTCAAGAGAACTAAATGCCCTGGATAGGAAGACATAAAAATAATGAATCATGCCTTTCATCCACACAGTGATGTTGACAGACTCGACTTACCAAGGTGGTATGGCATCACGGACAGCCTTTCCTTGTATTTCTTCTTAATATCTTCTGCTTAAGTTATTATTATTTTTAAAAAAATCTGTAGATTGTTCAATTAATTGTTATTAATTGAACAAGTTCATAATAAGGCAGTCTGTTAGATAACTAGATCTGTCATGGCTTCAAAGGTCAAAATCCTGAACTAAGCAGGACAAGTGGTACAGATTTTTCACTATTGGTATAATATGAACCAGTATAATTATTAACACTTAGTGTTAGAAATACGAAACAAGCAATTATTAATTACTGTTTTATACATTGTTCTAAATAATTTAATTAATATATACATATGTTATGGTATGTTATGAGTTTAAAAATACTTTACAGCCAATAATAATGACCATAAAAATGATGCTGAGCAACCAAACCATGTTTCATAGCATTGTTAATTAGAATCAGTCTGGGAAATTTCCTGGATTGGCAAAAAAACAACAGAAAATATTTTTGTAGGGTGCTTCAAAAGAGAAATGGATATTCTCTGAATGAAAACTTAATAATCAATCACTATTGTATCTCTGCTTCTAAGACATTGCTTTCTTTTCATCCATCAATATGCTTGGGCTCCATTTTTCTCTCTGAGGTTATTTCCTTTTGCTTTGTTCATTTAATTCTTCTCCAAGCCAATAATAAGCCCAATAACAGCAAGAAAGAGATGACAGTGTTTCTCTCTCTCTTTAAATCTTTGCTTCCACAATTACTCAGGCTTGTGGGGATACTGCCCTTAAGTTTAAATTCAGAATCAGCAGAAAAACAGCCATTTTCCATTTGCAGCCAGCCACAAAAAGTGATTGGTATAGGTATAAAAATCACTTTCTGCTTTATGATGTGTGGATTAATGAAAGTATTAAACCATTCTAAATGATAGATAAGGAAATTATTTCCACTGTAGCTTGAAAGAAATAAAACCTCTCTGTCTTAAATTAAAGAGATTTAAAACTTCACTAGCTCATCAAAAGTACATGGCCCCCAAAAGGAGGAGCACATTTATTACCATTCATGGATTACCTTAATTTTTTAACATTCATCATTTTTCTGCTTCATTACAGTTACAGTTTCCCATAAGCTTTAAGGAACACACTAATTTCAGAACAGAAGAAGAGTAAATATGAGTCTGGCTAATACATTTTTATGAGGAGAAAGACAATTTACCTATTTAATTAGCATTTTGCACTATTAATTTAATTTTCCTGACATTGCTGTCTTAATTGTGAGTGTCATTTTCATCAGAGATTTTAATTTATGACCTTCTATCCAAAGACAAAAGGTGAATAGGACATGTTTGTATATAAAGATGGAGAATTAACTGTAGCACAGTGCACATGTCCATTTGATAATTAATATTTCATATTTATTTTTCTACAAACAAAGGATAAACAGAAACATAAGGGAGAAAAGAAAAGGGAGTGATAAACAACTTTCAAAAGCTACAGCAATGATAATACATTAGATTTCAATGAAAAAGATGATCAGGGTTTAAAAAGAAGTTTCTCTCAATTTGTGTGCCCATATGAATAACAAATTGAAATGTATTAGCATTTAATAACTCTGTATTGATAATTCCGACTATTGCTATTAATTAGTATATCCATATTTGTTATGAAACAATGGATGTTAATTCTATACTTCAGATGATTAACAGTTTTTTCTCACAAAAGAAAGACATTTATGAATCTATATTAAAAAAAAATACCCTAAGAAAGTGCTAATGCAGGGGTCACCAATCTTTCAGACTTCAGGGACCACTAAATTCATTATTTTAAATCCCATGGACCACTAATATGATCTGTCTAATGACCGGCCAGATGGGCATGGCTAGGTGGTCATGTGACTGGATGGGCATGGCCAACTCGATGTCACTCATGTTGAGGGGCACCTCGCCAGCCTCTACTTGCCCTCTCGTCCCAGACATTCCTCGCCTTCCTGCCCTGGCTCCTTAGAGCCCCAACAGGAACCAGTTGTTAAAGCTAAGCAGCCACCAAGAAAAACAGCTGGCAAAACAGCTGACTCAGTTCTAATTGGATCTGACCGAGAAGGAGGTTCAGCAGAAGTGCCTGACTGAGGACTAAGAGGATAGGCTTTCCAAGCAGAAGGAAGACCTACAGGAGTGCAAGGCCAGGTATCGGCGCCTGGAGGCTGAGATGGTCAGTCAGTTCCAGGCCATGATACAGTCCCACTGGAACAAGGTCTTCCGGCTCTTCACTACCAGTGGCACTTCCCTCCAGCCTTCGTCCAAAGCCCCGCACTAGGAGGCTGAAGCAGACCCCAAGTCAGAATTTCTGCCCCCTCTGCTGCACACAAAAAGATCCCGAAGGGGGAGACTCTCTGCAGCAACACAAACGGCCCAGCTGACGACCACTGTGCTAATGTGTGTGTGTGTGTTTATATATGAACTCATTTAGTTCATCCCTCAGTTGTGTGAATGAAACCTAATTAAACCATTGTTTAATTGGAGTGTTCACTTCTTCTTATAAACTCTTGAGATTGAGATACCCAAAGCCTCTCTAGGTAAACTATTTGACTATTATTGTCATGCTCCTGGTGGAGACTGACTCTGAGGGAGAGGAGGAACAGCTGACAGGGAGTGGCAGTGTGGCTCCGGAGGTTGTGGAGGAGGCTGGGTAAGGGCAGAGGCCAGCTGAGCAGTAAGGGGAGGACCCAGGCCCCTAGGGCACACAGGGAGGAGAGGATCAGGGAGGGACATGGTCTCCTCGGGAGGAGAGGGTCTTGATCCTTTTCATGGGCTGCAGGTGTGATAACTGAATAAGAGTTTGGACCTGCATACTGGCAAACACTGGAAACAAATTGTGTAAATATCTCTAGTTTATAGTTCCTCTCTGAGTTTGGCATCCTTCCCAGTGTGTGTTATCTGTGGACATCCTCCAGCCCTTATCTTGCCTGGTTTGTGTTGCTTTTTTCCTTCTTTGGTAGGAGTTTTTTTACCTTCCGTCAAAGATATTCAGAGCTTGGAAGCAAACTGAAGGAATAAAAGGGGCTTCACCTATTTTCTGTGACTGTGTTTGTTTTGTATCCCACCCTGGCTCATCACAATTATACAAATCTTACCACCAGGAAGGTTTCCTTTATAATTAAATGAAATCTAGATTGATGCAATATAACTACCATTCTGGTCCTAGTTTCTGTGGCAATGCAAAGTGATTGTTGACCATTTTCCTTATGGCACACTTAAGTACCTGAACATGGATACTGCGTTCTATCTCAGTTTTCTTTTCTCCAAACCAAACTTCCCAATTCCCCAAACCTATCTTCACAGGGCATGACTTCAAGCCCCTGACTTTGTCAGCCTCTTGAACCTGCTGTCAGAATCGCATAGTACCCCAGCTGTAGCTTCAGCAGTACAATCTCCAGAAGAATAAAGACTTTACACAACTTTGATTACTTTTTTAAAAAGAAGACTAAAGTTCCAAATGACCTGGTGTACAAAACTTTTTCTACTATAGAAAATGACCCCCCCCCAAAAAAAACAACAACCTTCTGTGTGAAAACAGATTTAATGATAGAAACTTTGGAAATTACATTACTGCTCAAATATTTGATGTGAAATATGAAGATTGTGAATTATATTTTTATGAAAATAATCTTTTAAATGTTGTTTTCAAGCATGAAATCCTATAATAAGCCAAGAAATGGCTGAAGTCCCACTGGATACTGCACTGAAGCACCTCACCCCCTATTTGCTCTGGCATGCTGGTATTTACAAAATAACTATTGCAACTATGGGAGGCCTCTGTGGAGCTACTTCAAAGCTTTTCCACTTGTCTCTGCTTGACTGTATTTGCTCAGACAACACTTCTTCTGGGACTGTCAGGGAAGATAAGTAGTTGTGTAGGCATACATATGTAGAGACAACAGTGGAAAGGCTTTAAAGCAGCTTTGCCAGGTATTGCAGGGTACACAGCTGATCTAATGCTTTGGGGGAAGGATGTTTGATTTGCTTTAATGTACTTTACAATGCATCCTTTCAGTTGCTTTGCACAGGCCTGATGCTGAGGGACGGATGATGATATGAAGTTCCTTAGGATTTCTGCTATGCCAAAAAGCTCTGAATTGTTTCTGGGGGCATGTCCAGTTCTTCCAGTTAGCAACAGCAATAGCACTTAGACTTATATACTGCTTTACAGTGCTTTACATCCCCCTCTAAGTGGTTTACATAGTCAGCATATTGCCCTCAATGAACTGGGTCCTCAACTGACCAACCTCAGAAGGATGGAATAATGAATCAACCTTGAGCCAGTGAGAACTGAACTGCCAAACTGCTGGCAGCTGGCAGTCAGCAGAAGTAGGCTGCAGTACTGCATTCTAACCACTGCACCACCAGGGCTCTTATTTGGGCTTTGAATACAAATAGATGTGGATATGTAGAGGTGGGAAATAGGACAAAAAATGATCATGCTATGGAGTTTCTTCATCTTCATCTTTGAATATATTTAAAACATTATAAGGCATGTAAAAAAAATGTTTGCTAAGCAAGAGAGAAAATAGGCAATTTTTGGGACACATGACAACCAGAAAAACACATGTGAACATGTTTGGCAGGTGAGAATGTGTAACAATTTCAGAGATATGCTACTTGATATGAAACATGTAAGTCAGTGAGAACTAGTTTATTAAGCACCATATCCATGCAATCAGTTTTATGTTCCATTTTATAATCTCTTGTGTTTAGCTTCCGGAAAACATTCTCATGGATTTCCCCCCCCCCAGTGTGTGGACTGGGAATATTCTCTGAGTTCCTTTTCTTTCTGATTATTGATTATAGTCATATTCCACAACCCTATTCAAACATTGCCTATCAGCCTGCATGAGGCCTGAAATGTATGTTTAATATTTATTAAGTAAATGTGAGGAGGAGGAAGCATAAGAATGTTTATTGTGGTGTTTATTGTTGTGCAGGAAAGCTTTATTTGACATTTTTTAAGGAAATGTAAAGAGTGGTGACTCTTTTTGTAAAGATGTTTATTTCATTTGAAGCAAATCTCAATAAAGGAATTTGATGGCCCATTATTGAGCTTTACAAATGCTACTAAAGACATAATGTTAAGGTAATTTATCTTTTCAAGTTAATTTCTTCTGCCCAAACACATTCAGAACTTAAGTTGATTGACATTTTGGAATATGATAAATGTATAAAGACAAGGAAATTTATTTAAATGTGTCTTAAAATTAATAGACACATTTTAAAGACTGAGTGGAAAATATCCCATAAATTTACACATCCCAGATTGAATATTGGAGTTTCATAAATGCTGCTACAAAGTGAACTATTATCTTTGAATTAATCAGAATAGAGCTGGAAGGGACCTTCAGTTCCCTGCACAAGCAGGAGATGCTATGCCATTTCAGACAAGTGATTGTTCAATCTCTTCTTTAAAACTTCCACTATTTCAGATAGCTGGTTGTGTAGTCTCTTCTTAAAAACCTCCAATAATGAAGCACCCATAACTTCTGATGGCAAGCTGTTCCACTGGTTAATTGTTCTCACTGTTAGGAAGTTTTTCCTTAATTCCAGGTTGATTCTCTCCTTGATTAGTTTCCGTCCATTTTTTTCTTGTCCTGCCTTCTGGTACTTTGAAAAATAAGTTGACCCCCTCCTCTTTGTGGCAACCTCTCAAATACTGGAATAGTGCTACATATCCCCCTCCCTGACCCCCAGTCCTGATAGCTGTATTCCAGTTTTTGAGGTCTTGCCACAAAGAGGAGAGGGTCAACTTATTTTTCAAAGCATCAGAGGACAGGAGAAGAAAATAAATGGATGGAAACTAATCAAGGATTATGCTCTTAAATTAAAAGAAGTGGTTTATTAGGGTGGTGTCATCTTCACAGTTTTCTCATGCATAATAAATCGGACTTGCAAGACATTTTAAATATAAAAAACTATTTACAAAGTCAAATTGGTTGCTTGAAGTTAAAATGTATTGCATATAGTCCACCTATGTGTAGTTTTCAATAGGCATTAATAATGACAAGTTCTTAAAGTGGCTCCTAAGTGAAGGAATGGGCATTTTTATGGCTCTTAACCAACCTTGCTTGATCCTTTCCTTCAGTTTCTATACATCTTTATCCTCCCAATTCACTTCTAGTAAGTTCAGTTTCAACTGCCACTAGAAAACTTTTGGGTTTGAATTGTAACAGGCTGTCCTTCTTTTTCTGTATTTTACACATTTAGCCTACAAGTGGGGGAAAAGAAATGTGATTTCCCCCCCTCAGGTATTTCATGAATTCTCAGTGCTTTGTGGATTTTATCAATGGATTCCTTTTTTTTTTTTTTTTTTACAAAAGATTCCTTATTCATTTTGTATTTTTTTCTCTTTCTTAGGATTCAGATTGATACTCCCTTATCTGGGGCTACAGCCTCTTATCTGTGCTGTGTGTATCAATACTCCTAGTATTATCCCCAATACTAGGAGGCAATACAAAATATTGTTCCTGCTGGGTAAATATTTACAGAAACACCAAAGAGAGATGGCAATACAGTAGCTAAACTTCAATTGTTCAGTCAAATGCAAAACATCCTATTCTAAACTGTTATTAAAGGCAGCATAAAATGTTTCTTCCTTTCCTCCTCTTTCTAATTAAAAAGAAATTTCTATATTAGTTTTTTGAATGCCAACAATCATAGAAATCTGTGGTGCGCAATCTAAGATCACAACACCATGTTTTTATATTTCTGTTATTACATCACATACAGTACAAATACAATACAGTAGACACTGTCAAATTGTCACAAAACACTTTTGAATTTTTGGCATAATGGTGCTTAGGACTGGATGTTTTTGCCAATAATGTTAATTAAACATTGCAACTTTTTAGTAGCATTGTAGCATAGCAATTATGCTCTTCAAATCATTTCCTCAAGAAATTGTGTGACATTTCCTAGAGCTACTGTTCATCTGGATTTACATGTACTCTCTAACTGATCTCTTGGAGGTTTTATGGCTGTAGAAACTATTTCACTGAAAATATTAATTACAAATATGCTTCCAACAAACATTGATATTGACATTTTAATTCAATAATACATTATAACTTCATAATTATAATTTTATATTCAGCTCCCATACATATATAATATGTGATGTCATAACAGGTTGTTTGCAAAGTGTTCCAGTTCTTTCAGTAAACTGATAATAGTTTATTTTACAATTGGTTTATTTATTGTGAATAGTCTATGGGGGGGTGTCAAATTCAAGGCCCAAGGGATGGATCCGGTCCATGGGATGCTTAGATCTGGCCCGTGGGGCTGCTCTGGAAACACAGGCCCGCAGTGCCTCTGCAAGTGAAAACAGTTTTGGAGGGCTGCGTGAGGCCCTCCTGAGCTCTATTTTCACTGGCAAAGGGTTGCAGGAGGCCGTTGCAGCCAAAAATTGAGCTCTGAGGAAACTGTTTTTGCTGTCAAGGCACGTTTGCACAAGAACCTAAGAAAATGCACATGCAACATATTATTATTGGTCCTATCCAGGAATTACAGGAGACCCTGACATGAGTGACATCAAGCTAGCCATGCCCACCCTAGCCATGCCCACCCATTAAGAAGAGAAGTAACCTGGAATTAAGGAAAAAGTTCCTAACAGTGAGAACAATTAATCAGTGGAACAACTTGCCTTCAGAAATTGTGAGTGCTTCATCAGTGGAAGTTTTTAAGAAGAGACTGGGCAGTCACTTGTCTGAAATGGTAGAGGGTCTCCTGCTTGAGCAGGGGGTTGGACGAGAAGACCTCCAAGGTCCCTTTCAGCTCTATTCTAATTGATTGATTGATTAATGCAAGGATCAGTTTTTGGAAGTGAGACAGATAGAAGGAGAAGAATAAGGAATATATGATAAACTACTCTCTGAGAATTTTCATTTTATGACTGAATCTATGGAGTCTTTTCTCTGTCCCTTTGGTTTCTTTTTTGTGTTTATAAACAACTAACATTTTTTTCTTGACATGCCTCTTTCTGCACTGTATTAATTAACCAGAAGAAATAAACATGATGACAAAGAAAGCTATATGAAAATGTTATGCCATTCTTTCCTGGACGACTTGACAGGTCACTTAAGCACCAGAGGGGATTAAGGTAATTGCAGTTGGAAGTGATTGTTAAAATCTTGCTTTTGTTATTCATACCTGTTCCACTTCATTGTTCTTTTCATTTTATGTTTCCCTTATTCTTCCAGCAATTTCTATGTTTTGAAAGCTTTGAATAACTGGTGCTTTTAACAAACAATCTTTCAAAATCTCAAATGTGAATCTATCAAAATTTGATAGAACACCAAATAAGACAAACAAGGTGAAATGACAGGTTACTGATTATAAAATGAATGAATGAAAATAATAATAATATTACACTATGTTTGAGGTGACATAAAGATGAGCTTGAGTTTTTACTTATAAATGACTATATATGTATGTATATATGTATGTATGCCTTACTGATCATATATCAACATTTTATTGCAAAGGGGTGAAACTGTTAAACATGTGGCATTTATGTTCATCATAACAATGAAGTTATTTAGTTATTGAATTAATTGGAATTCAGACGCTGTTTATATCAGTGGAATTCAATATATTCATTGCTAATGTATTGGAATGAGATTGGTTTCTATTCCATCTGTAGCCACAGCAACTCACTTGGTGACTTTTAGACCATCTCACAGCTGTTGTGAAGAAATAAAGGATTGAACACAATATGTTATTATTTATTTTATATGTCAAGCAAGTATTAGATAACAGGTATAAGTATAAGCATGGTTATGAATACATGAAATGGATATGAATTAAAAAAAAAACAATAGGACAGGGATGGTAGGAACATTGGTGCACTTATGTACGCTCCCTAAAGACCTCTTAGGAAAGGGATGAGGTCAATAGTAGACAGTCTAAGGTTAAATTTTTGGGGGTTTGGGGAAGAAACCACAGAGACAGGTAGAGTATTCCAGACACTGACCACTCTGTTGCTGAAGTCGTATTTCCTGCAATCAAGTTTGGTGCAGTTTACCTTGAGTTTGTATCTATTGTGTGCTCTTGTATTGTTGTGGTTGAAGCTGAAGTATTCATTGACAGGTAAGTCGTTGCAATGTATGATTTTATATACCATACTTAGATCAGATCAAAGACAGTGTAATTCAAGGTTTTCTAGGTCTAGAATTTCAAGTCTGGTGGCATAAGGTATTCTACAATGAGTAGAGGAGTGGAGAAATTTTCTTGTGGAATATTTCTGGACTTTCTCGACTGTATTAATATCCGTTATGTAATGTGGATTCCAGACTGATGAGCTGTATTCAAGTATTGGTCTAGCAAATGTTTTGAATGCTCTAGTTAGTAGTGTGATATTGCCGGAGAAAAAGCTACGTAGGATTAGGTTAACAACTCTTAATGCCTTTTTGGCTATGTAGTTACAGTGGGCTCTAGCACTTAGATCATTAGAGATGAGTACTCCAAGGTCCTTGACATAGTTGGGGTCATCAACAAGGTCTTGATTATTCAGTTTGTATTTTATTTTCTGATATATTTTTTTTTTTGCCTATATGTAAGACAGATCATTTGTTTGTTGAGATTTGAAGTTGTCATTTGTTTGACCATTCTGATACATACTTGAGGTCATTTTGAAGGGTAGCAGTATTGTCAGTGGTGTTGAATAGCTTTACATCATCAGTGAACAGAACGCAGTTGCTCTTAATATGATCACAGAGGTCATTTATGTAAAGTATAAAGAGAGTTGGTCCTAGAACGCTGCCTTAGGGGACACCACTGTTGACAGGAATAGGATTTGATAGGGTGTTCCCTATTTTGACCATTTGTTGCCTATTTAACAGGAATGCATCTATCCAGTTATGCAGGTGTCCAGAGATGCCATAAGATTTTAGTTTTAGGAATAGTTTGTTGTGTACCACTGAATCAAAGGCTTTACAGAAGTCTATGTACATTGTGTCTATTGCTTTGCCCTGATCAAATTGTGTAGTCCATATATTTTTGCAGTGTAGGAGTTGCAGATTACAGGATAATTTTTTTCTGAAACAAAATTGTTTGTTAGAGAGTAGGTTGTTTGTCTCTAAGTGGAAGATAATGGATTGGTTAATAATTGATTCCATGACTTTACAAGTGACGCAACATAAATATATTGGTCTGTAATTTTCAACTAGGCTGGAGTCTCCCTTTTTGAAGATGGGTATGCGTGGCTAGTGACCATAGTTTTGGCGAGGAGCTGGTCCTGAAAGATTTTTCAAAGATTATGCTTAGAGGTTAGAGGTTGGCAGTGGATAGCTTTTTTAAGAAGTAGGCACATATTCCGTCCGGTCCAATAGATTGAGATGGTTTTAGATTGCATAGTGCTTTTTCAACATTATTTTCTGTAAAATCGATATGTAGTACCTTGACTCAATTCCTGAAGATGGGATACAGATACATGTGCATGTTTGTATGCTAAAAGAAGGGAACATAAATCAATTAAAAAATATCCAGATCTGTATTCATATACCTTAAAGTTGTTGTTCCTTTAAGACTCACACAATTAGTCATTTCCTTGCTGATGGGTGGGAGAGGGAGCAAGGAATTTTAACAGAAGTACATTTAGAGGATAAAACAACAAAACTAAATCAGAATTAAAACATATGAAGTATTTGTGCAGTTGAGCTTGATTTTATGAAATATCCATGTTTCGTTTACAATAGAATTGAATAGAAAGTTAATTCTCCCACCCTCTCCCTCTTTCTCCACACAGACACACAGAGAGATATAGATATAATCTATCATATATATGTATGTACATGCATGTGTATGTTGTAAGATTTGCTTTATTACCTAAATCTATCAAAATGTAGACAAAATTTAGATTAATGTATTTTTAAATAGAATTTTAAAAATGTAAAGTGATATTATGGTTAATTCCAAAAACCATTTGGAAATCTGCTATTCTTGCTTAAAAATATTATAATCATTGTCTAAAATCCTATTGAAAACAAAGTAAACTGAGCTAATCCATAAAAACAACAATCCAAAATACAGACAAATACAGACAATGTGGTTCAACAAAGGAACTGAACATGCTGCTTTTTATTTATTAGATTTGTTTGAAATCATACCAACTTGAAGTCATGAGACCGCAAAGTGGGAGGGATAAAAGGAAGAGACAAATAAGTAGAAAAACTTGATGAAAACATGAAAACTGCAGGTAGAAAGGCTTAAGTGTTTTTCCTAGTAGCAATTACACAAACCTGTGGGAGATGTGACACAAAGCCATTATAAAATTAATACTTTAGTATTGTTGTTCTTCTTTCCATCACATCCTGTTTGTGTTACAGCTTTTCAGGTTTTTACACTAACGGCAGGAGCTCCTGCCTTTACTATTTATTTACTTGATTTATATCTACCTTTCTACTCTGGCAAGTTGTCAAAGCAACTTAACAGAATTTTTATTGCTCTGTAAATTATGTAGGGAACTTTCTGTCTTACATCGTTTACCTCTTAATAATGGGCTTGATAAGTTGTGTTGCAAGCTCTAAGAAAAGAACTAAAATTATCCCCTTTTCTTTCCCAGGTATATGTTTTTCCATTACTGTTTTTGGAACCAATATGGAAGAAGTGAGTTTTGCATCTTTAAAGACTTTTTCATCATTGGAAATATGATGTTGCGGTTAGAAATGAACTAAGTTGTCTAGCTGCTTTGGGATGCATCTTCTGTTTGCTATGGTCTTTTATGGTTTAGCATTTTTTTTTTTGACAAATAACAGATCGCTTATTTATGTATTTAATGCACAGAATTTATTATTTGTTTTGGTATATCTGCATATATTACATTTATTTGGTTTTATTATTTAGTTTTCCATTTTATAGTTGCAAAAGCCACGAGTAATATTCATGGAATAAATAACAGTCCATTTCATTAACTTTATTGGCAATGATTCAGCATAAAAAATAAAACATGTGAGTAGATAAAAATGGTTCTTTAAATACAGGTGAGCCTTAGTTAGCAACTGCAATTGAAAGCAGCAACCTAGTTTTTAAGCAGAGAGAAATTTCAAGTATGCTACAGTCTTACTTCAACTTACGCTTGCTTTATAAACCCGTGGTGTAAATGTGAGGAATGGTCACAAAATTATTTTTTCATCACTGTTATAACCAGGGGTGGGATTCTACCTATTCGCACCTATTCGCTAGAACCGGTTGTTAACATTCTAAGCAGTTCGGAGAACTGGTTGTTAGAAGAAATTACTGGCCTAATCCTGTAAGGAAGGCAGGAAGGAAACATGCTGGTGTTGCTTACAGAAACTGCCTCTCTGTTAACCCTTATTACATTCTTGGCAGGACTAGACTTCCTGTCTCAGGAACTTGTCTGGAGTTTTCCCCCCCTCCTTTGCTGGTACTTTGCTTGTGTGGAGTGACCATTCAAAGTTACAATGGCAGTGACAAAAGTGACTTATGACCATTTTTCACACTTACAACTGTTGCAGCATCTCCACAGTCATGAGAGGCCAGGCGAGGAGATGTGTGCCTCGATGTGAGTGATATTGAGTTGGCCACGCCCAGCCAATAACATGACCACCAAGCCATGCTCACCAATTAAGCCATGCCCACAAAACCGGTTGTTAGAAAATTTGAATCCCACCCCTGGTTATAACTTTGAATGGTTGCTATCTAAGGCAGTCTCTACATAAGAGCTAATTGTAAAAGAATGGAAGTACTGTTTTCTTTTTTATTGGAAAACTACTTTAGATTCCAAACCAATTCTTCACTATTTATTTTAAGATTTTGGAATATGCTCAATTAAAATTAATTAAATTAGTTAGACCTCTTTAAATTGAGGATTGTGTTTTGGATTTTTCCCTCTAATTTATAATTTTCTGAGATTAGGCAGCCTAGGAATTTTAAAGAATGAAAATATGAATGGTGTTATTTACATATATTTATTGTTGTTGGTATAAATGTAAATGGTAGAACTTTAATATAATTTTAATGACTGCATAGGTTTATTTAACATAGTATCCATTCTCAAGAGATTTTATATCTGGATCTTTTTTCTATCTAAATATTGATAAATTGAAGTACACAGATGCATCTCTCCCGCCTTTCTCTTTTTTTTCCTGAAAATTCATCTTGCTGCCTGTATTTTATTTCCAGTCTTTCTACAATGAATACAACAATTTATGGTGCAGTGTTGATATTTCAGTCTGTATGCAGGAGGTCATTAGATTTCATAATGAAAAACTATAACAGATGAACTAATTTTATGTCTCTAAAAATCACTGTGAGTGTTGGGGTAATGAGTGAACATTAGCTTCATATAGACAGAAGACGGTAACCAGAATGGACTTGCAGCAGCCAATTTTACTCTTTGATATAAAGTTTAGAGGAATATGATTAGAAAATTGCAAAGTGACAAAAATCATTAGCATTAGTAAGTGGAATCAGGAGAACATAATAGCCTGGACAGAATAACTTGTGGGAAGGTAAAAGCATTTTTGAGGAGAAAAATATGCATTCCTTAAAAACAGAACTATGGCAATTTTTTCAATTTGTAAATGAAGACGAATGATAAAATGGAGACCAGGGTAGTGGACATAAACACATAATATTGATATGACAGGATGAGGCTGAATATTTTATAGAGAGATGAAAATTGAAAAGTTTCCATAGTTGTAGAACACCTGGTTGAACATTAGAGAATGATGTTTAAGTAAGATATTAAGCCCTAGTATAAGTGTACAAGATAACCATAATAGTAATGTCATCGCTTTCCCTTTTAGCTGTACTTTTAGCTTGCTCTTTCACTTTGTATTGAATAAACTCATTTTTATATGTTGCAACCATCGATCAGTGTATTAAGCCTGTGATGAGGCCAGACTTCAAAATCATATTTCAATGATAACTTAACTTTTTGGAGTGTTTGAATACATTCTAAAGTTACCTTAAAGTTTCTTTTTTTCCCTTCCTTTTTACAGTTTTTATTTGATTTGGCTTGCATTATTAGAGCCAATTAAGTTACACAGTGCAAATCTAATCTTTTTCTGTAGGACCTAGGAATGGCAATTGTCCGGCCCCCATTCATTCATTATACATTTTCTAAAATTGTATATATATATATATTGATATTAGTTCATTTATCACATATAGATAAACAATTATACTCAGAATTGCCATGGTTCATAAAGAGATTATTTTCTCTTCATAAAAATCTTCTCATTATTAATTGCTAGCTATATTTCAAACTTGTGATTTAGAAATCTATTAATACTATAAGAATTGAACTGTTTAGCAAATGTATATTGATATGAACAAAAATTCATCAAATGACAATTGTTAGCATCCACAATCTATTTATAGAAATTTATTAATTTCTGGCTGTGTATAGTTCAAATCATTATTGGGCTCCAAATCTCAAATCTTCAGGATCAACTACAAGCAGGCTCTGCCCCAGAATTATGCAATTGGGTCCAAGTCAAATGTAATTGAATACATTGTTTTCTTAAATAATTACATTAAATTAAATTAACAAATTAATTCTCTAAATCAAATTAAATTTAAAAAAACTCAAGAAAAATAAATGTGATAAAAAGGTTGCAATGTTAATATTTCAAATACTTTTCCTTAATATTCATATGAATGAAAATAAAAGTGTTAAAATATCTTTTCTGTCTTTTATGATTGTACACATTCATCACATCTGTAAAGCATCATGAACTGAAAATAGAATTGAAATGAAGTCAGTGTTATTAAACAATTTATTTGATTTCCTCCTTAGTGTACTTTTATTTTGCTTTCCACCGTATGATCATGTTTAAGGCCAATCTATTGCCTGAAAGAATTATTGTGCAGATGGTCAATAGTTTGCTTGAGCAGGCAGCCAACCATGTAAACAAGGATTCAGATTCATATTATTACCCTATTTCAGTAATAAAACAAAACCTTTGGAGAAATAGCTTGCCAATAGTGCCAGTCTTCAAACAAAAACTCAATTTATTATCAAAAATAAATTTCATTGTCTGATATTTCCTTTCATGGTAGGAAAAAGTATTTTAGTTTGGGATTAAGTCCTTCTAAATTCAACATGACATTTCCCCCTTTTTCATTTGCCCTCTGTTTATTACATCACAAGATTCAAAAGACAAGATCACTTTCTCTTTCTCCCTCTCCCTCCCCCCTCTCCCTCCCTCCTTCTACCCTCTCTTTCACATACACACACACTTCTGAATTGAGACTTCATTCAAAACTTTATCCAAATAGAAATTGCCCAAATACCACCATTATTTACATATACAGTATATATATGGTTCAAAGCATATATATATGGCCTTCAGCTTTGTTCGGGTATTTTCCCATGTCATTATAGTTTTTATTTATTTATTTATTTATTTATTTGATTTGCCAATTGTTTACAAGATAATAAGTATAAATGTATACATAGTTGTGAATACATGAAATGGGTACATATAAGAAAAATAAAAGAATAAGAGAAACAATAGGACAGGGACGGTAGGCACGTTAGTGCGCTTATGCACGCCCCCTACAGGCCTCTTAGGAAAGGGGTGAGGTCAATAGTAGACAGTCTAAGGTTAAAGTTTTTGGGGTTTGGGGAAGAAACTACAGAGTCGGGTAGAGTATTCCAGACATTGACCACTCTATTGCTGAAGTCGTATTTCCTGCAATCAAGTTTGGTGCGGTTTACTTTGAGTTTGTATCTATTGTGTGCTCTTGTGTTGTTATGGTTGAAGCTGAAGTATTCATTGACAGGTAGGACATTGCAATGTATGATTTTATATACCATGCTTGTGCTTTTAAAGTTGTAGCAAGTTTCAGCAGAATCCCATCTGCCATCATCAGGCTTCTGATGATGGCAGATGGATCTGCTGAAACGCTGCTACAACTTTAAAAGCACAACTATAATGACGTGGGAAAATACCCCAACAAAGCTGAAGGCCATACATGTAAGTACCTAAAACTTAAGAAAATACATACATACATACATACATACATATATATATATATATATATATATATATATATATATATATATATATATATATATATATATATATATATATATAAAAATGTGTGTATGTGTATGTGTATGTGTATGTTTATGTGTATGTGTATGTGTATGTGTATGTGTATATGTATATGTATATGTATATGTATATGTATATGTATATGTATATGTATATATATATGTTTTCTTTTAATAAACTAAATGTTGTGACATCAATATTTTTTCATCATTTTGACTATTCCTTTGTTCTAGCTCATAATCATAGGGAAAATATTTGCCAATTTATTCCACACTCTCTGTATTTTAGATGGTAGGTCATAATATCTTATAAGCTTTTCAGATTGCTTTAAAATACTCTGCTGTTTTTTCATATAAATATTTATCTATAAATAAGAAATGGTTTTCTTCAACTATTGTGATGTCTAGAATATTGTATTCTAAATATCACTTCATTTAAATTCATAAATTCCATAATTTTTTTACATGCTACATAAATTTTTTACAAATACTTTAGGTCACACTTTATATATATATTCCAATACACCACAGTTGTGTTCTCCTTCTCTTATTCCTCCTCCTGATTCACAACTGATAATAGGGAACTACATAGTTTCAAAATAAGTAAAAATATACAGCAAATCTTATAATATAATAGATTTTTTAATTCTTTGCTTTTATTTCTGACTTTGTATGAATTATGAACAATTTGACATACATTTTTAAGCAGTTTAAAATTCTGATATAATTTATAATACTGTTTTCTGGATAAAGTGCTGGACTCTTCTTGAAGAGGATAAAGATAATTCTATTCTGGTAAGCCTGTGCTTGTTACGTTCTGCCTTATTTAATGGTTATTTTATCTTTCACTTTTATACCCAAAGTTTTCTAGCTATTCAAATTTGCATTTCAAATGAATTTGATCTGTGGCAACATGAAATAGAAAATGAAATAGAATGCATATTTCTTCCCTACCCTCACTCTGTTTAGTTTTATTTACTCCTACTACTAAAATCAAGAGGAATAAATTAATCTGTGTCATATTTATGTCTAGTATAGATTAAGAGCCAGACAGAGTTGGCTGAGCTATAGATCGCTTCACCTCACAGTGGGACTCTGGCATTCTGTCAATGATTTGCCAGGAACATTTGTGAAAAAAAGAGCTTCCTTGAACATAAAACTCTGTCAATTAGCCATGCTGATGAAATTATCATGGAGGGCTACATTGGCTCAAATTTTCCTAAACCTTTTGTCTAATAACTTTATTGCCACCTTCTTTACAATAACAGTGATATGATCAAGAAAGAGATCAAAACTTAATGAAAACCTTATCTCAATAGCTTGGATGTCACTAAAACTTTTTTTTAAATCAATGGAAATGTCTCTAAAGATATCAGAAAAATATCATTTCATAATTTTATGATTGGACTGCAGATTTTTATGCTTTTGGGATATACTGTACTTAATTTAATGACATAACCATAGTTGAGAAATGGTCATCAAAGCTGAAATCCTCTTTACCAAAGTGATTATATAGTGATAGTTAAATAACCCCAAGATCTTGGTTTTTATCAACTTTAGATTGGTTGGCTGGTTGATTTTTATCTAACTTGTATTGGAAGTTTTAAGAACAATTGTAAGAAATAAATTAGACCAGAAAAAGTGAAAAGAGAGAACATAAAAGGTAAAAGTGCAATAAGAAATAAAAATAGAAGAAAATAGAAAAAGAAAAGCAAGATATTAAAAAAGATATAAAGACACAAAGAAGTACTTTCCAATAGTCTTTAGAGCACAATTACACAATTGTACAATTATAGAAAAGTACAATTATATTTTAACATATCTCTCTAAAATTACATCCTCTTTTTTCTATTCTCTTTCCTGTCTAATCATCAAAACCATAAATCACAAGTTTATATTTTCAATGTTCCCTGCCAGGTTGCCACAAGGACACTTGGTGGGAAAACTGGAAGGATGTTGGAAGTTGTCTCAATCCCACCACTATTTGCCCTCCCATAGTCATTCTTTCTCTTTGTCTAGATAAGGATGTATCTCTAAAACAATAATCCACTGGGGTTGTCTAATTTGATATCAACGCTAATCTTGTGCAAAAACTTGTTGCTTCTGTGCAATAAATTAGGTCCCTTTCATATGTATTTGTGGTTTCATAACACATGAAAGTGGTGGGATTTGTTTTTTAATGCCAAGAAGTGTTAATGTCATTTATCCCTTAACTGCTGCAAATCCTGCTGATTGCAATGTAGCAGTTCCATAAAAGTCATTTTCTATTTATGTTGTAGATCCTCCTTTCTATTGACTTACACTTTCTCACTATATGATATGTGGCCACTCACTAATCTACATCGTTGTTGCACTGAAATCAAGATATATACTGCATTTAATTCTGATAAAGATTTATACTTCCCTGTTAATCCAATAGGATTTCATTAGTATATTTTTCCTAGTTAAAGTCATAGATAGTTGTTTAGCTTAACCTTACTTGATATTCACAAACCCATATGGACTTGATAAAGTTCAATACTATAATGTACAATACTATACTATACAATTATACTATTGAATACTGTACTATACAAATATTAATAAGATTAGCAACTGACCTGATAAACGACCAATTGTGTGTCTAAAATATTTTGTGTGTACTATGATTATTCATTTTACACTTTAAATGTTTAGTTTTATAGATTTTATCTATTATTAATTGAACTTATCAACTTCTTTTCAAAATATTGTTTCTAAATGTAGCCTTTTCTCTTAATGAAATAACATTTCCAACGTTTTTCTTGTTGCTGAACTGATAGAGGGTATCAGAATAATGTCCTACTTGATATGCAGAGAGTCTATTAATTCCTTGTGAAATTTAATCTTAATAACTTCACTTCTATATATAATAAAAAAAACAATCTGAGAAATGAAACAGAGACAAAAAGTATTTAAATTTAGCATATTTATTTGTAAAAATATTAACTTTCAACATAGCCACTTCATTTTGTATTCAAAGCATGACTTAATTTTGTAATTCACTGAATATGTCCTGCAGTTATGTTTAAATTGTTTGTTTGCCTAGAATTTTGTCCAATATTATTTAATTTAAATATTGAACAAATTACTTCTGGTGCATTTTACAAATTATTATTTCTTATATAAAAATGAGCTTATTAAAAATTAAAACTGCAAATGTACACACTATTTTAACCTATTCATTCTTGACTACTTTTTCAACTCTGTTTCCACTAATTTTTAATTACTAGCACATGATAATTTTTACAGATGTTCCAGTGAATCATTTTTGTGTTATGTCATTGTTCATAATTGGTTTGTGCAATCTTCTTGCACAAAGATAATTATAATTAATATAATTATTATTAATTACTATGTCCAT
Source organism: Notechis scutatus (assembly GCF_049901735.1). Lineage (NCBI taxonomy): Eukaryota > Metazoa > Chordata > Lepidosauria > Squamata > Elapidae > Notechis > Notechis scutatus. Next base: position 118,769,864 of record NC_142012.1, read on the forward strand.
AGTAATATAGTAGCCTCAGCTCTTGCCAATCTAGCAGTTTGATGGAAATGCATTGTTTGGTGCAAATGCAAGTAGATAACTAGATACCGCTTCAGTGGGAAGGTAACCACATTCTATGCATCTCAACTTATAGTTATACTGGCCACATGACCATGGAAATGTCTTCGCTGGCTTTCTTGGCTAAGAAATGAAGATGGCCATGGCTTCCTTGAGTCAATCACAATTGGACAGGGGAAAACTTTACCTTTACTTTTAATAGCAGGGGAAACTTTACCTTTAATAGCAAAAGCAACAATGACAGCAAGAGGACACAGGAATAGCATTGTCTGCTTTGTCCTCTTACCTGGGTGCACTGAAGACTGAACAAATGAACAGCCTACAGCACCAAGGACAAAGTGGATTGATTGAGAATATGGAGGGGCTTACCAAGGTGCATGAGCCCAGTACTCCAAAAGCTGGTACTGCTTCTGTATTATATGATTATAGCCCTGTTCTGGATGGTGGAAAAGATATTTTTCTTGGTAGCCACAAATCAAGCTTTACATGGCAATGGCCATGTAAATACTTTAGAAACAACCTAGTCAGTGTTAGTAAAAGTGATCATTTGAGTACAACAAAACAAAGCATTGGCTTCTGGCCACCTTCCACCTTTATTTTCTAAGAATGGGCCAGAGGCCACATGGTATTCAAAACATTTTGGGTTAGTAAGTGTTAGGGATACAACACCCTAGCAGAACGTGCAACGGCAGTCTAGCAGACAGAGAGTGTGTGTGAGATAAAGCGTTGTTGTAGCTTTACAATCAGTAAGACAGATACACTGTGCAATTAAATAGTTTTTTATTCCAGCAAGAGTTATAGCATAGTCAAAGCAGTCCATATGTCATACACTAAGTTCAGACAGTCCGAGGGTTATTCAGTTTGTAAAGTCCAGTGTAGAAAATAGGTCGTTCAACTCACAAACAATCAGTCCAATGATGTATCTCTTTTGCAGTCAGAGATATGAAGCAAATTCAAACCTTCTCTTCTTCTCTCAGCAAACGCACACAGTAATCACCATCAATCCTTCTCTGTCAGCATTCCAGTAAAAGCCGGCGAACAGTGAGCTCTCTTGCTCCCTCTTATGGCGATTTACAACCACACCCAAAATACTTGGCTTACAGTTTAAAGTGACACACACATTTAAACTAACTAACATATATTATATTTAGCCAAATTAAGTTAGGTAACCAATGTTATCCCTAACATTCTCCCCTTTTGGGTAACATCATAATATATATCTTTATTTACAATTTCAACCCATAATTTTCACAATTCTCCTTGTGCCTTACTGCACCTTGGGCTTTTGTAAATCCATCTGCAATATTTTCTCCAGTTATGCAGTATTCCAATCTTATCAGACTATTTTTCACAGATTGTCTAACATTCAAATATCTAAGGTCAGTGTGCTTAGATCTAGTCTTTACAGCAATATTTGTAGCCAACCGTATGGCTGCTTGGTTGTCCTCATACACAACAATTGCATTCTTAACAGTTACTCCCATATCTAATAATAACTGTTTATACAGAATTATATCAGTACATAGTAATGATAAACATGAAAATTCTGCCTCCATTGTGGACATACTAATATGTTGCTGTCTAATAGACCTCCAACCAATCAGTGTTTTACCTAATAGTATAGCCATACCAGAAGTTGATTTTCTTGTTTTTATATATGTTGCAAAACTTGCATCAGCATATGCACTCAAAATCAAATCAACTTTTGGCTCTAAATACAATGCATAATTCATTGTCTTCTTAAGATACCTTAATATACGCTTTAGCGCTTGCCAGTGACGTTCATTTGGTTCAGCACTAAATCTTGCCAGTTGATTAACTCCATATGCAATATCTGGCCTTGACCAATTACTTATATATGATAAGCTTCCTATTAATGACTGATAAATAGTCTTATCAAATTTTGAACTCTGAGCATCAGTATGACAAAATTCCTGACTCATTGGAGTCTTTGCTGGTTTACACAGTTCCATTTTATACATTTTGAGCAATTGGTATATTTTATCCACTTGTGATATCTTAAATCCATTATTGGTTTTGTCTATTTTCAATCCTAAATACTGTCTGATTTCTCCTAAATGCTTTAATTTTATTCTCTTACTTAATAATGATATTATCTCACTAGCTTCATTATTAATCTTAGTTATTAAAGCAATATCATCTGTAAACAATAATAATAATGATACCTTTCCATTTGTCTCTTTCTTAAATAAACATGGATCAGCTAAACCTGCCTTAAATCCAATATTGTTTAGCTCTTTTACAATATATTGGTTCCATTCATAACCAGATTGTTTCAATCCATAGAGACTTTTATTCAGTTTCCAATAGTCATTATTATTTTTACCATTCTTATTACCTACTGGTTTTCTTAAATATATAGTGTGCTGCAATGGTGCATGCAGATAGGCAGTTTCCACATCTAAATGGTTAACTATATAATTCTTCTTAGCTGCCCACACTAATGCTGCTCTTAAAGTTGTAGCCTTTAAATTTGGTGCAAATACCTCATCATAATCAGATGCCGTTTGATTATATCCTTGAGCTACCAACCTTGCCTTATGGGTAACAGTCCCATTCTTACCAGTTTTTAACTTAAATATCCATTTGCAACCAATGGACTTTTCACCTGGAGGTAATTTGGTTTCTTCATAAACCTTCATTTCCTTTAATGAATTTAACTCCTTTTCCATTGCCTTTTGCCAATTCTCCTGATCCTTTACAGGATACATCCTAAGTTCATCTATACTAGTAGGAACTTTACTCACTTGGCAAACTATACTGGCTTGATACCTATCAGGTGGTCTGGTTACACGTGTAGAATGTCTAGGTATTACAGGGCTTACAGGTGGACTTACATATTCTACCTGCTCCTGATTATCTACTTCTTCCTGTTCTGGTATTTCTTCCTGCTCTGGTCCTATATGCTCTTCCTTTACTTCCTCTTTACTTGCTCTTTTCTTATTACTGGTTTTCTCTAGCCTTTTGTAGGATTCTATAATTACTTCCTTACTTGAATCTTGTTCCAGTTTCTCCCATCCTACATGTTCTAGGAATTGTGCACTAGCGCTACAGTAAATTCTAGATGTACCTTGTTCCCAGAATCTGTATGATCTATGGTTAGATTCATATCCTACAAAAATCAATCTTTTTGCCCTATGTTGCCCTTTCTTTCTCAGTTGTGTAGGGATATGCACCCATGCTGGTGCTCCAAATGTGTGTAAGTAGCTTAGGTCAGGTTTTCTGCCATGCCACCGTGTGAATGGTAATTCACCAGTTGTAGAATTAACCACATTATTCAGTATATGATTCCCACACATTATTGCTTCTCCCCACAAATTATCAGGTAATCTTGAATCTGAGATCATCATACGAGCCATTGCCTGTAACGTTTGGCCTCGTCTCTCTATAAAGGCATTATGCTGTGGCCTATATGGTGCAGACTTCTTATGTTCTACACCTGCCAACTTCAGCTTATCTTGGAATTTATTGTTTGTAAATTCCGTACCGTTATCAGTAATAAGTGTAACTAACTTCCTTTTAGTTTTCCTTTCAGCGAATTTAAGCCAATTAAAGAAATTTTGATAAGTTTCAGTTTTATTTTTCATTAGATAACAGAAACCATATCTAGAATAATGGTCCATTATACTAAGTATATATCGAGCACCTCCCACACTTGGTTTTTTAGGACCTATAATATCAGCAAATACTACCTCTAAAGGCTCCTTTGTTTTAAATCCATTTACTCTATTTGCTGATATCACCTTGCTTTTCTCTTCACTACATACATTGCATTGCAAATACTTACTGCAAGGTTTCAGTTTTATACCCTTAGATTGTTTGTTTAAGCATTTTAAAATTTATATGTCCCAAACGTCTGTGTAACAGATGTATGCACTCATTGTGAGGTTTAACACTATCATAAACTGTGTTAGCCACCTCTAAACTATCATTTAACACATACAATTCACCTCTTAAAGTTGCAGTCACTTTCTTATCATCTTTTTCAATTATGCAATTGTCTCCCCTAAAGGTAATTACATAACCTAGTTTAACCAAAACTCTCACCGAAAGTAAATTAAACTTAAGCTGTGGTACATATAACATTTTTACATTTTCTCTTATGCTATTGCAATATGCTATACCTTCACCTTTAGCCTTAAGTTTCCATCCATTAGCTAACGATATTTGCTGTGAACTTGTGGACATCTTAACAAATTTTTTCTTATCGTTTGTTATGCAGTGAGATGCTCCACTATCTATCACCCATAATTTACTATTCACAGTTTCGTTGCTATACATGGCTAACTCTATGCTTTCTTTATTCTTTTGATGCCTTTTAGCATTCTGGCTGGCTCTTTGGCTTTTTGCTTTCTTGCAGAATCTAGCCAAATGTCCTTTTGCTCCACAATTAAAACATACATACACTATATATTTATTGAGCTGTGCTTTTGAGACATACCCAGCTGGTCCTCCTGCCCCCAATAAAGCAAAGTAATGCACATTATGATTATTAAGAGAGAAGTTTGTAAGTTTGTAAGGGAAATAATTTTAGATACAAGGGCATTCAGAGTCACTATATTGTCTACTGCAATACAGACTGGCTAGGCCATTGCTTTTTTAAAAGTTGACCAAGGATTTTGAAAGGTAGCAATGGAACCATCTAAACATTGGTACTGGTTATTACTGTTACACTGACTTATATGGTAAACTTATGTTATTTTGCCATTGAATCAGACTAACCGGATGTCACAATTCATAAGCAATCTTTTTAGGGTGGCTGATTCTTCAAAATTAGACATGTGATGGAACAAATTCTTCACTTCAGCGTTTCTGAGATAATAAAGGTTTTTAGGCAGTTTACCATTTTCTTTCTTACATTTCCCTTATTCCTTTTACAATTGCTGTTTCTTTATTTGTATATTTCAAAAAGTCTCAGTCCCTCTGAGAATTTGTCACAATTCTTTTCCAAATTTACAGGAGTAGAGTTGCATTATTTCAGATTTATTTCCAAAATGGGTAGGGATATGAACATATTAACTTGTTGCTATTCGTATTTTTCAAACCTGGCAAGTTTAAGTTGTGTGGATTTCAACTCTCAGAATGAAGTTGAAGCTAGCTGGTGAGTTGGGAGAATTGAAATCCACACATCTTAAAGTTGACAAGTTTGAGAGATACTGCTTAGAGCCACTACCTTATTTTCTAGGTTGCTCTGGTATCTGGACAACTGCAGAAAAAGATGTAACTGCTTTGAAGAGTTTCTGATAAATATGCAATGCTAAGTCTCAAAACACCTTTTCCAAATAATTTCTTAAGTGCTGCACTGCCCTAGAAAATGAAAATATTCTTAGTAATCTCCATCACATTTGTTTTCTGCCTTTAAAATCAAATATCACTTCATTTGGTATAAAGGCCAAATTCTATTTAGCATTTTCATACAAAAGGATAGCAAGTTATATTACTAAGACTCACCTAAAAGCATTCATATGTCAAAATTATTTTGTGATGTTCTTTTTTTTAGAGTTCAGAATTTGGACTCTGTATCTACAACTACAAAACTTTCTTCTACTATCATCCAGCTTCTCTTTTAATGTTTTACTCTATTCTTCCTTCCTTCCTTCCTTCCTTCCTTCCTTCCTTCCTTCCTTCCTTCCTTCCTTCCTTCCTTCCTTCCTTCCTTCCTTCCTTCCTTCGTAAGTAATAATCATGGAATAATACAACAACAATAACAACAATAATAAAAATAATAATGTGTGCTTAGTTCCTGTTCTTGTGCTACTATGACCAGTATTGTCTTTTAGTCCAGTACTTTCCAGCCAGTAGCACAATTTCCCAATGTCAGCCATACTACCTCAGCTTTCTGTCAATGGTACATCCCATGCAATCTTATCTTTCCATGGCACTTCCTCTGCTTGATTTTCCTCCCATGATTGCTGCTGCCTCAGCATTCTCTCACCCACTCATCTTTGAGTGACATCTTACTTGATGTATTTCATCCAGAATAATGATTTTGAAACACATCAGACCCCATTCACCCTTTCTTGTGGCTAGTTAGTAGTTTCTGGATATTGAGCTTGGGATGGAAACCTTTGTACATTGTAAGGAGCTCCTAGATCCTCATGCTGGCAGCTACCATATCCTCTTATTTCACAGGGCATCTGATGACTGACAGAGCATGTGTGTTGATTGTGTGGATCCTATTCTTCTTGTTGAGCTGGCTTTTCAGGACCTGTCTTATCCTTTGTAAATGGATGCACAACCTTCCTTGGTACTTGGTTGTTGCTGTCTTCCTTGCCTCCTCTAATCGTTCCCATGGCACTGTGGGAATAAGGGACTTGTAACAGGTAGGCAGGTGAACTGTCAGGGGTTCTTTACCCAAGGACCACCACTGGCAAGATGTACACAATCCTGGATTCCTGGATTTTGATTTATAGGTACAAAACCTGGCTTCCTTGCTGCATAAAAAGTGGCATTCTAATCACCATGCTATCCAACCAATATTCTTCCTTCTATATTTCTTGTGACCTTTTGAAAATTGAACATATTTTTTTCTTGTTGTCATACTGGCCTTTGTTTGCAAATACAATTGTGTAAATCTTCATTTTCTTTCTTCAGCTTTAGAATTCCAGTCCCATATCATTTAAATAAATTCCTTACTTTCATTTCCTTTTTACCATTTTCAATTTTCTTTTTATTATGAAGTTCTTTTTTGGAAGACTTGTACTTATCTCTCTACCATCTAGCACATAAATTTTTTCTATGGTAGTTTTACTTGTTTAGGTCAGGGATTTATATATATATATTTAGCAGTTATACTGATGGAGCTAGCAAATAGTGGAAGTACTGTATATTCATTCCTTATTAATACTTTTACATGTGATCAGTTGGAAAATCTTTTCCCAAATGGTGACTGCATTTGATATTACCAAGAATAATATTTAAAGGATATGTTTCATTTTTATATGTGTGAAATTGTATCTCATCAGACAGGCCAATGAAGCTTGTAAGTCCTCCCTGGTGCATTCTGAGGAGTTGATTGGTTTAACTCTTGACAGTCTGCATGATAAATTATCCTTCCTTCCTGATGGATAGCAACAGGAGAAATACAACTATCTCAATACAATTGTCCTAGTCCCTGTTTGAATCCCTGTTTTGCTACACAGCCTGTGATTTAGGCTTCAATTGACAAGAATTATACTTTGTTATTAACATTTAACTCCATTTTCAGGATTGGTGGGAAGATGACTGGCACTGGAGCAGCACCCATAATTAATGGATAAATATTACTTACAGGACTCTATCTAGCAGCCATTCAGGTTAATAATATTGAGGCACATGATATAGAGGTTAGACCTACATCACTGTTTGCCCAATTCTGCATAGCACAGCACAGCACAGCAATAATATGAGTGTTTTCTGACATTTCTTCAACTGAATCAGCTTAGAATATTCAGAAATAGAGCACTTTTATAATCAATTAATCATTCAAATAGCCAAGATGAAACTTGAAGCAGAACTGGCATGACACTCATTTTTTTAATCATAATCATTTTTCTTATGCAAGCCAATTCCTAAGAAAATCTCAATAAGTGTTTAATCTGTACTCAGAATCCATCATTTTATGTAATTTTTTGAACTATTGTCTGATGCAATGGACCACCAGGACTGTTTACAGAACAAAATGCAATTTCTACAAGACATTAGAAGTAAACATTAAAAATAAACTATCCTGGATATAAGAGCATTCTCCCTCTCTCTCCCCCCTTCCCTCTTTCTCCCTTTTCTGTCTCCTTCCATCCTTTCCTCCATTCCTCTCTCTTTGTGTGTGTGTGTGTGTGTGTGTGTGTAAAATGTTTTTTTATCACTATTTAATTATTTTACTGTCAAATAAAATATGCTGACTTTTAAGTACAATAACATTCGAGGATTCTATTCATGCATTATGAAATGAAGGGCTAGAGGTGACGTGATACCAGTGTTCCAATATCTCAGTTGTTGCCATAAAGAAGAGGGAGTCAAGCTGTTCTCCAAAGTGCCTGATGGCAGGCTAAGAAGCAATGGATGGAAACTAATCAAGGAGAGCAGCAACCTAGAACTAAGGAGAAATATCCTCATAGTTAGAACAATTAACCAACAGAACAACTTGCCTCCAGAAACTGTGAATGCTCCAACACTGGAAGTTTTTAAAAAGATGTTGGATAACCATTTGTCTGAAATGGTATAGAGCTTCTTGCCTGAGCAGGGGGTTGGACTAGAAGATCTCCAAGGTCCCTTCCAACTCTGCCATACTGTTATTCCATATCTAGTTCTTGTTCATCTATTCCATTCTGGAGAAGGTGGTAAAGTAGTGGTCTGTTTGTAATGCTTTGCCTTCAAAGAAAGCTTTTTAAAAATCATATTTCATGTTGCGGGGTGAATATGATCAGCACAATACACTTACTGGGATATCATCTCTCATTGATATATACTATGAAGACTACATTATTTTTAAAAATGAAGTTGTAACTAAATATCATATTAGATATGAAGAAAGAAGCTGCTCTCTTTTAATTGAAAATATAATTCCTGTCATTGAAAAAGAGTGAACTTAACTGTGTGGAAAATGCAAATTTAATGAAAGCATCTCCAAGGAAAGTTTTGTGGTGAAGAGGATTATTTATTCATTACTTTTTAAAAATTATTTTAGGTTTGGTTTGTAGGAAATCTGAAGAGTATTGCATCTAGAAAATAATTGCATACATTAATGAAGATGGAACATTCTGTAGCCTTTGGATTATTTGATCTATATGTCATAGTTATTTAACATTTTAATTACTAATTCAATGAATTCCCTAACATAATTAATCTGGCCCTTCAACTGACAATCAGATTTAATCCATATAAAGTGATGGCTAATGTATCAACATATGCCACTGTAAGCCAAATTCAAAGCATTGCATTTTTTTCCTGGTTACATTTCTTATGTCGTGGGTCTTAATGTCTTTATAACAAATGCATTCTAATAAAATGAATACCTTTGTCTTGACAGGAAGAAGGTTTGTACAATATCCATTAATTTCCCCAAATGGGAAATGACAGCATATTGGAAAAGACAAGAGACAATTGCCTGTCAAATATATACATTATGTGTGCAAAGTTAAGGCTTTGAAAAAGTAACCTAATATTTCCACCAAACAAAAATCTAGTTCAGACCTTGGATTCTAACTCTACATCAAGGTATAAATATAAGGAATACGTGTGAGTACTATTAGTAACCATTAGAGGGAGATAAAGCATCACTATCTTGCATCATCTTAGTGCTGATAACATCGGCAATAGTGAACTGAATGCCAAAGTATAACCACCATGAGGGGACAAAACCACAAAGGTGATGTTCTTTAAAATTATCATGTAGGTTCTATAATGCTTACACCTAGCTTTCAGGTTTCTTCACCACTCTGGTGGGTGATGGAGCAGATGAAAGATATCAAGGTCTACCCATTCAAAGCAAGGTTAGCCTTAGTTATAGTAAGTTGAAGGCTAGCTTTGGATTTGCAAGTAGGTCAATTGTGAAACATCCATATCTTCTTAGGCAAATCCAAATTCAATAGCCACAAATTATGGCTATTGCAGCCTGGAGTATGAGCCAAAAAGGGAAAACGAAGCATGCTGACAGAAAAAGGGTTAATCAATTTGTATAATATGTACTAAGGCCTGATATACTTGAGCAGCAAGGAGATAATTCCTATGAATTACACTTCAAGAAATTCTTAATATGTAATTATACCATGTGAATAACATGTGTGCATTTCAAATACTATAGTTTAAGTAAATTCACTTCATTTAAATTTAACCAATATTCATACCCATATGAATATTTTTGGGCTACTAAAATATGAATTGCAAGTTTTTTAGAAATTAATGCAAACCATTAGGGAAATACAACTCTTGAAAGAATAAATATTCAGAAAAAAAGGAAAATGGATCTTGCTTCAGATCTTAACTGATTTAACTTATATTTTACCAATAGGATTACCCTAGAAATAACTACAGATTTTAAAAACTCATTCATATTGGTTAGGTATAAATCTGATAAATGAATGGTTTATATTCTAGATAATACTTTTTGGATACTTTTTAAAGAAAGAAGAAAAACGCAAGTTTTATCAACAGGAAAAAGAGCATTGATTACCAAGCTTCTCCTTTTTTTTCATTCCATGTCTTACTGTTATGACCGATGCCACAAGTGCTCATCACTTCTTCATTATTATCGGATTTAGAAATATATAAAAATAAAAACTTCTCCATTTTAGATTTATGCCATACTTGTGGGCAAGCAAGTATCTCTTGTTGCAAAGGAAGAACACTCAGCTGGACTGTAAATCAATCCTAATTAAGATCACTATGGTGATTAAGAGCTTCCTACCAGGGTGCACAATTAGAATTTTATTAATAGTTCAGGAGATATATATACTAGAAACATTTTCAGCAAGAGAAGCTGTGGATATGTTTAATCTCCTGGGGGGTTAGATGATTTTGTTATGAATCACAGGAGTAATGCAGATTTCCTAGTTGGGTAATGAAATGCCTGCAAGCAAACAAGTTCAGAGAGCACCAAGGACTCCACAGCTCAAACATGAGCTATAGATATTGCCTTTTAATGTTTTCATGATGGTCAAGCATATGGAAGGTCCATATGTAGGACAAGAGGGCAGCAAGCCCTTTTCTGTAGTTTCTCAGTCAATTCAGATGCATGCTTTTAGAGTTAGGATTACAATAGCATTAAAGTAGTTCCAACCAGTGTTTTTATTATTGTGTTTCAAAAAGAGTAGCAAAACTTCCTTTGAATTGGAGAATCTTTCTACTCACAGAATTATATTAAAATTCAGTACTGTTTGTATTCCAAAAACTATTCCATTCACTCCCAACTGGTCTATACAACATACAAGAAGCTGCCCTTTATGGCAATAGGATGTCAGCTGCTTCAATGTATACCTTGGTATAGAGAGGGCATTTAATTATTATTAACATTTGACCTAATGAAGTTAGGGTCTCCAGATATGTCTCTATTGTTCTTAAAGCAAGCAAAATAAAACAATAAATGCTTTTGAGACAAGTTCTACAGAGGCTTCCTTCATTGCTTCTTCCCATCTTCTTCTCAATGTCTATAAAAAGGTCACTTCATACTACTAGAACATCAAGTTGATTGATGGGGGGTAAAAAACCCCACTCTGAAAACTTATTTACTGTTCGTTAGCAGTGAAAATGCAAAAAAGAAAAGTATTCTTGTGCCATTCCCCATATGTACTCCTTGCAGGTAATAGTGAAAGAATTATTAAATGCAATCTGGAATGTAGACAAAGAATGTAATTCTATGGTTTAGGCTTATTTAGAATGAATGAGACTGCCAGTTCTCATTTCTTCAACAATACTTTATGTGGATAGGCTTTTCAGGTTGATCTTGCACTATAATCAGGATTATAGCTGAGGTGTCATTTAGATTTTGAAGGCAGGAAAGGCAACCCTGAAGGTCAAAATTTTACAGATATGAGAAGTGAAAAAGCTTTGGCTTCATTCCACACCCCTCTTTTTATTTTGTCTAAATAGCTTTCTTAATTTATTTTTATGTTGCATCATAGACATTCACTGTTTTAAAGGAGGAAAAAAGTCCCATGAGTTGTGACTGAAAAAGCATAGGACTTTTTTTGAAGGGAGTGTATGAAGATACTTCTGATACTGCCAATTAAGAAAGTAGATCTAAAATAAACATTTATTATAAAGGCCAACTGTATTTTCCAAACTTATAGCATGTGAATTCTGAGAGTTACATATAATGCATTCATTATTTAGACAGAAGGTTATGAATTAGTTCTCATGTTGGATGTCAGTACTATTATGTTCTTCATCAAAGGTGGTATTCAGCAGGTTCTGACCAGTTCTGGAGAACCGGTAGCAGAAATTTTGAACAGTTCGGAGAACCGGCAAATACCACCCCTGACTGGAGATTTTACAGTATCCTTCCCCTGCCATGCCCACCAAGCCATGCCCACAGAACCGGAAGTAAAAAAAATTGAATGCCATCATTGTTCTTCATTCTTCTTTTGTGATATGTGTTCTTTGCAATTTATAGTTTAATGTCATCATTAGATACGTTGCTGATGAAAGAAATTTTACTTTATGTTTTTCAAAAGAAGCATAAACATTATATGTTTTGCTTGTTTTTCAAGACTAATATTTAACAGTAACTGAAAAAGGAAATGGAGTAAAACTCAAGGTTTTAAAGTCAATTATTTATAATAACATTTCATAGAAAATTAACATTCACATCTTAGAAATAAATGAGCTTGATTTGCTTGAAATTGACATTTTACAAACAAAGAACACTTTATTGCTCACATACTCTCTAACTCAATTGTCCCCCCCCCCAAAAAAAACCCACCTTACTTTCCTGTCTCATTAAGAATATATCCTGATCTCAGGGGTTCCCCAAATATAACTTAGAACATACAGTTGATTGATTGATTGATACTGTGCTATCAAGTCACTAGTGGGTAGATACATAGGCAGATAGACAAAAATATAGACAGCTGATAGCTATCGGTAGCTAGCTAGATTTTCTCCATGTTATTCCACATAGGTTATATATTATTCCTTTTGGTGGAAGGGGGGGGGGAAATCTCTGTATTATTCCATGTTTTTTCTTATTTTATACATACAATCATTTGTCAGAGCTGCGAATGTCTTGCTGTTTCTCTTGTTAATTTGTTTGTCATACTAATCAATTGCCAGCTGCTATTGCCTACAGCTATCATTTTGAAACCTCTCAATTAGCTCTATTTTAAAGATTTAGATTTGGGGCTACAGAACAGTAATAGACATAGGTTAGAACTTCTATTAAAGCCTACCTTATGGTGTTAAGGTTGGCAAAGTGCCAGTACTTCACCCTTATTGCACCTGCAGATAGCTAACCCATGACCCTGAGTTTGGTGACATATGCCTCCTATAGGAAAGTACAAAAGAATGTGTTCAGTATCTGTCAAAGTCACTCAAATTTGCTTGGCCTTGTTGCAGGTTTGGAGAAGATCTCTTGCCATCTGAGAACTGTTTAAACCTCTTGGGCTTGAGGGTGTGGACAAGGTTCTTAGCATTGTTGGGTCAGCCACCTGAGCCTTAGATTTATGACACCCTTTGGCTTGTTGTAGAGGCCCAGAGAATGTCATGTGAGTGTGTTCTGCTAGTGGTAGATTCTTAGATTGATTATCTCTTAAGGATGCTTTGGTTGATCCTTCTCCTCAAGAAGCCATTGCTAAATTCCACTATACTAATCAATTTTTGTCCAGTATCTAGCCACCTTTTTTACTGGAATGTGATTGCAAATATGGTTGCACAGCAGTTTCAAAGGACCTTGGATGAAATGGATTATCTGGATCCCTTTGAGGCAGGATGCAGGACTGGATATCGGACTGAAATGATATTGGTTGCAGTTTTAGATGATCTATGCAAGGATGGAATAAAGGATGTGCATCTATTCTCATCCTACTTGACCTTATTGACCTTAGTGATTTTTGATACCATTAACTATGATGTCCTTTTGGATCAGCTCAGAAGATTAGGAGTGGGTGGCTCTGTGAGAAAATAGCAGTTGTTGCTAGGAGGGCTTTATACAGTTTCATGTTGTGGGCCAGCTGTGTTTGTTCCTATATCAGAGGACTGTGTTCAGAGTCACTCATGCCCTTGTCATCTCCTGATTGGATTACTGTAATGTTGTCCTTGAACAGTGTCTGAAGGCTTCATCTGGTGCAAAATGAAGTAGAAAAGGCAGTTTTGCATATTTCTAAAGCTGATTGTCTTGCATCTCTTCTCCACAAGCCACATTAGTTCCCAGTCTGCTTTCAGGTCCAATTCAAAGTGTTGTTTTTGACTTTTAAAACTCTCCATAAAGACTGGGCTAGTGGGGGAACCATCTTTTCCTGATTACATTTACCTGACTCATTAGATTCAGCAGAAGAGGGACACTGTAGATCCTTTCTGTAAGGCAATTATGCTTGCTGTATCCTAGGAAGTAAGCCTTCTCCACCAGGGTGTCCTCCTTATGCAACATATACATGTGATAAATAAATAAATATTGAGGCATAAAGCCCTTCATGTTGACCTTCATATTTTATGTAATGTAATCCTTGCTACCTTATTTTACAATATCTTGATCCTTCTTGCTATTATGAGTTCTCACAGTTTATATTATCTGTCTTCTGTACATTATATCTGATTTCTCCACTTTGGGGCCCATTTTTGTTAAATAATTTGTAATCTATTCATGTGCCAATAATGAATTATAATATGAAAGTTAAGAGATTTGCTCACTTATTTTATTGCCTGAATAGATTATCAATCTGCATTAATATTCCAAACTCGATTGCCATCCAAATTTTATTCCCAGAATTCCCCATCCACTATGCAGATAATCATGCAGACTGACATTCATATTTCTAAAAGACACTCAGGTTAGGGAAGGCTAATCTATAATTCATCATGTTTTCTGAAGGAGCAGAGGTTATGCAGTTTAAATACAATACAGTAACACTTACTCTGGACTAAATCTGACTGATTTCAATGTAATATATTCCTGATAATCATACTAGGATTACACTCTTGAACAATTAGAATTGCCTTTATATTTGTCATGATTAATACAATTCTACATGAGTTTCAAAAATATTCAACAACTCAATCAATCACATTGATTAATACAAACTCATATAATTTATATTAATCAATGTTCATGCATAGAAAAGTGATAAAGTTGGTGAGGGACTAAATCTTATGAAGAGCAGTTAAAGGAGTTTGGTATGTTTGGCCTAAGAAAAAGAAGGCTTGGAAAAACATGATAGTAGGATAGTAGAGGGAAGACAAAAACCAATGGACAGAAGCTTTAGAGGTTTATTGAAACTTGAAATAAAGAGGAATTTCCCGTCTATGACAGTGATTAAAGAAGAGTCTACCTTCTAAAGTCTGAGTGCTGTATCACTGGATGTTTATTACCCTGAGTGAAATGTATCAATAAAAATGTAAACAAAAATAAGAATTCATTTCTATTGGATGTCCTGAGGATTTTAGTCTACACAGAAGGTTGGACTGGAGAGCCTCCAAGTTGCCTTTCAATCTTGTTTCAGATTATTTCAGATACAGATAAGAGTGCTAAAAAGATGAATATGCACCATATCTTCATATCTACTCTGAAATAAACAGTCTTATATTCCCTGGTTTTTATTCAAAAGTTAGGATTGTAGTCTTAATTTCCCTTGAAAGTGAAAGGCTAACTTTTAAGGCTTTTTAGAAAATAGTTACACTTGTTGGACAGATATTTTCCCAAAACAAATCATGTTTAACTGAAATTAATATGCAAATAGTTAATCACATCTTATTCTCATTTTCTTCATTACCAATGAATTAACATCTAATCATTTTTCCTGCTTTTTTCAGTGCTTAACCATTCACATCATCTTCGATCTGACAAAATAGAAAGGCAATGTAATATATTACAAGGTCATAAACAATTGAGACAATTGATCATTGTTGTATAGTTCAATGATGTGGCTTAATAGCACCTGTAAAGGCATTCCATTGGCTTGACAGAGTAATCCTAAATTATTGATGGTTTAGTGGAAGATAGTTTTTGCTACTCTGTGAGTGAAACAATTATTATATTTAATTTATCCTCAGTTGGTACACTAGGTAGAGAAAATTCAAAAGCACAAAATACAACAAGGTGTCTGTGTTGATTTTCTGATTTGTGGTGAGCTTGCAATTAACTTCCAATGACCTTGAAAAGATTAGTAAAATAGGATTTTACAGTGCTTGATGGTTGACATGTAATGTTATTTGATAGTAGATAGTATTTGAACTGGGCATAGTAATATTTCATATCTGTAAGGACTTGATAGATATCATGAAATCATGAACATTTAGCATGAATAGACTGGTAACAAAACTGGCAAATTAGGTGAGTTCATATCTGAAGCATTAGTAATCTAAATTGTTGGATTTCCAAATTTATGAAAAAAAAATATTCAGAACCAAACATGATTTTCTTTTAATTATGTATTTTGATTCATTACAGTCTTTTGATGAAAGTAAGTACAGAATAAGGCTCAACATCCAGTTACCTGTGAAGCCATGAGGTTGGTTATACCTTCTATTATGTCACATAACAAACGTAACAGAGAGACAAATAGAATACATACAAATATATGCTATATATGGATCAAATCCAAACAATCAGAGACATTTTGTTTTAGGAAGAGTTACACTTTTTCTTCTTTAGTATGCATATTTCTTTCTTTCCAAATTTTATTTGGAAAATTAAAACATTATGCAGATGTTTAAAAAAACAGACTGCTAAATATCAAATTATGTTCATTAGGCCAATAAATGGATGATCACATGACAGCTTATATGTCTTTTCTAATTTGTTTATAAGTCATTTAAGTTATTTAAACATTTTTTCCTCTCTATTACTTTCAGATGTTACTGTCAAATTTTGGCCTTTGGGCTGCCCTTATTTATTTATATATATGTTCACTGAAATCTGTCAAGACTGTGACAGTATTTTTGCAACTTCACTTAAGTTTTATTGTTGAAAGAAATTGCTCTGCCAAATTAGTTCTCTGAGCTGAATAATGTCTGGCACTATAAGAAGATTACCAACTGATGCAAGGGAGCAGACAAATGCTTGCTTTTTGTTGTCGTTATATACATAAAATATTTTACACATAATTGTCACTTTTACAGGTAAAGTTATTTGCTCACTAGTTAAACTTGGGATAGTTGATGGCTAATATCTTTTGCTGCTTGATAATAATGGGGTTGTTACCAAGAGCCAAACCACATATCTCCCTTGTACTCATTTTTCTCCTTTAAATTTAAGTAAAATCAGATAAAGCAGAGAGATGATGATTTTAGGGTAATGGTAGATGTGGAAGATATTTAACTCCTCCCCTTTCCATTCAGTTCCTGAGAAAAATCCCCTTTCTGAAGATGCTATTTGCATTGGAAAAAATTAAGATAAACTGACTTGATTAATTCAGTACCAGTTTTTTTTAAATTTCTTAGATCCAAAACCTGGTTCATTGAACAAAAAACTTTTGTTTTGATTCTCTGCTATCAGATTGGTCTCAATGTTTAACTACACAAGCGACACAGGTGAATTGTCTCCAATTTAGCCCTTCCGTCTTCTAACATTACCCATCATTGTTATAATGGCGTCCAACCTTTTCTTATTTCTTCCACTTTCTTTTTTTTTTTTTTTTTTAAATAAATTTTATTAAATTTACAATTAAAAACATATCGACATTACATACACAAAAGGAAAAAAAAAAAAGAACACTCGGTCTTACAAACTGGAAAGAAAAGAGAAGAGGAGATGTAAAAGAAAGAAAGAAACAAAGGAAGAGAAAGAGAAAAAGAAAAAAAAAGATGCGTTTAAAAACAGACAATATCCTTTTGACAGTCTGCAAGATCCAATTCTCCTACCTTAATTTGAATACACACATCTTATCGAAATCTATGCTTAAATTACCCATTGTCCATTAAGCAGTTTATCTCTGGACTAACCAATTATACCAAGAGTTCCAATTATCGTAAAATGTTGAAGCCTCTTTGTTTTTAAGTGCTATAGTTAATTTATCCATTTCTGCACAATCACATATTTTCTGGATGACCATTTGTTCTGTAGGTGCATAGGGTGATTTCCAACACTGGGCAAACGCTAATCTGGCTGCAGTTAGGATATGAATTGTTACATATTTCATCTTTTTGGGTAAATGTTTATCAGAGATCCCTAGTAGGAAGAACTCTGGTTTGTATTCGATTTGTTCTTTGGTTATCTCCTCCAACCATTTTCTGATTTTTGCCAATATTTCTGGGTTTCTTTGCAAGACCACCACATATGAAAGTAGGTTCCTTCTATGCTTTTACATTTCCAGCATTTTGGACTCGTGTTTGGGTTCATTTTCGCCAACCTCGAAGGGGGCAAGTGCCATCTATAAAACATTTTGTATGTATTTTCTTTATATGCTGCCGATTTTGTAATCTTAATATTTCTGTTCCAAATCTTTTCCCATTCTGATAATGTAATACTTCTTCCAACATTCCTGCTCCAGGCTATCATGTTCCCTTTGACTATCTCTTGTTCTAATTCTACTTCCAGTAAGTATTTATAGAATTTGGATATGTTCTTTTGTTTGATCCTAGAAAATTTTATCTAAATACTGCAGTTTGTTATAAATTCCAAAGTCTTTTATATCTTGTTTGTATCTGCTATGGATTTGTATATATAACCACTGATCAATTTTAAATCCCTGTTCCTGTAGTTCTTGTCGAGTTTTTAATTTCCCTTGCGGATCTAATAAATCTTTATATTTAATCATTTTTGTTATGTCCAAATTATTGGGATGTACCATTGCCTCCATTGTTGATAGCCAGATCGGAATTTTTAGATAGTGTTTTTTGCATATTTTTTTCCAATTAATTAATAATGAGTCCCTAATGAGGTGTCTATGAAAGTAAGACTGCTTGGGTTTCCCCACTTCCCATAAGAAGGCATGCCACCCTCTCTGGAGGTCATGCCCTTCTAATGCTAAAATTCTTTTGTTAAGTAAGTTCACCCAGTCTTTTATCCATAATAAGATAGCTGCCGAATAATATAATTCCCAATTTGGAAGGGCTAGACCCCCTCTACTTTTCGCATCTTGTAAGGCCTTTACATTGATCCTGGGTTTTTCCCCTGCCAAATAAATTTAAGTGTGATCTTATTTAATTCTTCAAAAATTTTTTTGACAACTTAATTGGGATTGTCTGGAATAAATAAAGAAATTTTGGTAATATATTCATTTTAATCGAGGCAATCCTGCCCAATAAGGAAAGCTGCAACTTATTCCAGGATTCTAAATCTTTCTTTGTTTGTTGAAGTAGTTTATCATAATTGTTCTCTTTGAGTGATTTACCTTGTGGTGTTAACCATATTCCTAAATATTTGACCCTTTTTGTTACCTGTATCCCCATCATTGTTTCTAATTCTTCCTTCTGGTTTTCTGTTAAATTTTTGGTCATTAATTTCGTCTTTTTCTATTAATTTTTAATCCTGCCACTGTGCCAAATTGTTCTAATTCTTTTATTAGATTATAACCTTTTTCCATGGGTTCCTCCAAAAAGAAAACCATATCGTCAGCAAACGCTTGTAGTTTATATTCTTCTGATTTGACCCTCACTCCTCTAATTTCAGAGTTTTGTCTAACCCGTGTTAAGAGTGATTCTAGGGCAAAAATGAAAAGAAGAGGTGAGAGAGGGCAGCCCTGTCTGACACCTTTTTCTATATTTATTGGATCTGTTTGTTCGCCATTGATTAGTATATTAGCCTGTTGTGTGTTGTAAATAGTTGTTATAATGTTTTCAAATTTGGTACCAAGACTCATATTGTAAATTTTTGAATTAAAAGTGCCAATTTAAGTTATCAAATGCTTTCTCAGCATCTAAAAACATGAGTGCGGATTGTTTCTCCGGTGGGCTTCATAATATTCTAGGACATCGATAACGGTTCTTAAATTGTTCTTTATTTGTCGGGACGGAAGAAATCCATTTTGATCTTCATGTATATGTGGATTTAAAGCTTGTTTTACTCTATTAGCTATGATAGAAGTAAACAATTTATAATCGGCATTTAAAAGTGAAATCGGTCTATAGTTGTTGATGTATCTATGATCTGCATCCTCCTTCGGGATTAGCGAAATCAGCGCCCCCTCCACGAGTCCGGCATCTTGGCTGCCAGAAGTACCTCATTAAACACTTCCAGCATCAGTGGTCCTACTAGTTCCAATATTGCTTTATATAGTTCTGCCGGAATCCCATCTGGTCCTGGAGATTTGTTATTACTTTGATTCTCCATTGCTGACTTCAATTCAGACCATGTAATATCTTTATTCAATAACTCTATCCATTCCTCTCCAATTACCTTGTCATTCGTCTCCTCTAAATAAGTTCTTATTTTATCTTCATTAACTTCCTCCTTTTTATATAATCTTTGAAAATAGTTGTAAATGATATCTTTTTTCTTCTCTATCTCATGTTGTAAGACATCTTTCTCATCCATTAGTTGGTGTATCAATCTCTTTTCTTCCATTTTTTTAAGTTTATGGGATAGCCATCTTCCTGGTTTATTTGCATGCTCAAAATAATTTTGTTTGGACCTTTTCAAGTTAATTTCTATTTTATCTTGTTCAAGTAAGTTCAATTTATGTTTAATTGTTATTAACTGATTTTGTGTTCTCTGGTTTTTAGGGGATTTTTGAAGTTGTATTTCTAATTCTTTAATTTGTTGTTGGAATTTATTTTGTTGGGCATGTATTCTTTTATTTCTCATGGAGAAAGGAATTGCAATATTTGTGAAAGATGATGTAAAAGCAGAACTAATCTGGTCGGATCCGGAAGGAAGAACTCTGGTTATACAAATTTGGATTAATCATATCACATTTTTATTGGTAGCAATCTACGCGCCAAATGAAGAACAAGGGAAATTTTTTAAAGATCTTCATCAGAGAATAATAGGTTTCGAAAAAAGGAATATCTGCATGATAGGCGACTTCAACTCCATTGCTGATCATCAAAAAGACCATAGTAATGTGAATAAGAACAAGAAAGGAAAAGAGAATTTTCTATGCCCTGTAAGGACATGATGAAAGAATTAAACTTAATAGACTTATGGAGAAAACTAAACCCAGAAGAGAAACAGTTCACATATTATTCAAATCCACACAAAATCTGGACTAGAATAGATATGGCCTGGATGGATGGGGAATTGGCCAATGAAATAAAAGAAATTAAAATCCTACCAAATGAATGGGCCGACCACAACCCAATACAACTAATTTGGAGAGATAGGAGAAAAACAAAGAAAAGATGGACACTAAATACTCAGTTAATAAACGAAGAAGAGTACATTAAGAAGCTGAAAGAGGAATTAAATTATTTTCTAAAAGAAAATAATAATGAAGCAACCACGAAACAAAATATTTGGGATACAATGAAGGCAATTATAAGAGGAACAACAATCTCCTATAATTTCTTCCACTTTCTTCCTCGTTCTCAGTATTATGAATTCCACAACGGAATTCATGTGCTAATAATAGTTCCAAAATAAGATAACATGATAATCTGAACCTGGTCATTTATTTCTCAAGTTAGAACTTCTTTTATGAGTTTTCTCCAACATCACAGTTTAAAAGTATCAATATTATTTTTCTTCTGCTTCTTGAAAGCCCAGTTTTTTTCCCTTTTTGACTTCTGTATGGAATGTTATAAAGGACACCATTGACTGCACAATTTTGATCTTTATATGAACAGAATGGCATCTGAATATCTTTTGCTATCCTACCAAGGTTTAGTCTGCGGCATATTTTCTGAATGCTAGTTTGTTTACTAATGATAGTAAATCCTAAAAGGCAAAAGATGTATATTCTTTATTTATCAATTCCAAGTCAGGTTCTATATCTGTTGTTAATCATTTGGCCTTTCTTAATAAATCTTATTTTTCCCACTGTTTCCTTTACATTCATTACTACAGATTATTTTGCAGATTACTGCAGATTATTTTAATTTTCAGCTGTGAAAGTTGTGTCATCTGTATAGTACAGAATATTATTATATATTCTAATTTAAAATTGAACTGATTTTCTTCCAATCCTCCCTCCCTCTTTCTCTCTCTCTGAATATATATATATATATATATATATATATATATATATATATATATATATATATATATATATATATATATATATATATATATATTTTCTTAAGTTTTCTGGTACTTACATGTATGGCCTTCAGCTTTGTTCGGGTATTTTCCCACGTCATAGTAGTGGTGCTTTTAAAGTTGTAGCAACGTTTCAGCAGAATCTCATCTGCCATCATCAGGCTTTTGTATTGTGTTCGTCTGTGAGTTAAACTTTTACAGTGGTTTCAGATTTAAATTTGGGGCAGCCTATTGCTGTGCCAGAATGGTTTTTTCTTCATCCTGATTGGTTGAGAGTCTTGGTCTGTGTTTATTGGTCTTGGAGTTTGCTGTGTTCTGCTTCTAATATCTTCTGTCTGTTTTTTTGGCTCTTTTTGTATCTTGATTGGCTGGCAACATTGTGTTACTTTATTGGAGGCCTTTAGTGCAGCTTGGCTTCGGGTAAATGGACGGCTATCATTAGTTAGGAAGCTGGGTTTCATCTGGGTGCCTGGTTGGGGTGTGTTTGAGCTGGAGGTATCAGGGGGGATCTGTTTGTGCCCAGGTGTTTGCCTGGCTTGTGGTGTGGAGATTTTTTTGTTTGTGAGTGCAGGCTTCCAAATGATTGACAGTCTGGTGGAATCATCTCTTCTGTTCATGCTTTCTGGTCTTTTTTCAATCTCTATGGCTTCTCTGATGATTCTGTGGCTGGGATTTTCTATAGTGGCTAGGGTTTTGGTGCCATCGAAGTTGATTCTATGATCTGTGGCTTCCATGTGTTGGACTAGTGAGGAAGTGTGTTCCAGCTTTTTGACTGCATTTTTGTGTTCATCCAGGCGGGTGCTTATTCTTCTATTGGTCTGTCCAATGTATGTGGCCGGGCATGATGCACAGGGGACTTCGTATATGCCTTGGTTTTCCAGGTCAATTTTGTCTTTGGGGTTTCTGAGGATGGCTGCTATTTTTCTGTCTGTTTTGAAGGCAGTCTTGATGTGGTGTCTGTATAGTATCTTACTAATTTTGTCTGTAGCGCCTCTTATGTAGGGCAGGACAGCTGTTCCATGGGTCTGTTCATCTTCTGGGTCTCTATTATGTCTCAGTGTGTTTTTGTGGATCAAGTTGGTGATTTTGCTTTTGTGGAAGCTGTTGGCTGTCAATATTTTAGTCAGGGTGCATAGTTCAGTCTTAATGTGTGTCTTGTCTGCCAGGCGTTTGCTTCTAGTAATTAGTGTTTTAGCCACGGAGTTTATCTGTGCTGGGTGGTGGTGGGATTGGGCGTTGAGGTAGCGGTTGGTGTGTGTTTTCTTCTGGTATATGGTGTGTCCTAGTGTGCCATCTGTTTTTGTAGATTAGTACATCTAGGAATGGTAGTTGTTTGTTTGTTTCTGTTTCCATGGTGAACTTGATTTTGGGGTGTGCGCTGTTTAGGTGTGTTAGGAAATTGTTTAGGTTTTCTTGTCCATGGGGCCAAATCACGAATGTGTCATCGATGTATCTTAACCATAGTTTGGGTTTGAGGATGGCATTGGCCAGGGCTCTGGATTCGAATTCTTCCATGAACAGGTTTGCAATGACAGGTGACAGTGGTGATCCCATGGGGGCTCCTTCTATTTGTTTGTATCTTTGTCCTTTGTATATGAAATATGTGTTGGTTAAGCAGTGTTCTGTTAGTTCCATGAGGTGTTTAGCTGGTTGGTATTTATTTTTGATGATTTCAAGGGTCTCTTTTATCGGGACTTGAGTGAATAGTGAAACCACGTCAAAACTTACAAGCAGATCTTGCTCCACGTGTAGATCTTTTTTCCAAGAAGTGGTATGAGTTTTGTACATGAGAAGCTGCTGTTTCAGCATGGGGCTGTAGCTCTTTTGCTAGGTGTTTAGCTAGGTTTTGTAGTGGTGCTCCTCTGGAGCTGACTATGGGTCTGAGAGGTATGCCTTCTTTGTGTATTTTTGGGAGGCCGTATAGTTTGGGGCATCTGGAAGATTTCTCTCTGGGTATGATCGTGTGTTGGATCTCTTTGCTTATGTGGCTGGTTATAATTTTCTTCTTGGTTAATTTTTCCAGATATGTAGTTGGGTCTGTGTTTATGGGTTTGTATGTGGAGTCTTGGAGTAGGTCTGTCAATTTTGTTTCATAGTCTTTTCTGTCCATTACTACAGTGGCATTCCCTTTATCTGCTGGGAGGATGATTATGCTGCTGTCTCTTTTCAGGGTTTGTAGCGCTTTAATTTCGTTTTGCTGCAAGTTGCTTTTGGGTGGTTTGCTTGTGCATAGGATGTTGGTAACTTGGTGTCTTATTTTATCAGCTTCATCTGTATTTAATTTAGTTAGGCTGGATTCTACTGCACATATGATGGATTCTGTGGGGATTTTTTGGGGTGCTATAGCATAGTTGAATCCTTTGGTTAGGACTTCTGTTTCTGTTTTGGTGAGTTCTCTGTTGGAAACATTGTACACTAATTGTTTCAGGTGTTGTTGTGAGTTGTTGGGGTTTTCTTGTCATGTTCTAATTTCTTTAATTTTTTCAAGAGCTTTTCCTGTTTGTAAGTGCTTGCAGATTCAGATCTCCAAGTTGTGAGTTGTTTTATCTTGTCCCAAAGTAGAGGGTGGATTTTGCTGCTCAATTCCAGGTGTAGTGCTAGCAAATCTTTGTTTAACTGATCTAATTGGAATCTCTTACTGTGGAGCTTCGCTCCTGAGTAGAGCCATTTCAGTTCTTTTCAGGATACGTTTAGTGGCTGCTGTGCTTTGATGAAATGTTAATTTGAAGCAGGTTGGTGTAGTATTGTTGTCTCTGCAGCTGCGTAGGAATTGGAGGTCACATAGTATTCCTGCTCTTTTAATTTCCAGTTTCTCGTAGGTTTTGATCTGGCTGTTTAATCCCTCCCGTAGAGGTTTGATATTTGTTTTCTTAAGTTTTTGCGGGTACTTACATGTATGGCCTTCAGCTTTGTTCGGGTATTTTCCCACGTCATAGTAGTGGTGCTTTTAAAGTTGTAGCAACGTTTCAGCAGAATCTCATCTGCCATCATCAGGCTTTTGTATTGTGTTCGTCTGTGAGTTAGACTTTTACAGTGGTTTCAGATTTAAATTTGGGGCAGCCTATTGCTGTGCCAGAATGGTTTTTTCTTCATCCTGATTGGTTGAGAGTCTTGGTCTGTGTTTATTGGTCTTGGAGTTTGCTGTGTTCTGCTTCTAATATCTTCTGTCTGTTTTGTGGATCACCGCCTTGATCCACAAAAACACACTGAGACATAATAGAGACCCAGAAGATGAACAGACCTATGGAACAGCTGTCCTGCCCTACATAAGAGGCATAAGATTTCCTAACACACCTAAACAGTGCACACCCCAAAATCAAGTTCACCATGGAAACAGAAACAAACAAACAACTACCATTCCTAGATGTACTAATCTACAAAAAAACAGATGGCACACTAGGACACACCATATACCAGAAGAAAACACACACCAACCGCTACCTCAACGCCCAATCCCACCACCACCCAGCACAGATAAACTCCGTGGCTAAAACACTAATTACTAGAACCAAACGCCTGGCAGACAAGACACACATTAAGACTGAACTATGCACCCTGACTAAAATATTGACAGCCAACGGCTTCCACAAAAGCAAAATCACCAACTTGATCCACAAAAACACACTGAGACATAATAGAGACCCAGAAGATGAACAGACCCATGGAACAGCTGTCCTGCCCTACATAAGAGGCACTACAGACAAAATCAGCAAGATACTACACAGACATCACATCAAGTCTGCCTTCAAAACAGACAGAAAAATAGCAGCCATCCTTAGAAACCCCAAAGATAAAAGTGACCTGGAAAACCAAGGCATATACGAAGTCCCCTGTGCATCATGCCCGGCCACATACATTGGACAGACCAATAGAAGAATAAGAACCCGCCTGGATGAACACAACAATGCAGTCAAAAAGCTGGAACACACTTCCTCACTAGTCCAACACATGGAAGCCACAGGTCATAGCATCAACTTCAATGGCAGCAAAACCCTAGCCACTATAGAAAACCCCAGCCACAGAATCATCAGAGAAGCCATAGAGATTGAAAAAAGACCAGAAAGCATGAATAAAAGAGATGATTCCACCAGACTGTCAATCATTTGGAAGCGTGCACTCACAAACAAAAAAATCTCCACACCACTAGCCAGACAAGCACCTGGGCACAAACAGATCTCCTCTGATACCCCCAGCTCAAACACACCCCAACCAGGTACCCAGATGAAACCTAGCTTCCTAACAAATGATAGCCGTCCATTTACCCGGAGCCAAGCTGCATTGAAGGCCCCCAATAAAGCAATACAATGTTGTCAGCCAATCAAGATACAAAAAGAGCCACAAAATAGGCAGAAGATATTACAAACACCAATCAAGCAGAACACAGCAAACTCCAAGACCAATAAACACAGACCAAGACTCCCAACCAATCAGGATGAAGAAAAAACCATTCTGGCACAGCAATAGGCTGCCCCAAATTTAAATCTGAAACCACTGTAAAAGTCTGACTCATAGATGAACACTATACAGAAGCCTGATGATGGCAGATGAGATTCTGCTGAAACGTTGCTACAACTTTAAAAGCACAACTACAATGACGTGGGAAAATACCCGAACAAAGCTGAATGCCATACATACATACATACATACATATATATATTTGTACACATGTTGCTCATTGACAATAAATGTTTGATTTGATGAGTTTGAGTGTATACAGCCTTGTCTCATTCCATTGCCAACATCTCCTTAATCATGTTGCATCCAGGCTATGGCTTCTGTTGTCAGGATTCCAGCAAACCTCCATTACAATCAGTAAATCCGAGACAAACATATCTCAAAAGTACCTTTATCTGAATAGCACCTGGCACATCTGTGGAATCCCAAAACTAAAAGTTTTTGGGCTTTCCACAAATTCCCAAACTACAAATCTATCCCCCTTTGGTCGTCATCACACCATATGACCCAATCATGATCCATTCAAAAGTAAGATCCTTATTTCATCCTGCGCCCAATCATGATCCATTCAAAAGTAAGATCCTTATTTCATCCTGCGCCATACTAAATGATGTTGAAGTAACAGAAGAATTTTATTTTATCTACTTAGAGTTACTTAATTGAAATCACCCCCTCCCACTTTCTCAGGCTATGTGGCAGCATGGAATATGGCTTCCAAAGCTGACATCTGTCTTGTGTATATATTCAAAAAATTGTCATTTTATTTTTCTATCCACAAGGTTTTCTTAGTAAATATAAGAATGGTTGACCATGCCTTCTCCAACATACTATGAAATAATTTTTGTCATTGCTTCTGAAGTGATCATCTGCCTCCACCATCTTCCTTTACAGGTATAACTTGACATTGGTTTCTGCTTGCTTTATTTAAGGAGCCTGTGATAATCTTTATGCCTTGAGTGACCTTGCTGACTGAATATTTACAAATATTTTATAACTAACTCAAGGTAGCAAACATATCTAACACACCTTCGTCCTCCTATTTTTCCCTGTGAGTGGGTTTGGCTGAGAGAAAGTGAGTGACCCAGTCACCCAGTTGGTTTTCATTCCTAAGGTGATACTTAAACTCATGATATCAACCTTTCTAGCCTGATCTAGACCAAACTGGCTTTGTATACTATTTGCATAAACTCCCAGTATTCTTCATTTGTCTTTCCCAGGAACACATACACGGACAAGGACAAGGCATAGTAAGTATAGTAAGATTTATGCGGAAGCAACAGGTTTATGCAAAGTAAAAGCACTGATTTGTCTAATTCAATATTGCACATATAGAATGGCAGTTTCTCTGGTTCTGTCTCTCTCTCTCTCTCTTTCTCTTTAAATTATGCTTGAAGATTCCAAGAGCTAAACTCAGGTTTACACAATCCTTCTTCAAATAAAGCATATAGACTTTTTCCACTGAATTACAATTGTTCTGCTTTACTTTGTAACATCCAACTTAAATAGTCTTTAGGCTGCATTTTTATGGCTTTTGGACCAAATATAACAGACCTATAAGGAATAACTTTTATATAAATATGAATAAAATCAGGTAGTACAACTAAAATATTTATTTAAAACATGTATGCCATTCCTCATGTAGTTCACGGCCTCCCCCAAGCTCCAGAAGCTCCCTGGAGGCTGAAAACGGGCACTTCCAGTATTTCCAGAAGGCAAGTTTCTCGGCCTCCCAAGGCTGCAGAGGCTTCCCTTGAGCCTCTGGGAGGGCAAAAATGGCCTCAAACAGGCTGAAAATCAGCTGGGAGGTGCGCTGATGCACAGTGCAGGTAAGTTTGGCTGGGGCTCGCATGCCTGCACAAATGACTCTGTGTGCCCCCTGTAGCACACATGCCATAGGTTCGCCATCACAGCTTTAGGAAGTAATTTTACAAAATTCAGAAATAATAAAAATGGGACTGATGGATGCAATCTGTCAAGTTTCATTTGAAATTATCTAAATTTGCAATATTTTAATTTATTGACTTAAATCTAGATGTAAAGACTTGACGTTAAGTTATATGACTGCTCTTAAAAATCATTTAGCATCTAAAGTTGGTATAGCATGCAACAACTAGCAGTTGAGTATGATTCAATTGAGTAAACTCTGTGCTGCAGGAATTGTATTAGTTGCTAATTTGTTTCCAGGAAGAACTCAAGCTGGTCTCTAATAAAACCTTGTATAGAAAAAGTGCTGGTGAGCCATGTCACTGTCTTCTTTGACTAGATTTTGCCCATTCTAACCAATACGGTGTGTTTTGGAAGTCTGAGGTGGGTCTTCTCAACATTGTTTCCCAATTCTATGGAATATTTTTTTTCTTGTTATATTTGATTGCAATTAAACTGCAGTTTGTAAACTACATTTTATTCTAGTTTGATTTTTAAACATCATTAGTTGATATTTAACTAAATTGTGGGCTTCATTTTTGTTTGTTTCACCTATCTATTGTTCCATGTAGGTGAGATAACTTTTTATTTATAAAACATATAAATATCTCTCTCCTCCCTCCCTCACCCCCCATATTTAGGCAGAAGCAATAATGTTTTCTTAACAACTTGCCAAAAAAATTGTTTCCACTTTTTTCATTTTTTTAGATTGTTAAGTTGAGATCCGAATTGTCTTTAGCCTTTTTAATATGGCTGATATGAATTCCATACATAGCTTCAGTGAGGTAAAGATTATTTCTTTAGAAATAATGAAAAAAGGTATGTATCAGCTTTTATTGGATGTAAGCATTTTCAAATTAAAAACCAGATCACCTGCATTTTATATGCAGATACAACTTTCTTGACATAATATTTTGTGTGCACCTTTCCTCAGCTTCCAATGCATTTTGTATGAAGCTTTTGTCAATATGTGCCTCTTTGTATGTTAATTTTGACCTAACAAATATTTTAAGACAGATACTAATTAAGTCCATTTCATGCTGTGATGGATTATAGTATGGTGACTCACATCATTTTGCTTGAAATGTGATTAATTTTTTGACTCCCAAGGAAAATTTGAGATGCCTAGTCACATTTGCATATAGACTGCTATTGTGTACATTTAACTACTTGCCTTGGTTCTATGTAAATAAACCCTCCCACACACATATATTCTACTTTAGATTTTTTTCATGCTTGTTTCCACAAAATGGTTTTGTGTTATCAGCATGCACCTACAGAGATAGAATCATTTCTCACTTTCTCATTTATCCTCTCTAATAAACTTGTCAATCTTTGAGTAGGTCCTTTATTATTCATATAGACCATAAGGAATAGTTTATTATTATCTAGAGGATGTTTGTTTCTTGGATTTGGTTAAATATGGTAACTGTGTAAACACCTAACCCAATTAGGCAATATTCCTAATAATATCTGTATGCAACAATCATTGACTGTTTTTAATAGCATTTTTGTTTCAAAGATTTCCAACACTAGTTATGCAGAGCTTCTCATTTCTTTACTTGCTAATTCAAATCCATGCTGAGATTGTTGTTGGTTCACTTACAACTGTCAATGCAATCTGACAGTTAGTGAACTGTCAATGGGCATTGAGCTGCATTTCTAATTGATTCCAGAAAGAAAACTTTCATACCTAACTAAACATCACAGAGTAAGGAGTAATTGGAATTCTGATGGACAAGTTAAATAGGAACACACCAAAAATAAAGGGCAGAATAACTGAAATATTCTGTCCTAAGGTTATTTATACAGACCTACTAAAACATTTTGGTTATATTCTGGAAAGGAAATTTATGAATAGGATATAATATTGATTTAGATATTTCTAATTATTGCTAATTGCTAATATTTCTAATTGCTACTAAGGCCTACCTTGTGGCAATTCATGAGGCGAAATGTAAATACTTCTCCACACTAATTGCAACTGCAGATAGTCACCCAGCAACCCTCTTTAAGGTGAGCCGTCTCCTCTTAGGGAAGGAGGAGATTGAGGTCCACCTGAAGGGGTGTGCTGAGGAATTTGCGGATTTTCTGGAAGACAAAATCTTTCGACTTTGTTCCCAGTTAGATGTCGGCATGGTTGCTGATTTGGTGGAAGCTCATGAGGCAGGTTCTTTCCCTGTTATCTGAGAATGGTTTGACTCTGTTGCTCCTGAGGAAGTGGACAGGATCCTAGTGAGTATGCATGCGAGCACCTGTATTTTAGACCCATATCCCTCCTGGCTTGTGAAAGCTTCCCAGGAGGTGACAGGTAGGTGGACTCTGGCAGTGATTAATGCTTATCTACAGGAGGGGACAGTGCCCCAGCACTTTAACGAGGCTGTGGTCTTTCTTAAGAAGCCATCGCTGGACTCCACCTGGTTGGATAATTTCCGACCTGTCTCCAATCTTCCCTTTTGGGGGAAGGTTGTTGAGAAGGTGGTTGCACAGCAGCTCCAGAGGTTTCTGGATGAAATGGATTATCTTGACCCCTACCAATCAGAATTCAGGCCTGGATTTGGGACAGAAACAGCATTGGTTGCACTTTTGGATGATCTCTGGTGGGAGAGGGATGGTGGTAGTGCATCCATCCTTGCTCTACTTCATCTCTCGGTGGCTTTTGATACCATTGATCATGGGATTCTCCTGGGATGGCTTCAGGAGATGGGAATGGGAGGCCTTGTGCTGTCTTGGTTCACTTCCTTCCACTGCGGTCACTCTCAATCAGTGTTGATAGGAGGGTAGAGATCCACTGCTTTACGGGGTTCTACAGGGCTCACTACTCTCTCCGCTCCTGTTCAACATTTACATGAAACCACTGGGTGAGATCATCCATCACCATGGACTGAGGTATCACCAATATGCTGATGATACTCAGCTATATGTCTAGGCCCATGGTGAGTTAAGTGTTGCTGTGTCCTCCCTCTCGCAATGCCTGGAGGCTGTTAGGGGCTGGATGGGGGACAACGGGTTGAAACTAAACCCATGCAAGACTGAGTGCTCTGGGTCTGGGGTTCGTTGGTTCAGGGAAAATTATGACCTTTAGTCTTGAATGAGGTGGCACTACCCCCAAACAGTCCCTGTGCATAATCTGGGGTTTCTCCTGAACTCACGACTCCTGTTTGAAGAGCAGGTGGTGGTTGTGGCCAGGAGGGCCTTTGTGCAACTGCGGGTTGTGCACCAGTTATGCCCTTTCCTGGATCAGCAGTCCCTACTCACAGTCACTCATGCCCTGGTCACTTCCCATCTACATGGGGCTGCCCTTGAAGAGCATCCGGAAGCTCCAGTTGGTGCAAAATGCAATGGCCCACTTGGTTTTATGCAGACCCCAGTGTGCACATGTATCACCTCTCCTGCAGGAGTTGCATTGGCTGCCAATTTGCTTCCGGTTGAAATTCAAGGTGCTGGTTGTCACCTTTAAAGCCCTTCATTGCTTGGGTCTGGGTTATCTGAGGAAACATCTCTTGCCAGTGACATCTACCCGACCCATTAGAGTGAGGAGGCATGGAATGCTACGGGTCCAACCCCTGAGGGAGATATACCTGGTGGGACCTAGAAGAAGGGCCTTCTCTGTGGTGGCTCCATCTCTCTGGAACATCATTCCCCCAGAGATTAGAATGGCTCCCTCGTTAATACTATTCCGAAAGGCACTGAAGACCTGGTTTTGCCAGCAGGCCTGGGGAACCAGAGAGAGATGGAACCCGCCAAATGGCTAGTGTGACCAGCTGTCGTTCGGGTGGGAGAGTGGGAGTTGATTTTTGTTTTTGTTTTGTTTTTCCAAATCTTGTTCTATTGTACTTTACTAATTTATTTGATTCTTTTTGTTAGTTCTTATTGTTTTTATTTTTATTTTTTGTTTTAAATATGATTTTACATTGTGTTTTCCCAAATCTTGTTCTATTGTACTTTACTAATTTATTTGATTCTTTTTGTTAGTTCTTGTTGTTTTTATTTTTATTTTTTGTTTTAAATATGATTTTACATTGTGTAAGCCATCTTGAGTCACCATGGGTGAATAAGCGGCATAATAATTAAGCAAACAAACAATCAAACAAATAAATAAATAAACAACTTATTTTAAATATATCATATTTACACTATATTCCCTACATATACATTCTTTTTAAATTTTCCAGTTTTTGAAATGATTCTATTTTCATGCATCTTTTGTTCCATTACATTTTTTTTAGCAGATTTTGAGTTCTTTTCAAATATTTAGCTATGGGAATATATGTATTAGGTGAGAAAGAGAAAGGGGTTATATTGAAAAGATTTTAAATGAGGCAGAACCATTACTGTCTCAAGAATGAAATATCACAACCCTTGCTTCTTTAGTTGAAATACTATGACCTCTGAATATGAAATGCACCTTCTAGAAGATCAAAGACTCATTTTCTTCTTGAGGGTGACTTTTTATATTTTACCAGCCGTATGACTAATACAATCAAGTCTATTAATGTTGATCTTTTTCATATGCGGGCTATGTTAATTTCATATTATATTTACCATATATGATTTAAAATATATGTAGATGTATTTCATTTAGTTTTGCATTTTACATTTCACTGACTATAAAATAATTTATTAAAGCATTGCATTCAAGCATTCTTATTCTCCCTAATTTTCTAATCATTTTAGCTAGTTGGACATAGAAATAGGTTGTTTTTTTGTTAAGTTGTGCTCGATTCTCTCTTTTATTGCTCCACTTCAGTACCATGTTGATGTGTGTTTGGTGTTTTTAATATAATGCTATGAGATAAAGTAGGCTCAGAGCCAAAAAGATGTCCAAGATCATAGGTGAATCAGAATATAAATCCAACCTTAGAGGCATGAAAAACATTTTCCAAGGTTAAATATTTCTAGTGCAGAGTAGTCATTTTCAGTGTTTTAGGTCAGAACAAAATGCTTTATTTTGAAACATATTGATCCATCTAGTGGAACCAACAAATTATTCTAAATTCCATTTGGTGGGATACAATTCCCTAAAAATGCAGTGATAAAACTTTCCAAATAAGACTGATGCACTCTGAAGTCAAAGCAATATTCATATTGTTGCATGTATTCCTTTGCCAACCTCTGGATGGAAGGCTGAATCAACCTTGAGATGGTGAGATTGGAATTGCCAAGTTGCAGGCAGCCGGCAAACAACAGAAGTAGCCCATAGTACTGCAATCTAACCACCGCACCACCATGGCTCATGATGATTAAGACCAAATAATTTTCTAAACAGACTTGAGAACATCAGCATTACAAGCCCTACAATACATAGGAGTGTTGACTTCATTTAAAAAAACCATTATCCAATTAAAATCTAGTTCATCTTTCATATTTGTATGAATCCTATATCTACTTTAGTAATACAAAACAGAATTGTGAGAGTATTCTGTTCACAGGTCAAGAGTTCTCTAATAGGGGCAACCTATTTATCCAGACATTGAAATAATATTTAGTTTTACTTCCATGTCAATTAATCTTCTTTGCTAAGTCATTCTTGTTATTTGGATTTAAGTTCTTCAATAATGCATATATGATTATAAAACCTTTGCTTTGGTATACTTTTTTTCCAAAGAAAACTAGTACAAATTCTTACAAAAACATGAAAAGCCTCAGTGACATAAAATTTAATTCAGACCACTCATATATACTATAAGTTACCTTTATTTTTAACATAATTCTGAACACTTGTGATACAACCTGATTTATCCAATCATTACCTGGAAATGTATCAGACAGATTACTAATACATAAAATATACATAAAAGATGGTTATTGAAATTATTGAGTGGATACCGTTTTAATAAATAGTGTAACCATTTAGTCTAAAAATAAAGGTCAACTAACTGCAATACGACCAAAATATAGTAACATCAGGTATTACTAACAACTTGATTGTATTTAGAAAAATTGCCATAATAATGGCTTTACAATTGTCTCTTTGTTCAATTCCTTGTAGTTAAAGATAAGAACAATATCTAAATCATAGACTAAAGCCATATACTACAATGTGAACTTGTACTGTTCTAGAGAAAACTGCAGTTCAAATAAATATACACATAATCCATATTTCCTACATGCTCAAACACGTTGCTCATGTTTTCAAAGTTATGAGTGCTTCTTGATCTCCTTGGTGCTCTCTGAGCTTGATGGTTGAAGGCATTTCACTACCTGGATATCATCAGTGCTGGTGAGTGTGAGGTTTACTCCCTATTTATATACTGAAGCTTTCCCTAGCAGTATTGGTAGAAGTGTGTTTTTTTCCTTGGCAATTCCTTGCTTAGGATATTGTTTTCTGCTTATTTGTCTAGTGTTAATCCTTGATTATCTGGATTAGGCTGCTGGAGAGGATGTATTCTTGTCCTTTTGTTTTTTTTTTCTTTGCCTTTTTACTATCTCTTTAAAATGGTTTGTAAATGTGATTTATCTCTATGTGTCTATTAGTGGCTGATTTGTCTGAATGATAAATTTCCAGGAATTTCTTAGCAATTTTGGATTTGGTTTGGTCTTGGCTTACTTCTTATCAAAACTTTAGAACAGTCACTTAACTATCTCAATTTTCTTTTAAAGTAAATTAATACTTCACATTTGACTGATCTATTGTGTTCTTTATGATATTAAAAAAGAAATGGTGCATATGAGTTTTTATATAAGTAAAGAGTTCATTCCAAAATAGAATTTGTGCTAGGTTCTGAAAATATTATTGACTCAGTTTAAAGAATTAGATTAGATTTTCACTGTGGAAAGATACATTGCCCTGCAACAAAGAAATTCTGAAATGCAAGAGCCAAGTTTTTTGTCCTTATTAGTCTGAGAGTGGGATGCACAGCTTAGGCACATATGGGAAGTTGCAAATGAAGAAACAACTTAGAACATCTAAACATCTTAGAATTGCCTGTAAGCTGGTTTGGAGGCTTCATGGGAATAAAATGTGAAGAGAAAGCAGAGCAGGCAGACAAGGAGATATTGCTGGAGTGAAAGGTGATTGAACATGGCATGAAGCAGAGGAGAGGGTGGCTGAATGAGCCAGGAACCAAGCAAGGGAAGCTTGAAGATCAGAAAGAAATTGACAAAAATAGTAAAAAGGAGAACACAGTCCAGATTGTATATGATGGAAAAATAAAATTGCATGGTGCAGGTATTGGAAAATTAAACAAGAGTTAGTTAAAAAGGAGACATAATCATAAACCCTGGTACATTAATGGTCATGCCAACAGGAACAGCTGGTAGAACTCCTAAAGTTGTGCTATAGGTACAGTAAGTAAAAGTGGAAGGAGAGCAGCTAGATATTTTGTATTATTAAAGGAAGTACAGTATCAGAGGTTTGAATCTTTTAATTAAAATCATGTTAGAATGCTTTTTGATGGAATTCTGTAAATGGATAATTATATAGATGCTTGGTAAGTATATATGCAAACCTTAGTTACTCCAGTGATTGTTCATACACTAAACCTGTATACTAATATAATTGTATTTCACTTGTTAGCGTGCATGTATATCTGACTTCATTCCTGTCTGAAAGCAACCTTTGACAGAACATGATAGGGATAGGAAGTGAATATAGAAGTATCCTGTGAATGAAGCAGAGATCCAAGTTACAAACATCTCCTTACCCCTCTGCTCACAAACATAACGGTTTACAGATAGGAAAAAATGTTGTATTGTTATTACGTAAATGTGAATTACAATAGAAATGATACATAGAAATGCAACCAAAACTATACCATATACATTTATTTAAAAAGTAGGTAATAGGGTCAAAGGAAAATTGCTTGCATTAGCTGGAACACAAACAATATTTCACTCTTATTTAGGGGTTCAGTAATTCTAGACACAGCTAACAAGTGGCTTCACAATTAAAGAACACCTACAGACACAGTTGAGAAAAAGTACTATCAAACTTAAAGCAATTATATGACATAATATATATTTGCATTATTATATATCATAATGATATATTATCCTCCTATAATGGACAGCTTTACACGCAAAGAGTATATATTATGACTATATAATTAGTTTTATAGGAACACAATATTTATAGGGCTGTGAAAATACTAGAAATGAACAAGTGTGTTTTAGCTTACCTTATAATGATTATACAGCACTCTTGCTAGCAGATCATCTGACAAACAGAATTTGTTACCTTCTGAGAATTTGCTTCTTTCTATACATGGCCCTAGCAATAAAGGTATATTTCCTCTGGGAAGAAAACTTTAAAAAATCAACTATCACACTGAAAGCAATATACCAGGGAAACAAGATAAGCTATGGGAGGCAATACAACTTTCTCCCCAAGATCTCATAAGAACAAAATACTTACAAAATAAATGGGGGCTGGATTAGATAGTCTCATTTTATTAAGAGAGCTACAATAACAACAAAGGATTAACATTAAGGAATGTTGCACAAGATCTTGTAAAGAGCCTTCCTGGCTTGAAAAACTGAATCTTGTTGTGCAGGAAAATACACTGCTCAAACAAATAAAGGGAACAGTAGTGTGTGTGTGGCCTCCACTTGCCTGTGTGACCTCCTTACAATGTCTGGGCATGCTCCTGATGAGGTGGCGGATGGTCTCCTGAGGGATCTCCTCCCACACCTGGACTAAAGCATCCCCCAACTCCTGGACAGTTGGTGGTGCAACGTGTCATTGGTGGATGGAGCAAGACATGATTTCCCAGATGTGCTCAATTGGATTCAGGTCTGGGGAACGGGCGGGCCAGTGCATAGCATCAATGCCTTCATCTTGCAGGAACTGCTGACACACTCCAGCCACATGAGGTCTAGCATTGTCTTGCATTAGGAGGAATCCAGGGCCAACCGCACCAGCATATGGTCTCACAAGGGGTCTGAGGATCTCAGCTCAGTACCTAATGGCAGTCAGGCTACCTCTGGCGAGCACACGGAGGGCTGTGCGGCACCCTAAAGAAATGCCACCCCACACCATTACTGACCCACTGCCAAACCAGTCATGCTGGAGAATGTTGCAGGCAGCAGAACATTCTCCACGGCATCTCCAGACCCTGTCACATCTGTCACATGTGCTCAGTGTGAAACTGCTTTCATCTGTGAAGAGCACAGGGCGCCAGTGGTGAATTTGCCAATCTTGGTGTTCTCTGGCAAATGCCAAATGTCCTGCATGGTGTTGGGCTGTAAGCACAACCCCCACCTGTGGACGTCGGGCCCTCATACCACCCTCATGTTTCTGACCATTTGAGCATCCACATGCACATTTGTGGCCTGCTGGAGGTCATTTTGCAGGACTCTGGCAGTGCTCCTCCTGTCCCTCCTTGCATAAAGGCAGAGGTAGAAGTCCTGATGCTGGGTTGTTGCCCTCCTACGGCCTCCTCCACGTCTCCTGATGTACTGCCCTGTCTCCTGTCTCCTCCATGCTCTGGACACTACACTGACAGACACAGCAAACCTTCTTGCCACAGCTCGCATTGATGTGCCATCCTGGATGAGTTGC
Source organism: Notechis scutatus (assembly GCF_049901735.1). NCBI lineage: Eukaryota > Metazoa > Chordata > Lepidosauria > Squamata > Elapidae > Notechis > Notechis scutatus. The sequence continues at coordinate 118,807,585 of NC_142012.1, forward strand.
ACTACCTGAGCCACTTGTGTGGGTTGTAGACTCCGTCTCATGCTACCACTAGAGTGAAAGCACTGCCAGCATTCCAAAGTGACCAAACCATCAGCCAGAAAGCATAGGAACTGAGAAGTGGTCTGTGGTCATCACCTGCAGAACCACTCCTTTATTGAGGATGTCTTGCTAACTGCCTATGCTTTCCAACTGTTGTCTATTCCATTTGCACAACAGCAAGTGAAATTGATTGTCAATCAGTATTGCTACCTAAGTAGACAGTTTGATTTCACAGAAGTGTGATTGACTTGGAGTTACATTGTGTTGTTTAAGTGTTCCCTTTATTTTTTTGAGCAGTGTATAAAAGGGATATTAATGTTAAATTCCCAGATAAAGCTGCAGAAAGTTTTGAAGAGTGTTTTGGTTCAACAAAGCCTTGATCAAATCATTCTTCTGAAGCAAATTTGTGAGTTGAAATAGGGACCTGCTTCAAAGAGATGCATCAATCAGATGGCTTCAAAACCCTTAATAATATTTTGAAGTGCTTTGTAAATTAGATGGATTTTCTGTTGCTTCTTGGGCTGTACAAACAATATATAATATTGTAATTTCACTTCCAACGTAGAAAAAGCTGGGGCAGTTAAGTGATATGAGTGACAACTTGAGTTTTTTTTTTAAAAAAAGACAAAGATAATTATTGTTTTGGGAATGAGTCCCTGTTATATCTCATTCTATCCCCCACCCCAAATTTAACAAATGCAGATTCTTTCTCATGAAAGCTTCATGAAGGAAATCAATTTGATCTCAGATGAAATACTTGAATTATATACTCTTCAAATCTTAAAGTTCTTTTTTGAATTGAATGTGGGATGACTCATATAGGTTTAATATATAAATCTGAGAAATTCACTGTTCTGCTGAGTAATTGAATATTTCAAGAGTAAAGTCTTCATAGTTCTCACTGAATTACAGTTTTTATTCTTTACTAAAAACATCACCCAAAATTATGATTTGCAGTCATGCAACCTTATCTGATCACTGAAAATAGTTATAAGAAAGGCCCTTTTCAGGACTGTCATTAGATTGGTACTAAAGAGTCCCTGCATATTGTACTCCATTTCAAGGGCTGTTGAGTCAGCACCATCCAAAGACACTTCCACAGGCCAGCATAACATCATGGAGCACTGTTACCTTCGTACAAAGTGGTACCTATTTATCTACTCATATTTGCATGCTTTTGAACTGCTACATTTGAAGGAGCTAGGGCAAGGACACTCAGGTCTTGAACATCCTAAAGAAGTGATCATGTCCAGTATTGGCCTTCCAACTGACAAGCCCAGTGTCTTAACCACTGAGCCATTGCACCACACCAATAGTAGATTTGTACTACTTTATCTAAAAAAGAAAGTCTGAATAGTTCCTTCCTCCTAAATTTGCTAGTTTGTTTCAATAAAATTCTATCCTCCAACTTTTAAAGCAAGGCAGGAAAGCTGAACTAGAGATGATGGAAAATCCTGGATGATTAGTTTGTCAAGGACTAAACCATAGTTTAATTTAGCTGGTAAAGATGAAAAACTGAAAATTCTGTTAGAGTTTATATTTTGAGATTGCTCTGTTGGTTACTAGGCTTAGTGCAAACTACTTTTCCCACTGGTTAGAATCATACTACAATTTCATGGAATAGAAGTTCTGTTCTTTTCTGCAATTAAGTTCAATTCTATGCATGACTGTATCACTTGAACATTTGAGCAAAAAAGAACAGACCATCTCTTTTGTAAAACTGAAATATCATATAAGCAGGAGTAATGGCATCTGCCAGACTGTCTGGATAATTGATGGGGACTCCTTGCTCTGGCAAATAAATGATATCGAAATACGGCTTTTAAGTGTTACTGTTTACAAATTAGAATATGTGCAATGAAGAGTACAATTAAGGACAAACTGGGTTCTTTTTCTTGATAGGATTGCTGCTTCATTTCAGCAACTCAAAACTAACACTTAAAGGTGATATTTTTTATAACTGTATTAGAAATGAATATATATATAAATGAATATGTATATAAATGAATATGTATATATATGTATATATATGAATATATATGAATATATATATATATATATGAATATATATATATATATATATATATATATATATATATATATATATATATATATATATATATATATATATATATATATCTTTGGTTATTCGGGTTTTCTCCCGCGTAAGATTGGAAGTATCTAGGCAACGTTTCGATGAAGTCCCATTCATCATCTTCAGGCTTCTGTCTTCAGCTCTGTGCTTCTCAGAATGATGTGAGCTTGCAGATGCTTCTTCCTTTTAACTGCTAGTGGGGGTGTGACTTGATTGGGTGGGGGCTTGGCTGTGTTCTGATTGGGTGGGGGTGTGTTCTCATTGGTTGGGGGTTTGGCTGTGTTCTGATTGGTTGGGGGTTGGCCATGTTCTGATTGGCTGGAGGTGTGTTCTGTTCAGGTGGGGGCTTGGTTGTGCTCAGGTTGGTCTTAGTTACTGGGGGATTTGAGCTGGTGAGCTGTGATCTTGCTGTTTGGCTTCGAGTTAGTGGTCGCTGCATCTTCATGGTGGGGGTCAGTTCGCTTCATGTATGGCTCAGAGTGGTTTGAAGTGGGTAGTGATGTAGCTGCAGTGCGGCTTCTGGTCTGTGGTCATGTCTCATCTTCTGTGTGGGTGTGAGTCTGCTTTTTACGTGGAAGTGTGGTGGTGGCATCTTGTGTGGCCCTCGTGGGTGTGGGTCTGGTGTCATTCATCATGTTAGGCACTCGTCTGTTCATGAGGGCAGGTTTCCAAATGGCTGGTAAGCGGGAGGTGTCATCTCTTTTATTCATGCTGTGTGGGCGTTTTTCTATCTCTATGGCTTCTCTGATTATTCTGTTGTTGAAGTGTTCGGTTTTGGCGATAGTTCTGGTATTTTTAAAGTCAATCTCATGTCCTGTGGCTTTGAGGTGTTGGACCAGGGAAGAGGTCGGTTCTTCTTTTTGATTGAGTTCTTATGTTCTTCAACGCGTGCACTTATTCTTCTGTTAGTTTGTCCAATGTATGTGTTGGGGCAGGCAGTGCATGGGATTTCATATACTCCTTGGTTTTCTAACTCGATTCTGTCTTTAGGGTTTCTTAGGATGGTGGATATTTTTCTGTTTGTGCAGACTGCTGTCTTAATGTTGTGTTTTTTGAGGATCTTGCTGATTTTGTCTGTAGTGCCTTTTATATATGGGAGGAGGGCTTTGCCGTTCTCTTGTTCTCTTTCTTGGATTTTGGTTGGGGTTTCTTTTTGGATTAGGTGGGTAATCTTCTTTCTTTGGAATCCATTGGCTGTTAGTACGTTGGTGAGAGTGTTTAGTTCGGTTTTTAGGTGTTGTTCATCAGCTAAGCATTTTGTTCTGGAGATGAGTGTCTCAGCTACGGAATTGATCTGTGCTGGGTGGTGGTGTGAGAGTGCATGTAGATAGCGGTTTGTATGTGTTTTCTTCTGGTAGATGGTGTGTCCTAGGGAGCCATTGGGTTTTTTGTATACCAAGACATCTAGGAAGGGAAGTTGATTGTTAGCTTCTGTTTCCATGGTGAATTGTATTTTGGGGTGTAGGCTGTTGAGGTGTGTGAGGAAGTTGTTCAGTTTTTCTTTCCCGTGTGGCCAGATTATGAAGGTGTCATCTACGTATCTGAGCCAGAGTTTGGGTTTGTGATCATATTTTTCTAGAGCTTGTGTTTCAAAGTGTTCCAAGTAGAGGTTTGCGATGACAGGTGAGAGGGTGATCCCATGGGTGCTCCTTCTATTTGTTTGTATTTTTGTCTGTTGTAGGTGAAGTATGTATTGGATAGACAGTGGTTGGTCAGATCTAGGATGTGCTGGGGGGTTGTATTTGTTTTGGATGGCTGTCAAGGCTTCTTTTATTGCACTTGGGTGAAGAGGATATGACATCGAAGCTCACTAGTAGGTCGCTGGGTTGTAAGTTTTGTTTCTTTATGATCTCGATGAACTGGAATGAGTTTCTTACATGTGAGTTGATGGATTCTGCATAGGGCTGTAGTTGTTTGGCGAGAAATTTGGCTAGGTTTTGTAGAGGTGAGCCTATGGAGCTGACTATTGGTCTAAGTGGAGTTCCTTCTTTGTGTATCTTGGGGAGACCATAAAGCTTAGGGCATCTGGATGATTTCTCTCTGGGTATGATTCTTTGCTGGATTTCTTCACTGATGGGGAGGCTTTTATTTTGGATCTGGTGGTTTTTTCTAGGTAGGTGGTGGGGTCTGTCTTTAGGGGTTTGTATGTGGGGTCTAGGAGTAGGTTGGTTAACTTGGTTTGGTAGTCAGATGTGTTCATAACCACTGTCGCGTTGCCCTTGTCTGCTGGTAGGATTATTATGCTGGTGTCTTCTTTCAGGTTACGTAGTGCAGTTTGTTCTTCTTTGGATAAGTTGCTTTTGGGTGGTTTGCTAGTGCAGAGGATGTTGGTGATTTCGAGTCTGATTCTATTAGCATCATCAGGGTTGGTTTTGGTCAGGCTGGTTTCAACTCTGCATATGATGGTTTCTGTGGGGATGTGTTTGGGAGCGACAGCAAAGTTGAATCCTTTTGAAAGGACCTTGGTTTCGGCTTCGTGAGGATCTTGTCTGAGATGTTGTGCACTGTTTGTTTCATGTGTGGCTGTGAGGGGGAGGAGTTGGTTTCTGGCGTTGTTGTAGTTTTCTGAGTTTGTTGGTGTGTGTGTCTGTCTTGAGGGTGGTCTGTGTTTCGGCTCTCCAGACAGCGAGTTGTTTGGATTTGTCCCAAAGTAAGGGTGAATCTTGTTGCTGAGTCTGAGGTGAAGTGTGAGGAGATCTTTGTTGATTTGGTCTAGGAGAAATCTTTTGTGTGAAGTTCATTTCTAATTAGGGCCAATTCTGTTCTTTTTAGGATGCGTTTGGTGGCTGCTGTGTTGGTGTGGAATTTCAATTGGAAGCTTGTGGGAATTAAATTTTGATCTCGGCAGTTGCATAGGAATGCGAGGTCACATAAAATGGAAGCTCTTTGGACTTCAAGTTTTTCATAAGTCCTGGTCAGATGGTGGGTTTCCTCCCGTAGAGGTGCAATATTTGTTTTCTGAAGTTCTCGCGGGTATTTGTATGTGGATCTTTGGTTATTCGGGTTTTCTCCCGCGTAAGATTGGAAGTATCCAGGCAACGTTTCGATGAAGTCTCATTCATCATCTTCAGGCTTCTATCTTCAGCTCTGTGCTTCTCAGAATGATGTGAGCTTGCAGCTGTTTCTTCCTTTTAACTGCTAATGGGGTGTGACTTGATTGGGTGGGGGCTTGGCTGTGTTCTGATTGGGTGGGGTGTGTTCTCATTGGTTGGGGTTTGGCTGTGTTCTGATTGGTTGGGGGTTGGCCATGTTCTGATTGGCTGGAGGTGTGTTCTGTTCAGGTGGAGGCTTGGTTGTGCTCAGGTTGCCACAAGATGCCACCACCACACTTCCACGTAAAGCAGACTCACACCCACACAGAAGATGAGACACGACCACAGACCAGAAGCCGCACTGCAGCTGCATCACTACCCACTTCAAACCCCTCTGAGCCATACATGAAGCGAACTGACCCCCCACCATGAAGATGCAGCACGACCACGAACTCGAGCCAAACAGCAAGATCACAGCTCACCAGCTCAAATCCCCCAGTAACTAAGACCAACCTGAGCACAACCAAGCCCCCACCTGAACAGAACACACCTCCAGCCAATCAGAACATGGCCAACCCCCAACCAATCAGAACACAGCCAAACCCCCAACCAATGAAAACACCCCCCACCCAATCAGAACACAGCCAAGCCCCCACCCAATCAAGTCACACCCCCACTAGCAGTTAAAAGGAAGAAGCATCTGCAAGCTCACATCACTCTGAGAAGCACAGAGCTGAAGACAGAAGCCTGAAGATGATGAATGAGACTTCATCGAAACGTTGCCTGGATACTTCCAATCTTACGCGGAGAAAACCCGAATAACCAAAGATCCACATACAAATACCCGAGAACCTCAGAAAACAAATATATATATATGTAGTTAGTTAGTTAGTTAGTTAGTTAGTTAGTTAGTTAGTTAGTTGTTGGTGCACTCCGAGCTTGCTTGTTTTCCCAAACTAGGTAATATCATCTGTGCTAGTAAGGAGTGCTGTTTATTGTCAGTTTATATTCTAGTGGCTTACTTGTCAGTGTTGCTGGGTAAACAATACCCCAATCAAGAAACTGCCAAAGAAGCCAACAGCCAACAACACAAAAAAAGGCAACTATGATCTTATCATCAACGATCTCTCTTCCCATTATTGGCAATTTCTATTCACTGGATGCAATACTGTTGAAGACCATTACAACATATTCTTACTAGAAATCAAAAGAGCCATCAAACTATATGTACCAATAACAACTTCCAAAACCAGGAAAAACAGATTACCCATAACAATAAGGAAGCTTCAATCCAAAAAGAGATCACTTTGGCAAAAAAAAAAAATCTGGTCACGTTGCCAACTTCAAAAGCCAATACAAAAATCTATGCCACCAGATAAAAACTGAATACACTAATTATCACATTAAACAAGAGGAAAAACTTCTATGCACCAATTCCAATTCCACCCACACTTTCTACAATTTTGTAAACAACAAACTAAAAGACTCAAGATCCATCCATCTTTACCTAATGGCAAAGACTGCAACGACACCATCAAAGCAAACCTCTTTAACACATTCTTTGGCTCAGTATTTGTAAACAGCAATGGATCCAGCCCAGTACTTCCTAGTCGTACCACAGACAACTACAATGATCTAATACATATTGATTTTACAGAAGACATTGTTGAAAAAGCACTACACAATCCAAAACCATCTCTATCTATTGGACTGGATGGAATATGTGCCTACTTCTTTAAAAAGCTATCCACTGCCATAGCCGAACCTCTAAGCATAAACTTTGAAAAATCTTTCAGGACCAGCTGCTTGCCAAAACTGTGGTCACAACCCACGGTCATCCCCATCTTCAAAAAAGGAGACCCCAGCCTAGTTGAAAATTACAGACCAATCTCCTTATGCTGTGTCACCTGTAAAGTACTGGAATCAATTATTAACCAATCAATCATCCTCCACTTAGAGACAAACAACCTACTGTCTAATAAACAATTTGGTTTCAGAAAAAAACTACCCTGTAATCTGCAACTCTTACACTGCAAAAACATATGGACTACACAACTCAATCAGGGCAAAGCAATAGACGCAATGTACATAGACTTCTGTAAAGCCTTTGATGCAGTGGTACATGACAAACTAGTACTGAAACTAAAATCTTATGGTATCTCTGGACACCTACATAACTGGATGGAAGCATTCCTGTCAAACAGACAACAAATGGACAAAATTGGGAGTGTCCTATCAAATTCTATACCTGTCTACAGTGGTGTCCCCCAAGGCAGTGTTTTAGACCAACTCTCTTCATACTCTACATAAATGACCTCTGTGATCATATTAAGAGCAACTGTGTTCTCTTCGCTGATGATGTAAAGCTATTCAACATCACAGACAATACTACTACCCTCCAAAAAGACCTTGACTATGTATCAGAATGGTCAATCAAATGGCAACTTCAAATCTCAACAAATAAATGCTCTGTCTAACATATTGGCAGAAAAAAATCAGAAAATAAAATACAAGCTGAATAGTCAAGACCTTGTTGATGATCCAAACTCTGTCAAGAACCTTGGAGTACTCATCTCTAATGATCTAAGTGCTAGAGCCCACTGTAACTACATCACCAAAAAGGCATTAAGAGTTGTTAACCTAATCCTACGTAGCTTTTTCTCTGGTAATATCACATTACTAACTACAGCATACAAAACATTTGCTAGACCAATACTCGAATACAGCTCATCAGTCTGGAACCCACATTACGTATCTGATATTAACACAATTGAAAAAGTCCAGAAATGTTTCACAAGAAGAGTTTTCCACTCCTCTACTCATTGCAGAATACCTTATGCCACCAGACTTGAAACTCTAGACCTAGAAAACCTAGAACGCCTCTGGTCCGATCTAAAGATAGTATATAAAATCATACATTACAATGTCCTACCTGCAAATGAATACTTCAGTACTTCATAACACTTCATAATACTTCATAACAATACAAGAGCACACAATAGATACAAACTCAAGGTTAACCGCACCAAACTTGACTGCAGAAAATACGACTTCAACAACAGAGTGGTCAATGTTTGGAACACTCTACCTGATTCTGTGACTTCTTCCTCAAACCCCCAAAACTTTAACCTTAGACTGTCTACTATTGACCTCACCCCCTTCCTAAGAAGCCTGTAGAGGGTGTGCATAAGCGCACCAATCGTGCCTACCGTCCCTGTCCTGTTGTTTTTTATTTTTCTTATAAGTATCTATCTCATGTATTCAAAACTATATTTATTCTTATACCTGTATCTTGTAAACGATTGACAAATCAAATAAATACTAAAAATACTAAATACAATCATAGCATCTAAGACCACCCCCACCAACACAGGCAAGCCACTAAAATATAAACTGACAGCAAACAGCACTTATGAGATCTTATCACTTACCTTCTTGGCACTCATATTCTTATGTTCATCTCTTAACAAGCTGCATAAGCCAGGTCTTGGTCCTTGTTCAAAGAAAGACTACCCTTTTCTCATTTTGTCTGTTCTTCAAGCTGTAGTAGCCTTGCTGATAGTGATATGCTATGCATTTTTAAAAAACAGTTATAGGAAGCCTTTCAATCAGCTTACCTGCTGAAGGACATTAGATTTCTATATGATGTTGCTTCAGTAGTCAGAATTTGACTCAATCTTCTGTGGCAGCAAGTTCTATTGCACAAATAACATTCTCAGCTTTGTAAGGCTTCAGATATTAGGGATTTAGGAAATGAGTTTGAAATACTTAAATATTGCAACTTTCCCTTCTTGAGCAGTCATGGTTTTGCTTAAAGAATTGTTCAGCAAAAATGTATTGCATTTCTTAGCAGAACTATAGCAGTCTATAGCAGTCTATAGTTAAATGTTTCATTTTCTAATTGCAAAAATACAGTCTCTCCCTTGACCCGTGTATCTAACAAAAGAGGGCCACCAAGGCCACTGGGGTGGAAATATAACTCATTTATCATCATTTGCTACATGCTATATGAACAGCCTTGGGAAAATTCTGTATTGCAGGGGAGCATACACCATTTTAAATGAATAATAAAATTTATTTGTTTATTTATTATTTACAGAATGTATGTATTTTTCATTGTAGAAAATATCAGAAAAGTTTACAATTATATATAATAAATATCAGCAAATGCAAAATTTTATTAACACATGAATAAACCTAGCAGTGCAATGCAATTTTTAGTTATGGTTATGAGAATTCTTTCATAATTGAAAATTGTTCCTGTCAATATATTAATGTTACCCTCTTTTATATCTTACCAAATGCTACCATGTGTACTGAGGATGTAGTTACAGAGGAGTAATTTTACTTAAGATTCTGTGGTTCTTAAGTGGTCGATTTCATTAAGTTAGATATTATATAAAAAGCTAAAAAAATCCCCTCCACATTTGTCATTTAAATAAGGGTAATGTTTTCAACAGTGCTGAATTTGTAAAGTGTTTCTAAGTTACTTTTTCATCCAGTTCTTAGAAGATTTCAAAGTAGGACACCAATATAAAAAGGCTGTTTCATATTCTAATCAAGAGAGAAAGAATCTAGAAAAGCTTATTGTAAACTGGAGTCTTTAGAGTCTTTTGGAGTTGAGTGATCTTCAAAAACCAAATAAACAAATAAATAAAAATAAGTTAAATTGCCCAGCATTTTAAGTTCTAACTGTTCGAGCACACAAGCAGGAAAGATTGATAGAGAAAAATCATTTAGGAGAATTTACTTTGGTTATTCTGGAAAGTGACCACTACTTTTTCTTATAGAAATTGAAGGCTGTGGTCCTATAGGTGTTCCTACTTCACTTAGCACACAATCCAATCTAATGTCTTCCATTGAATAATGAAAGTTTAATTTACCCAAAAGATTTGTCTCATTAACTAAGGAAGTCTGTTTTCACATATTAACTCACTCCATCTTCTCACTTGGTTAAACACCAAATTCCTCTAGAAAATATACTTTTTAAAGTATAATATACTGAAGGTTTTCATTTCTCTATGTAACATTTGGATTTTTGCTTATGAGTGAATGAGCCTTAAAAATGTAACTTCCCTTCCTATTTTCTTTGGTCCAATAGTTGATATCAATTAGCCTGTATATAGTGAAAGAATAGGCATATACCAATTTTCTTCTCAATTTTCTTCTCATTCATTCATTCATTCATTCATTCATTCATTCATCACATTTCTACATTGCCTATCTCACCTAAGTGACTTCTGAGTCTAAGTGCATCTAAGTGACCCTGGGAAGATATGAACAGCTATTGAAAGGAAAAAATGAACCACTAAGAAAGGACGGGTAAGCAGTTACATAGTCCAGAGATCAGAACAAATGTGGTAGAGCCTTGTTACATGCAGAAAGGGGAAAGTAAAAGGAGTGTCCTTCCCAGAAATGTTATTTCAATTATGACATCAGCCATGACTGTTGAGATGTGGCTGTTATCATCCAGGAATCTCTATGACTTTTAGAGGTGCTACTCCAGCCACAACTGAATGAGAGATCTTGTTAGTGAACCTAGGATATAAGAATCAGATGGGATTACTGCTCCCTGCTGTGTAGCTGCTTCCCTTCCCAAGTATCTTGACTGGCAGTGGAGTTCCCTAGATTGATGGTTTTGAGGGATTTCTGTCCCATTCCTATTTAACATCTACATGAAACTGCTGAGTGAGTTCACCCATCAGCACAGGATGATACTCAGCTATACGTTTCCACCTCTAGTTATACAAATGATACTGTCAATGTTTTTCCCAGCTATTGGGGCAGAATATATATGTGCCCAATATACATACGTGTTTGTGAATTTGCTCAGTCATTTTATATTGGATTATTTCAACTTTGATAATAAAATGTTAGCCAGTGGAATCCAATATATGGAATGCCTTTGCTGAAAGAACATACTGCCAAATGCACTATGCCCTTAAAGGGAATGATCCATTGGTGGATAAACCACCAGAACTTCATAAAAAACATTTAGAACTGCATTTGATAAGGCAGGCAGAAAAGTAGGTGAAAGCTGGAAGATCTGCAACACCTTGGACACCACAAAGTACTGTATATAGGTACATATTGGATTTCCAGGGATATGCCTAAGATGTGAGGTAGAATGATTTTCCTAATTGGTCAGTTTTAGGAAAAATGGTGAGAAAAGACACACCAGAGAATTTAGAACAACTGTTCCAACATTAAGTGGTAATTGATGGGTGATTTGAGGAGTTGAGAAACAATTGAAATAATAAGGGAAGGAGATTTTATAGCCTCTCTTAGCCTACTTCTACCTTATAGCTTTCTCAGACTCCAGCTATTCTCCAGAAATATACAAATACTAACATAGAAACAGAAGAGAGACCTAGCTTTATGTTTCTATTGTAGACTTGTCGAATATGTAGCTAATATTTCCACTGTTAACATGCAAACCTCAGAATCAGTTACAATGTTCTGCACTTGAGGGACTGGAGGCCATTTGGCAAGCAAGTGCCAAAATTACCCTAGAATGTCATCTGCAGGAAACATTGTGAGTTTCCTTCCCAAGAGTTCAGCAGAAGACTTCAGACAATTAAAAGCTCAGACAGCCAGCAGCAGGCAAGTTCATTTTATTATCCCTGTAATACTTGCATCCCCTTAGGAATAGATATATATTTCTCTTAGACTCTGATGCAGCAACCAATTTCATAGATGAGACTACATTATGTCAATTTAAATTGCTCACAGAGTATTAGGGAAACCTATGCTTGTAGAAATTATTGATGGGCAATTGCTTCATACTGGTTCTATTTTGCATCATATGACTGACAGTAAATTATCACACATAATTCCTGACACTATATCACAGCTATTTTATTGTATATCCTTATAATATTGGGTGGCAAATGGAAGGCCAGTAAATCCATAATTCAGATATCTAGTAGGAACAAAGGATTACTTTTTGTCCATCAAAAAGAACCAACAGCATCACTTGCAGGCATCTCATTCTTCCCCCACCCCTCTCCTTCTCCTGCAAAGCTGTTGAATTTCCTTCTTTGCCAGAAAAATGTACAGATTTTGTGGAAGGTCTGGAGAAAGAAGAAACAGCTACACTATGTCTACACTGAAGGGATTACTGTATCATCAACTTACAGTGGAGATCCCAGATCCCCCAGCTAAGAGACAACCCAAATTTATTCAACTGTTAGCCACTTTGAAGTGTTCCTGATGACAATATGAAGAGAGTTTTTCTATACTCTTGCAGGAGGAAAAAACCACCACTACTTCAAGTATTTATTGGACAATAAAGGTAATATTGAACTGATGAGTTAGTTTTAAGGTCTCCATTGTACTGTTGTTATTTTTTTTTCATAAAGGAAAAAATAGATAGCAAAGCACATTTAAAACAATTTAAATACTGAAAAAAGGAAAAAAGTGGTTTCTAACTTCCTCCCTTTCAAACACTTGTTGAGTTACAGATTTATGCATCCTTAGAAGCCACAACTGTAAGTGATTATACACTGCTCAAAAAAAGGGGGAACACAAAAATAAGACATCCTAGATTTGAATGAATGAAATATTCTCATTAAATACTTTGTTCATTACATAGTTGAAAGTGCTGACAACAAAATCACACAAAAATTATCAATGGAAATCAAATTTAGCAACCCATGGAGGTCTGGATTTGGAGTTACACTCAAAATTAAAGTGGAAAAAAACACTACAGGCTGATCCAACTTTGATGTAATGTCCTTAAAACAAGTCAAAATGAGGCTCAGTAGTGTGTGTGGCCTCCACTTGCCTGTGTGACCTCCCTACAATGCCTGGGCATGCTCCTGATGAGGTGGCGGATGGTCTCCTGAGGGATCTCCTCCCACACCTGGACTAAAGCATCCCCCAACTCCTGGACAGTTGGTGGTGCAACATGTCATTGGTGGATGGAGCAAGACATGATTTCCCAGATGTGCTCAATTGTATTCAGGTCTGGGGAACGGGCAGGCCAGTGCATAGCATCAATGCCTTCATCTTGCAGGAACTGCTGACACACTCCGGCCACATGAGGTCTAGCATTGCCTTGCATTAGCCAACATGGGTTGGCTAATGAGGAACCTAGGGCCAACCACACCAGCATATGGTCTCACAAGGGGTCTGAGGATCTCAGCTCAATACCTAATGGCAGTCAGGCTACCTCTGGTGAGCACAGGGAGGGCTGTGCGGCACCCTGAAGAAATGTCACCCCACACCATTACTGACCCACTGCCAAACTTGCCATGCTGGAGGATGTTGCAGGCAGCAGAACGTTCTCCACGTCATCTCCAGACCCTGTCACATCTGTCACATGTGCTCAGTGTGAACCTGCTTTCATCTATGAAGAGCACAGGGTGCCAGTGGTGAATTTGCCAATCTTGGTGTTCTCTGGCAAATGCCAAACATCCTGCACGGTGTTGGGCTGTAAGCACAACCCCCACCTGTGGACGTTGGGCCCTCATACCACCCTCATGGAGTCTGTTTCTGACCGTTTGAGCAGCCGCATGCACATTTGTGGCCTGCTGGAGGTCATTTTGCATGGCTCTGGCAGTGTTCCTCCTGTCCCACCTTGCAAAAAGGTGGGGGTAGCGGTACTGATGCTGGGTTGTTGCCCTCCTACGGCCTCCTCCACGTCTCCTGATGTACTGCCCTGTCTCCTGGTAGTGCCTCCATGCTCTGGACACTACGCTGACAGACACAGCAAACCTTCTTGCCACAGCTCACATTTATGTGCCATCCTGGATGAGCTGCACTACCTGAGCCACTTGTGTGGGTTGTAGACTCCGTCTCATGCTACCACTAGAGTGACAGCACTGCCAGCATTCCAAAGTGACCAAACTACCAGCCAGAAAGCATAGGAACTGAGAAGTGGTCTGTGGTCACCACCTGCAGAACCACTCCTTTATTGGGGATGTCTTGCTAACTGCCTATGCTTTCCACCTGTTGTCTATTCCATTTGCACAACAGCAAGTGAAATTGATTGTCAATCAGTATTGCTACCTAAGTGGACAGTTTGATTTCACAGAAGTGTGATTGACTTGGAGTTACATTGTGTTGTTTAAGTGTTCCCTTTATTTTTTTGAGCAGTGTATTTGTCATGCTCTGTAGTATATTTTTCAATTCAAACTGCTAATGTTAACCTGCAAATCCCTACATGGCATATGACTATCTTCTGGGATGTTTTTCTGGCTGTAAATTACCTGTCTATTTATGATATGTTTATTATGAGAAAAACTTGTCAATATCACAAGTTTTATGAGGTAAAGGGTCTTAAGACCACAAAACTATCTCTATATCCAGACACGTGTGTGCACAAACACGTACATAAAAGCAAGTATTTTTTTTAAAAAATGAATAAATGTGCTACATGGTTCAACATTGACCAGTGGAAAACTAATACTAGGATGTGATTTGCTTGCTTATTGTATTATGGTTAAGTGTATATACCGTGTTTCTGCAACAATACGGCCTCCCCCAATAGGAAGTCCCAGCATGCTTTATAGGCATAAAATCAAATTAAGCCCCTCCCCCCAAATTAAGGCCTATATTAAACATGCGAAATGGGGGGGGGGAATGGTGGGGGGGCTGGCCGTTAGGAAGTAGTTTTGTTGCATACCCAGATATGGGGCTGCCTGCGTTAACCTCGGTGTTGGTGGGGCACTTTGTATCGGGAGACCTTCCGCCATTGCTTTCCCTTCTCCCCATGCTGCCACAGTGTTTAAAGCAATGCCACGGTGTTTAGTGCAGCCATGCGCAGCCAGCCAGGGCTCTGCCCTGCAACCGGAGCCCGCCGGAGACACTCAGCTTCAGGTGCTCCTGTCGCTGCCTTCCCTTTGCCTTCGAAGGCAAAGCCAATTCTTTTAAAAATGATGCCCTACTACCGGTACGACAAAGACTCCCCTGCCCGAGAGGGCAGCCCAACCCCATTTGGGGAGACAAATCTCCCAGGGCCGCAGCGCAGGATCAGTCCACCAGGAGAAGCGCCCAGCCGCCATCCCTGCCTGGGGCCGGGCAGAGTGCGAAGAGCTTTGCCTGGGGTGCCCAGTGCAGCTGACAGGAGGGCCCTCCTGCCAGGTGGCGGAGCTCTCACCAAGGCAGTGAGCGCCTCCCTGCCGGACCCTCTGCTCATTCCGCCAGAGCCATGCGGGCTGGGCAGAGCTGGGAAAGCTAGCCGCGGGTGCGCACCCGCATGCCAACCAAAAGAGCCGGGCCGACCTGAGCTTGGCTTCCTTCCCAAGTCCCTCAAAGCCCGAACCCGATGGGGCCACTGGGAGAGACTGCCTGAGGAAATGATAATGCCCACCCGTCCGGAGACAGGGAGGCAAGGCGACAGCAATGAGTGAACAATTGCAAGGTAAATGGTAAAATGATGATAGAAAGTTAATAAATTGTGTACATTGATAGAACATTTACTAAACATGTGAAAATAAAAAAAATGTGATATGCAAATGTCAGTAGGAAAAGAATGGATGGAATGTGATCTATTGCAAGGAAAGAGATGAGAATGGCTGTCTATAAGAATTCACATTGTTTTAGGGGTCTGAGAGTTGGATCTCCAAGAGAAAAATAGAAGTAATTGAATGCAATGGGAATATATTCCTTAAATGTGTGTTTTTGTGTGTGAGAACAAGCTGTCATGATTGAGATTGGGTTGCATTTTATTTCAAGGAGAGATTTTTGTCTTCCAGCTGGAATAAGAGAAATATCACATAGACAGCTAGAAGGTGCTTAGTTGAATCAGAACAATGTGAGCAGGACAAGATTTATAACTGGCAGAATTGTTAAATTAGGGATTTCTCTCTCTCTCTCTCTCCCTCTCTCCCTCGAGGCTAGAACTGCTTTTTGTATGATCAAGGAACCTGGGCAATTAAACCTGCTGATGAGAACAAGGAAAAGAGGCAACAGGGTTGGAAAAAAATATCATCAGAGGAAGGAGAGATGTGCAATGGATAAGCAAGAATATGCGGAATAATATAAATTCTACAAATGCAGTAACTGGAAAAGGTTTGGATACCACTGAAAAAAGGCACAGCATTAGAAAATCCACAACAGAGTGGGTGAAAATGATCCAGAAGATGACTTTGCACCAAGGCTTGAAAGCAATGGTATTTTTCCATTTCTAAAGAAGGAGTTAACATGACAAAGTTCAGCAATAATGTTTAACACCTATGTAGATATGAGAACAATTAAATCAGCTAAGGAACTTCAAGGATTGTTTGTAAATGAATGTGTATTAGATTGCTAAGCTAGGTTTGCAATTAAGGCACTATATGGGTATTACACATAATAGATATTACATAAAAGAAATAAGATAACTGAATATTGGAAATATAAGTACTGGCTGAAGAAATCAAGCCAAATCCCAAGCTTTTATGTAAAATTCTTAAACATCAAAACATTTTCCATTTTCTGATTCTGAAGACTCCCAGATCAGGAAGTCAAGAAACCTGTTAATACCACAGGAAATTTCTGATTCTTTAGGTAATTTTGCTGAAATTTGGCTTAATAAAGAGACTTATTTTCAGGGGTGGGATTCAAATTTTGTAACAACCGTTCCTGTGGGCGTGGCTTAATTTGTGAGTGTGTTGGTGGTCACATGACCGGGTGGGCGTGGTTTGGTGGTTACGTGACTGAGTGGGCATGGCTTGGTGGCCATGTGACTAGGTGGGCGTGGCTTGCTGGCCAGGTGACTGGCAAACCAAATACAAGTGGTCCTCCCTTAATGGCCGGTTTCTTAGCAAGTGTTCTAATTTATGACTGATCTCCCAAGAGCTACTTGACCTGCTTTTGGAGTTTTGACAGCCATGCACACACACACACACACACACACACACACACACACACACACACACCCTTCTAACCCTGCTATTCTTTGATTCTGTAAGGATCTCCTGTTGGAGGAGGGGATTGGACTAGATGACCTCCGAAATCCCTTGCAGGCCAGCCCTCGATTGCTATGCTGCTTCAAAGAGTCTTCTGAAGCCAGGGTTTGTGTCCTTCCTTCCTCTCCTTTGTTTTCTCTCTCCCTCCCTCCTTCCATGTATTTATCTATCCATTCATATATCTCATTCGCTTTCTCTTCTCTCCCTTTCTTTCTTTCTTTCTTTCTTTCTTTCTTTCTTTCTTTCTTTCTTTCTTTCTTTCTTTCTTTCTTCCTTCCTTCCTTCCTTCCTTCCTTCCTTCCTTCCTTTCTTTCTTTCTTTCTTTCTTTCTTTCTTTCTTTCTTTCTTTCTTTCTTTCTTTCTTTCTTTCTTTCTCTTTCTCTTTATTCCTTCCATCCCCTTCCTTTGTCTATCTCTTTTCTTCCTTTCTCTTCCTTTCTCTTACCCTTTTTCTTTCTTTCCATTTTCTTTCTTTTCTTTCTTGTCTCTTCCTTCTATCTTTCTTTCTCTCTCCCCTCTTTCCCTCTCTCTTTCCCTCTCTCTCTGTCTCCTCATTCTCTTCCTCTCTCTCTCCCTCTCTTTCCCCCTCTTTCTTTCTTTCTCTGTCTCTTTCTCTTCCTCTTTCTTTCTTTCTTTCTTTCTTTCTTTCTTTCTTTCTTTCTTTCTTTCTTTCTTTCTTTCTTTCTTTCTTTCTTTCTTTCTTTCTTTCTCTCTTTCTTTCTCTCTCTTCCTCTTTCTTTCTTGGTCTATCTTCCTTCCTTCCTTCCTTCCTTCCTTCCTTCCTTCCTTCCTTCCTTCCTTCCTTCCTTCCTTCCTTCCTTTCTTTCTTTTTTCTTTTCTTTTCTTTTCTTTTCTTGTCCACCCCGTCTCCTCTCTCTCTCTCTCTCTCTCTCTCTCTCTCTCACACACACACACACACACACACACACTTCATCTGGGATGAACTGAATGATCCAGTGAGCTCAAGTCAGCACTGTGCAGGGGAAAAGGAAAAAAGTAGCTCCATGCATAGCGTCAGCAGAGGCAGCAGTGCTTTGTGCACCATCCCCAGAAGTCGCAAAACACTTCCCCGGGTGGTAGGGCAGCGATCCTGACTCTGGCAGCCTCATGTAAGCAACTGCTGTGGTGCTTTGTGCCCCCACCCTTGGACCTCACAAAACACCTCTGCGGGTGGCAGAGGCAGTGATCCTGGCTCTGGTGGCCTCGCTTAAGCAGCGGTGATGGTCCTGCTTATGGAGGCAGCTGGGTCTGCCCAGTCAGAACACCACAGCTTGCTGCGCCGCAGCTGCCATGTGGTAAGGAGAGCTGGGATAGTGCCGCATGGTGGCTTATCTGGGAAGCCAAGCCCAGGGATGGAGCTGCACCAATGGGGAAGCCAGCCAGCCGAGCCCGGGGATGGGCGGGAAGATAGGTTGGCTGGGTGAGGTCCAGGGAGCCCCAGAGATGTCTGGGTGAGGCTTAGGGAGGCCCAGGGACAGTGGGGAAAGGGCTAGAGTAACTTGCAGGCTTACCTGTGACCAGGCAGATCAGTGGAAAGGTTTGTGTCAGCTCTGGGCTGCTTCTCTCACGTGCTCTTGCTAGGAGAGCCTCTCCTGGCAGAGCGAAAAGCTTGCAAGCCCCCCTCCATTCAGGAAACAGCTCCTGGGCAGCAGAGAGAAACAGGATTCAACTGGGCTGCTTCTCTGCTGCCCAGGAGCAGTTTCTTGAAGGGAGGAGGGGGCTTGCAAGCTTTTAGCTGCAGCGAAAGGCAGGCAGCAATGGCTGGCCTGGCGGATGGGTAAAAGCAGGCTGCAGGCATGCCGCACATGTGCATGATGTTGCACATATGCAATAGGGACTGACTGGGCAGGGAGTGGAGAAGCAGGCAGAAAGGGGCAGGGCCAGCCAGAGGCCCAGTTTACAGGTTCTCCGAACTACCAGGAACTGCAACAACCAGTTCTACCGAACCTGTACAAACAGGTAGTGTTAGATATTCAATGGGGAAAAATCAGTGATGTCAGACTTCCCCCACTGGTTCATTTTCCAGGTGGGAAATTGAACAGCCATCAGTGCCTGAAATTGTAGACAGCAGCCTGTAAAAAGAACAGCAGGCACACTGGGCAGCAGTCTTTTGTTCAGAGCTAAATAAAGAAATCCTTTCCTTCTACCATTGTCCTGCCTCTTCAATCTAGCCCATATCTAACACTGGCAATGAGGATAGGATTCTAGAAGAGAACAAAGGAAACGAGGCGAAGACGGAAAATTCTTACAACAGAACGTTGCTATCACTGTGCTGATCATCAGAATGCCCACCCACACTCAACCAGAACCTTTTGATCCAAAAAAGCATGACTGGGTTGCATACATGGGACAATTTCAAATGTTTTTAGAAGCAAATTTACTGCAGGATACAACAGAACAGAAGAAGAGAGCTCTATTCCTGAGATATTGTGGAAATCGCCTCTACAAAACAGCTAGAATCCTAGCTGCTCCCAAAGATGTGGAAACAATGGAATGGAAAGAATTACAGAAAATGTTAGAAGAACATTATGCTTCTGCTACATTGTCACTGGCTCACCAACTTGACTTTTACCGCAGAGAACAGAAATCAGGTGAGACCATAAATGATTACCTTCCAAACCTACAAGACATTGCTGCAGGCTGTTTGAAAATATGGAAATAACTTTAAGAGATAGAATTGTAGTTGGAATGAGGGACCTGAGATTGCAAAGGAAGCTGATAACTAAAAAGAGCATCTCTTTAAAAGAAGTAATAGAGGAATCCCGAGCAGCAGAAATCTCGGAAAAACCAGCAGCTAAAATTGAGAAATCCTAAAGCGTTCACTCAGCATGGAGGACGACCAGCAACTATCAGGGAGAGGGGGAGATTGGAGAACTCTCCGAAGAAGAGGAGGAAGAAATACATAGAATAAAACCTGATAGAAGATCAGAGCCCCAAGGGATGAGCCAGAGACCCCTATGGTGTGCAGGCTGTAAAGGGAAGCACCCCCGGGCAGTTTGCAAATTCAGGAATACAATCTGCCGCCGATGCGAGAGAAGGAGGCATATTGCTGAAGCATGCAAACCAAATCTGCCAGCATACCTCAGTCAGAGACAAGCAGGGTTCCCTAATCATCCACATGGCCCACAACAAAGAGGATTCCAGAGACCTCCTCATTCAAATTACAGGAGGGAAGAGAATAGAATGGAGAAGGACAGAGACTATGAGCACACAATAGTGGAGCATTCTGATCATCATAAATCAAAGAAATTCAACATCACAGTGATAATAGAAGAAAAACCTTGTGATATGGAAATTGACCCCGGATCCTACATATCTATGGTATCCTGGACAATTATAAAAGAAGCAATCCCTGGCATAACTCAACAACAACTAAAACCACAACATTTAATACTAAAAGATTTCCAAGGGAACAGAATTCCAGTGTTAGGAATAGGAATTTTTCCAGTAAAATTCAGAAACTTCACCAGTAAATTGCCTTTAACCATCATGGACAAAGAAGTATCAAGCCTCCTTGGAATAGAATGGTTTAGAGCCATAGGAGTGGAGATGACCATCCACACCATGCAAGCGGAAGAACGCAATCAAATGAGAGAGGACCTGCAGACTGAATTCAAGGATGTGTTCGACGGACCCCTAGGCAAGTATAAGGGGACCCCTATTTCCCTCAACCTTGATCCAAAAGTTCCCCATCAGAATAAAACCAAGGTGAGTCCCTTTTGCCTTGAGACCCAAAGTAGATGAACAATTAGATAAATTCATAGCCCAGGGAGTACTAGTGCCAGTTGATCACGCTAAGTGGGAGACCCCTATAGTCACTCCAGTTAAGCCAGATGGGTCAATTCAAATCTATGCTAATTATAAAATTTCCCTGAATACTGCATTGCAATAGAACGCATACCCAGTGTCAGTTGTACAACATCTGTTGCATTCAACAGGAAAAGGAAAATTTTTGCCAAAGTAGACTTGGCTCAAGCCTATCAGCAGTTACCTGTGGATGAAGAAACAGCAGAAGCTCAGACCATTGTAACACACAGGGGTGCTTTCAAATGCAAAAGACTGCAATTTGGGGTCAGTGTAGCCCCTGAACTATTTCAAAGCTTAATGGAACGCCTACTACAGGGCATTATTTTGATGATGTCCTCGTGGCAGCAGAAGACAAAGAACAACTTAAACAAAGACTAAGGCTAGTCTTGAGCAGATTTCAAGAAGCTGGCCTTAAACTCAAAAAAGAGAAATGTCACATAGCAGTACCAAGTGTTGAATTTCTGGGATATCTAATTGATGAGACAGGTATACACCCCACCGATAGTAAAATAAAAGCAATTGAGGAAGCTCTCACTCCAACAAACAAAACAGAATTACAAGCTTTCCTGGGACTTTTAAACTTTTACAGTATTTTTCCACCACAGAAAGTGACAGCTGCTGAACCACTTCACAGACTTCTTGATAAAAATGCAGAATGGACCTGGGGGCACAGAGAAGCAACTGCATTTGAATCCATAAAAGGACTCCTAACTTCTAACAGTGTTCTAGTACAATATAATGAAACATTACCTCTCTCACTAACATGTGATGCATCTCCTTTTGGGGTAGGGGCCATTCTTAGCCATAAATTCCTGAATGGCAGAGAAGCACTCATTGCTTTCTACTCAAAAACTTTATCCAAAGCTGAACGGAATTACAGCCAGCTAGATAAGGAAGCATTGGCTGTAGTAGCAGGCACTAAGCGTTTTCACGAATATCTTTATGGGAGACAATTTGAACTAATCACAGACCACAAACCACTCCTAGGCATCATAGCAGGAAACAAACCAACACCAAACATATTGTCCTCTAGAATGACAAGATGGACTGTTTTCTTAGCTGCATATAACTATCGCTTTATACATCGACTGGGCAAGACCATAACTCATGCAGATGCACTCAGTCATTGCCCCCTTCCAGAACCTATTGAAGACCCAGCTCCAGCCACATCCATACTCCTCATTGAAGACATTGCCACCGGCCCTATCACAGCATCAGAGATAGCCAAACACTCAGCCAAAGACAAAACTCTGGTGCACATTTTAAACTGGGTGTTGAGGGGATGGCCAGAAGAAGAGCTGGAAGGTGACTTTAAACCATTTAAAATTTGGCAAAATGAACTGTCTGTAATTAACGGGTGTTTGTTATGGGGGACAGAGTTGTGATACCTGAGACGCTGAAAAACCCTGAGGCTGGCTCTGGAGTGACAACAGACCCAACTAGTCAGGTTGCCACCGCTGGGGGGTTGAACTGTGAAGGTCCAGTCTCACACACAGGAGTCCCTCCTACTTACGTGATTATGTCTGTGAGTGAGAGCTGATTGGATGAATGCTTCTTCCAGAAGGGGAGGGGTGTTAGATATTCAATGGGCAAAAGTCAGTAATGTCAGACTTCTCCCATTGGTTCATTTTCCAGGTGGGAAAATGAACAGCTACCAGTGGCTGAAATTGTGGACAGCAGCCTGTAAAAAGAACAGCAGGCACACCAGGCAGCAGTCTTTTGTTCAGAGCTAAATAAATAAATCCTTTCCTTCTACCGTTGTCCTGCCTCTTCAGTCTAGCCCATATCTAACAGGTAGAATTCCACACCTGCTTATTTTTCATATATTTCTTTTAGAAAAAGCATTTTTAGCTGTTTCTCATGTATATAAATATATAACTGGTTCTCGTTATACAGGTGCAAAGAAAATTAAGGATCTTTTTCAGGATCTATGTTCACATCAATTATGGAGTAAATTTAAACTATTTTAATTCCATACAAGATTTTAGAAAAATGCTTTTAATTCTTACATTTTTTTTTTCAATCTGTTAACAAAAGTGACTTCTTTCTAAAAGAGGCAACAATCCAAAATGCAGATAAAGAGAAATGAAACAGATTGATTTACATGAAGAAACAGAAGGTGTAGATTTATTCTAACTATGAGCTAATTTAAAGAAGATTAAAGAATGAGACACTGGTAGATCTATAATTTTGTGAATCAATAGCAGGATTTTCTATCATGTCTTGTAATGTTATTGCCTTCCTTCAGATATGGGAACACTGAAACCACAAAAGAGATAGAAAGGGATACTGACAATTGTCAAACCAAACATTAGGAACCCAGCTCAACGCAGCCCAGCCCAGTCCAGCCCAAGGAGCACAGCAGCATGTGGGTCTCAAAAAAAACCAAACCTAATATAAATCACGCTAGTACCATGTTCTCTACAGGAATTAATAAAAAGGTAAAGGTACCAATAACAATAAAATCAATTTGTAAAAGGATCCAAGGAAGACAAACAAAGTCCTTTAAATTAGGGAGCTAGTTATATAATCTTTATTGAAAAATGTACATGAATTAAAGAAACATGAAAAAATACAAAAGAGAGAGCAAAGAAAAAAGATGACAGAAAAAGTGCAGGAAATAAAAAATAAAAAAAAGATATTAAGAAAAAAGTGACATCAGGATTGTTTATAGTAGTTAAAAACCTCAGTTGTTATTTTGGTCATATTTTGAGGGATCTGTTTTTATTTTTATCTAAATTTGTTTAACTTCTCCAATTATTTGTATTGCAGATTCTTTGCAAATCTTCCAATCAGATCTTTCTTAACAAATTTAATAACTGAACTCATCACTAACTTTATAATATTCTTTCCCGATTCCTCAAACATGTTTTGTAATATCTCTGGTATAATCCTCTTTTCTGTTATTTGCTGTTAGTAATCCCCTTTTTCCTCCTTTTGCTGCTTTCTGAAAATAGCCATTTTAAAAACGAAGTCCAAAAAGGGAAAGCAACAGCCAAAGGGGAGCCCTTCCTTCCTTCCTTCCTTCCTTCCTTCCTTCCTTCCTTCCTTCCTTCCTTCCTTCCTTCCTTCCTTCCTTCCCATGTTGTTTTATTTATTTACATTAAGTCATAAATGCTTTAAGATATATCCAACATCATAATCCAAATATTTTGCACATTTTTTGCTGTAGAATATTTTTTAATCCTCCTACTTATTTCTTTTTATTTTCCTTTAGTAATGACCCAAACTCATTAGGAGATTTTAGTTACTCTGCTCTTCTGAAGAGCTCTGTAAATTTTGAATAGTTACAATCCAAATACATTTTAGAAAATGGAATTGGACAGATGCAATGTCCGTTACCGCATCATTTAGACTGCAGTCTTGATTTTTCTTTCTCAGCTCCCAGCATTCTGCTAATAATGTACCTGTAGGTTTCCTCCTGAAGAGCTGCCTTAAGGAAGCACACAACAGAATCTCTTTGATGTTCCTTCTCTGGGGAAGCTTCACTGCTCTGGGTCCACTCAGTCCCAGTTCTCTGCTTCAGCATCATCCCCACTCTTCACCAGTCCACCATTTCTTTCTACCTGGAAGTTGCCTTTATGTTCATTTCTAACAATTACTGCTGGATTCTGCTTTAGCAGTTCTGGCTGTGTTCTATTAAAATTATTCATGCCATGATTTTAACCCCTGATGGATTCTTAAATTAAATTAAACTCAGCAATCAAGTGCCTGATTCCAGTGGAAAAGTTACTCATAATTCAGATTGAGTTCCTAGGAATTATGTTTCTGGATGCTTCTAAAAAAGGGAGCTTCAGTCCTGCAAATTGACTGCAATCCTCTTTTTAGAATTATCTTCACAGGGCAGGGATAAGGTATACTGCAATCTTAGAGTGATTCTAATCTTAGATGAAGTAGCCTGAACTCAGATTGACTGCCAAAAATTTATTTTTAAAAGTCACCTGGAACAAATTATATTTCCTCTATTAAGATTCTACTTGGAATGTAGGCTAGTATAATCTTCGCTCTTAAATCAAAGAGAAAATATGATTAAAATCTGAGTTCCTCCTTATAAATCTAATCAATGTTCACTTTAAATACCTTCCCAGTTTGGCCATTTTGATTCCTGATGCCAAACATATATAAATATGACAAAGATGAGAATATATATAGAGAGATAAAGTGTCAAAAAACTGTTCCAATAAAATTCTGATTGTAATCTACTTTGTTGATTACTATTACGTTCAGGTTAATAGAGGCAAGAATACAGATGCTTAGTCCAAGTTTCCTCAACATATTTTAGATGAATTCAACATAGAAACGTAATTGTAGAAATGAAGTTGATATTATTTTAATCACAGATTATGAGAATCTTATTCATTTATGACATCAGGAAGGGCAAATAACATACAAATCATACTAACAAAAAGAGAAGTATAAAGAAAAGCAAGATTTATAAAACAGAGACATGTTTTATAATTGCTATGCTTTCTAAAGGAGAAATAAGGTAGTGAAGCAGGTGTGTTATCAGATACTAAGTGTTTCCAGGACTACAAGATTATAGGCCTAGGCTCAGTAAAAGAAAAATATCACAAGCAGCTACTCTTTTTCCAAAAGGAACATTAACTCTTTTTAAACTGAAACTATTGACTGAAGAAAAAAAGAAAAAGGAAAAGATAGATAGATAGAGAGAGAGAGATAGAGAGATAGATAGATAGATAGATAGATAGATAGATAGAGAGAGAGAGAGAGAGAGAGAGAGAGAGAGATGAAGATAGGGATCAAAAGACTGGAAGTGTTTGGCTACATGAGAACACAACTGGATTTGGCAAGATGATTCAGGAATAAATAGCTTAAAAGGCCACACCTGATTAGGGCTAACTATGCTCAGTCAGTTCAAACACTGCAGGTTTTGGAAGAATCTAGACTAAGTAAAAGTTCCTGGAATATTAGTCTTTAACTAAAAGCTTTTGTGACCTCTCACAACTCTGGATTCCAAAACTTCCTGGATTGATTTATATGACATTTCTCCTGTCTGCTTGTTTTTGATGTTGTCTTAGTGATCTATTTGCTGGTATGCATATGACACTTAGACTGAATTTATTGCAAGATTAACTTGAAAAATTTAGCACAACTTTAATTTAAAAATTTCTGATCATGAATCCAGAACAATCTTTGAAGTTTTACATTCATAGCAGACGTTTTGTTGTTTTGTCACTTTAAATGGTGTATTGTGATACTCAGATTGCAATAATGACAAGCAGATCTATCATACATCTCACATTACTATTTCTTTTGTATGCTAATCAATTCAATTCCATTTAATCAATTTTATTTATGTCCGAAAGGCCTAAAAGCAAGTTACAAATATAAGCTAAATTTAGCTTTGGTTAAAACAGTTTAACCAGTAAAATGTTTAATAAATATTGCATAATAGATTTAAAGCACATGGATTTGCTAATAAAAGCCTTGTTTTAAAGTTTGCTGTCAGACCTGGGAAAACTTTATGCAAGGCATTTAATGGAAAATTATCTTCTTACTTGGAAAAACATTTTGTTTTAACGTTTTGTTCTGCTTTTAGAAAAGGCAGATCAACAATTGATCAATGTTTGTATTTAGTCTTTCAAGCAAAACCCCCCCCAAACATTCTATTTCTTAAATAGAAAGATTAAGTTTTTGCTGCTTTTATAGATTTTAAAGCCACTTTTGATTCTGTTAAAAGAATTAGATTTTGGGCTCCATCAGAGAATTTGGTTCCTGAGAAGTGTCTTACCTATCTAATACAACCACTATAACAAAATGGTAAGTTACAAGTGAGATATAAGTTAAACATTTCTTCAATTGCTAATCCTTACATAAGAATATAGCATTTCCAAACAGGAAAAGGTTAAAGTATCATATGTCTTAGTTATATAAGTTTTGCAATTATTCAATAATAACTTTTGCACCGGTATATAATTTAAAAAAAAGAATTGCATTTATATTTACAATTCTTTTAAAATGTAACTTTATATATTATGCAATTTATGAATCTACAATGAAATTACAAATTTTAGAAAGTTGCACTAACTACAGGAGGTAGGCGCTACATGGCTAATTTTCTCATATGTGAGATTTATCAGATATAGGTAGCTGGATGTCATTCTATGGAGTTCAAATCCTTCACCAGAAACTGAATTCATGGACTTTTGCAAATTAAGTGAGTATTCATATAGTAACTTTAGAACCTATCAAGGTTCCTGTACTCAGTACTCAGTGGTTACATAGAGGGATAAAAACAAGCTATCGGAAATATATATATATATATATTTCATCACTCTGAGAAGCACAGAGCCGAAGACACAAGCCTATAGATGATGAATGAGACTTCATCGAAACGTTGCCTAGATACTTCCAATCTTACGCGGAGAAAACCCAAATAACCATATATATATATATATATATATATATATATATATATATATATATATATATATATATATATATATATATATATATATGTTTTCTTAAGTTTTGGTACTTACATGTATGGTGTTCGGCTTGGTTCGGAGTATTTTCCCACGTCATTGTAGTTGTTCTTTTAAAGTTGTAGCAACGTTTCAGCAGAATCTCATCTGCCATCATCAGGCTTCTGTATTGTGTCTGTCTGTGAGTCAGACTTTTACAGTGGTTTCAGATTTGAATTTGGGGCAGCCTATTGCTGTGCCAGAATGGTTTTTCTTCATCCTGATTGGTTGGGAGTCTTGGTCTGTGTTTATTGGTCTCGGAGTTTGCTGTGTTCTGCTTGATTGGTGTCTCTAATATCTTCTGTCTGTTTTTTGGCTCTTTTTGTATCTTGATTGGCTGGCAGCATTGTGTTGCTTTAATGGAGGCCTTTAGTGCAGCTTGGCTTCGGGTAAATGGACGGCTATCATTAGTTAGGAAGCTGGGTTTCATCTGGGTGCCTGGTTGGGGTGTGTTTGAGCTGGAGGTATCAGGGGGGATCTGTTTGTGCCCAGGTGTTTGCCTGGCTTGTGGTGTGGAGATTTTTTTGTTTGTGAGTGCAGGCTTCCAAATGATTGACAGCCTGGTGGAATCATCTCTTCTATTCATGCTTTCTGGTCTTTTTTCAATCTCTATGGCACCAAAACCCTGGCCACTATAGAAAACCCTAATCACAGAATCATCAGAGAAGCCATAGAGATTGAAAAAAGACCAGAAAGCATGAATAGAAGAGATGATTCCACCAGGCTGTCAATCATTTGGAAGCCTGCACTCACAAACAAAAAAATCTCCACACCACAAGCCAGGCAAACACCTGGGCACAAACAGATCCCCCTGATACCTCCAGCTCAAACACACCCCAACCAGGCACCCAGATGAAACCCAGCTTCCTAACTAATGATAGCCGTCCATTTACCCGAAGCCAAGCTGCACTAAAGGCCTCCATTAAAGCAACACAATGCTGCCAGCCAATCAAGATACAAAAAGAGCCAAAAAACAGACAGAAGATATTAGAGACACCAATCAAGCAGAACACAGCAAACTCCGAGACCAATAAACACAGACCAAGACTCCCAACCAATCAGGATGAAGAAAAAACCATTCTGGCACAGCAATAGGCTGCCCCAAATTCAAATCTGAAACCACTGTAAAAGTCTGACTCACAGACAGACACAATACAGAAGCCTGATGATGGCAGATGAGATTCTGCTGAAACGTTGCTACAACTTTAAAAGAACAACTACAATGACGTGGGAAAATACCGAACCAAGCCGAACACCATACATATATATATATATATATATATATATATATATATATATATATATATATATATATATATATATATATATATATGTGTGTGTGTGTGTGTGTGTGTGTGTGTGTGTGTGTGTGTGTGTGTGTTTTCTGAGGTTCTCGCGGGTATTTGTATGTGGATCTTTGGTTATTCGGGTTTTCTCCCGCGTAAGATTGGAAGTATCTAGGCAATGTTTCGATGAAGTCTCATTCATCATCTTCAGGCTTCTGTCTTCCGCTCTGTGCTTCTCAGAGTGATGTGAGCTTGCAGCTGCTTCTTCCTTTTAACTGCTAGTGGGGGTGTGACTTGATTGGGTGGGGGCTTGGCTGTGTTCTGATTGGGTGGGGGTGTGTTCTCATTGGTTGGGGTTTGGCTGTGTTCTGATTGGTTGGGGGTTGGCCGTGTTCTGATTGGCTGGAGGTGTGTTCTGTTCAGGTGGGGGCTTGGTTGTGCTCAGGTTAGTCTTAGTTGCTGGGGGATTTGAGCTGGTGAGCTGTGATGTTGCTGTTTGGCCAATCAGAACACGGCCAACCCCCCAACCAATCAGAACACAGCCAAACCCCCAACCAATGAGAACACACCCCCACCCAATCAGAACACAGCACAAAACATGATGGGAATAGTTTTGCCAGGACTGGTTTGCCGAACAGAGCAAAGATTGTTACTGTGGATTGTAATTTATGACAGCCGTTATCTTGTGAGACTTCTTTCTGTTTGATTTACTTGTGAAACGGCTGCTTTCTGTTTTGTTCGCTTGAATTTTGAAGGGGAGTCATAACACATACATATACATATACATATACATATACATATACATATACATATACACACATACACATACACATACACATATACATATATATACACTTTCAGGTCACACTTCAACATTTTAAGCAGTTAGGTACATTATATCATATCCCCATTTACTTCTTCTACCAACATTTTAGGGGTACTAATTTTCTGGAGAAAAATGGCAGGCATGGGGGAAAAAAGGTAAAAATATATCTATCTGAATTAGATCAGTTTGTTTAAAAATCTAGACCAAATATATTTTTCCTATACCTAACACTAATGCAAGAGAAATGTATAATCTGCCTAAAAGAAATCTGGAGATATGAACTGTGAAAGAGTTTTAGAAAGATAAATTGGGGTAGAACCCTGAAAAATAGAGGAAGAAAAATCCAATGAGCATACACATAGACACATGCACATGAAAAAGACCAAAATGCCAGTCTCTAAAAGTCATGGCAGCAAAATCTTGTAATTTTCTCTGTTACACGTGTTTCTGATTTATATACAAAATGAAGAGGAGAAGTTTAGCCTGAGAATGTTATTTAGTGGCATAGTCAACAAATATATAATCATGAAGATGGTAGGTTGTAAAGAGCAAATATGGTTAGCATTGTTTACATCTTAAGGCATAAACTGGGTACGTTAGAAAGAAAACATTTATGAAAGATTAACAGGATATTGCGACAGAGAAAATCTTGCTTTGGCTGAGAAAAAAAAACCCACACAAATAGTTGTAGTCCTAAAATAATTTAGTAAAAACTTTCCTGTTGAAGTCATGCCACCATCAACAGAACTGTCTCTTGACATCTGAAGTAATGCACTGAAGATGCAACATAAGACAGCATAATAATTGGACTGGTTTCCCCTTTTAGAAGAGTTGCTCTGTACAAATTGGAGTATTGCTGGGAGCATTAGACCTTTTTGCTTGGGTGATCAAAGGAGATGATAATATCTGAAAATGTTTAATACAGATTAGCATATAGTAAATTAATTACTTTGAAAAGCAATAAAATCCAAGCTGCATACTCCTTTCTTTTGCTTTGATGGGATCCCTACTTCATGTGATTAAAAATAAACAATACTTTTCTGAAATATTTCTTAGAGTTCTAATGAAAAATTACATTTGACGTTTCAGTTGGCTGACAATCTTTTGTAAAAGCTTACTGTGCTACAAGTTTAACCTATGTAGTCAGAAGTAGGTTTTTAAATGGAATTTATTTCAAAGAATTCCTCAAGCGATTGCAGTTACGCCCTAATTGCAGTGCTATTTTTATATAAATATACATTTATAGTGATATATGCTTGTTTACAATCTTTTCAATTGTATTTATAGCTATTTTGCAATAACTAAGAAAAAAGTTGTATAAAAATATATCTCCTGAGGAGTTATGACTATGGAATATCCTACATTCCTTCCCTACCTCTCTACACAACTACAAATTGTCAGCATGATGCTTGTGGTGTATTTATGTCCACGTGTGTATGTGATAAGTGTGTAATGCAAACCTACCAATAGTTGTTCATCATGATCCTATTTATTACCTCCAACTTGCCTCCAATTTCAAAGTAAATGCTTCTAAGTATCAATTTCCAGGAAATATCAGCAAGAGGATGCTATTGAACTCCTGTCCTGTTTTCTTATACATATGGCTAGTCATTCCTTGAATAGGAAGATTTTTTATTTGATCAGCCCAACTATTCTTCAGCAAAAGAAAGCTTTTTTATCTTTCTTCTCATTCCTTGTGTGTACTGTTAAGGAGATGTCCTTTCAGGCTTGTTTGCATATGGAGGATAATCCAGGACAAATTCCAGTGTAATATGGATCATAATTTTGAAGGTCCTTCAAAAATTGCTTAAAAAATAAAAAGCAAAATATTAATTCATTTACAAAGAGATCAAGTTGAATTTATACATTCAGTTAAGCTAGCTAGGCTATTCATCAATAGAACCTTGAAGTTGAAACAGTGACAGTTTTCGATGTTGATGTCAAACAGTCCTTAACTAGATGAAATATATAAAGGAATTATATGAAATCAGTCATAAATAACTGTGAAGTTAAGTAGATTGTGAGCAAATTAATGAGCAGCCATACATTTTTAACAATATTTTCATGATCTGAAACATTTTTTTAAACAAAAAATTCAAATAACTAAATGATTTATTCAATCTATTTTACTGTTGTTGAATTTTGTAGAACATCAACCCCATGCTGCCTTCTGCAAGAAAAAAAACGGTCTCTAAAAGGCCAAGCCAATATTATTCCTATCACATCTGTCAGGTTGCCTTTTATCTGTTTTCATAAACTGATATGTAGAGGTGAGTTAGGATTTGCCGTATATTGCAGCTTCCTAAGTTTGTGGTCTTTATTTGATTGCTTGCTTGCTTCATTTACACAACTCCCTTTTCAGTGCAGACCTCAGATTGGTGAAGATCATTAAAAATAATAATTAATGCATTAAAACCCATATAATGCAAGGGTCTGAAAAAACAGATACTAAAAAAGCTATATAAACACATAAAGTGCTGAGAAAATAACTCATCCAATGGGTCATATCACTCCGAAGACCCTGTGCTGGAAAAAGAAAAAAGAAAAGGTCTTTAATGGCTGTCTAAAGGCATTAGGTCAGGGGCAGGTGGATTTCACAGGGACTGCTGCTTCAAATGGTCAGAACAGCAACAGCTAAAAAATGTGATAAAAAGTATTAATGTCAGAAGCTGTGGGAAGGAAGAAGAGGATAATTTAATTTTTTTTTTTTGAATGGTTGTTAAAAATTCTAGTACATCAGGCATAAGAGTCCTTCAGAAATATAAAACAGGGGAATATTATGGCAATCTACAAATTAAGCAGAAAAGATCTCAAAGGTCATGAAGCATTTTCCAGCAAATATTAAATAACTTCTTTCAGCATATTTTCAAAGAATCATTCAGATTCAGTTTGAATATGTTAGAATTTAACTTAGTGTTCCAAGATTCTGGTTAACAGGGGATAGAACTAAGATACGAAGAAAAATTCTCATTTCTTGACAGACTTTTGACAGATATCCTTAAAAAGGGAGAGTGGAGAAGAGATAATTGTATTATTTGCCCTTTGTCATTAACTGATACTTATTTATATGTAGAAATCTACCTTTTAAAAAAAATATTTTTATGCTAGATTACCTTAGCAAGCTGATGGTGCTACCCGCTGGATCAAGATTGTAAAACAATGGCAAAAATATATTGATTTTACTGGAATATGAGGAATATGTGATAAATTGTAGGCTAAGCAGTGAAAACAAGGCATTAAATAATTGATACATAATGAATGAATTGTGCAAGATAATAAAATAGTAAAATAATAATTATGTAATTAATTAAATAGTAATAATAAATAATACAGGAAAGGCATGTTATTTTAAACTATAAAAAGTGCATCAAATTTCAACTCTTGTTAATTGTATTCCCAGGATCAGGATGCTTGCACATTAATATTAAGAACTAGTAAAAACAACAATTTTAATGGACTGGTCAACATTTTTTTTTTAATTCAAAGATTGAATGTGCTGAGGAAAGAAATTTAAGATCTGAAGAGGAAAAAGTTTTCTATCAGCTAAAGAAGTTATAGATTAGAATAGTTTGCCATCCTAAAGCTGGAAAAAGAAAAACTAATCAAACTAATAATTACTTCCAAGGTAACTGCAGCAAAATGAAATTACTCTTGAAATGGTTCTATAAAAATAACATATGTTCCTGGATATAGTATCATAGTACTGCACTGACTGACTGATTATGTGCCATCAACTCACTGTTGTCTCTTAGCAACCACATAAATTTTATCCAAGATGGTCTGTCCCTAACCTAGTCCTTCAGGTCCTCAAATTATACACCATCTGTACTATAACTGACCC
Organism: Notechis scutatus; assembly: GCF_049901735.1. Classification (NCBI taxonomy): domain Eukaryota; kingdom Metazoa; phylum Chordata; class Lepidosauria; order Squamata; family Elapidae; genus Notechis; species Notechis scutatus. Next base: position 118,840,890 of record NC_142012.1, read on the forward strand.
CATTTACCTCTCCATTTTTTCTTCTACCTTTCCCAGTATCAGAAGCTTCTCTAGACAGCTAGATTTTCACATAATGTGTTCAAAGTATGTTAATTTGAGGCTGGTCATTTGTGTCTTGAGTGAAAAACTAGTAATACATTACAAGAGAGTTACGTGAGAAGAGTAATTTTATAACAGTTCCCCAAAATTAAAAGTATTCAAAAAGCAGCAATGTAAATTATTCTTGACATTATTTTTAGTTGATCATTTTTAATGCTCCAATAAGTTCTAACAAATTCTGTATTCCTCCATGGTCACACTGAGTAGCTACTAACAATGATACATTTCATGGTTTAAATTGATTATTTTAATTAAAAGAAACTCATATGTGTTATCCTCACATTTCAAACTTTCGAGTAGCGTAGAGTATCTAACACTTTATGCTATCTTTGTAAGTTATTGACTAACTTTCATGAACGTAAGTTGTAAGCCACATAGTGCATAATTAACCTGTAGAATTAATTTCCATAAGAGGAGGCAGTGGCACTAATGTACATTTAGAGTTGTTATAAAAGGAAATTTGCTGAATTAACAGATGGCAGGTTTATTTAGAGATGCTAGCCTCAAGACTGAATAATATCTATGGGTTAGTGTTAGTAATCTTCCAAATAAAAGATAATGTTTTTCACTTGCACAAAAACAATACACTTTTTTATTTGAAAGTATTTTAGAGCTAACTGGTTGGCCTGTAAGAAAAAATACATTGGACGAAGCTTAGACTTCAGTTAGTTAAACTCATTTTGATCCAACAAGATTATTCTTTTATTACTGCAATGTTGCATATGAGAAAGAGGGGGAGAGAGAGAGAGACTTGATTCTGTAATCTTTGATTTTTACTATAATTTCTAACAAAAAAGCAACCTCAGCTTAAGCATATTATTTATACAGACCTCCTAGAACACCTTTAATATATTTTTATTTTAAAGCATGTTCTAAATAATATGCAAAACTCAAAAGCATTCTTAGAAACAAGATTTGCTTGAGTCTTGCACTTTGCTATGCATAATGTTTACATTAAAATAATAAAATATAAACAAGCATCAATGAGAGGTATATTGGAGATGCAGGGATTTAACATACATATTGTATAATTCATGGACAAATGCAGCCAATGCTGTCTGGATGTCTTTTCCAGGTTTCAAATCAGAAGCCTTCTTAGAGATGTTGGCAGTTGATATCTTTGTCCTTGTATTCTTCTATTGAGCCACAGTCATAAACTTGAAGCATGTTTTGTTTGCAATCCTCAATTACCTAGACATGCTTTATTTCTGATTCGTTTCTTCTTTAAAATGTCTGCTTTCAAAGTTCATGTGCATCTTTTATTTTCTAATACTATATTAGGATTATATAAAGCAATCTATATTGCAGTAGGACCTTTTTAAACTATTATTGTTATTATTTACATTTGTATGTTGCTTAACTCTCACAGATTCTAAGTGCTTAACTCTCACAGATTCTAACTATTTGAAAGATGAAAAAATGAGACAAGAAAAAAAACAACAAGAAAGTAAAGAGGTAGAAATGAAGGAATAACAAACCGTGTAGAAACATAGGAAAACAAAGAGGTTTCAGTCATCCTTATCAAAGGCCTGAGTGGAATACTAGCAAGTTGAGTTATTCAGATTTTAGGGGAAACCTTATTACAAAGGGCAGGAACTGCAACTGAAAAAGTATACTCCCGGGAAGCCCTTGAATGGCATTGTTTAACTGAAAGAACCTAGGACCATGGTGGCAAATCTATCGCATGCATGCCACAGGTGGCACGCAGAGCCCTCTCTGTGGGCACACAACCGTTGCCCCAGCTCAGCTCCACTGGGCATGTCCATGTATCTCCTGCCGGCCAGCTGATCTCTACTGCACATGCAGGGGATAGTGCCCTTGTGCAGGGGATGGGGCACATGCATGGGGATGGGACATATGTGCGGGGGTATGCACATTACATTTTTGGTATGTGCACACACGCTTTTGGCACTTGGGGCCCAAAAGGTTCTCCATCACTGACCTAGGGCTTGTAATCCTATGACATTGAATCAGCCAGCCAAATACTATGAGAATTAGGCAGTCCCTCAAGTAAGTAGACCTTATGCCATGTAGGGCTTTATAGGTGACAACCAGCACCTTGAATTGCACTCAGAAGCAAACTGGCAGAATACAGCTTGCTAAGCAGAGGTGTTACATGGGCATATTGATGCATGCCACGATGATCATGTTACTGCATTCTAATTCAGTTGAACCATCTGGGTGATCTTCAGGGCAGGCCCACATAGAGTTGCAATAGACCAGCCATAAAGTGCCAAGGACATGAGCGACTGTCTGAATAGCTCCCTGATCCTTGAAACGGTGCACTAAAGAAAGCTTTTTATGTACACTGTGAACTTATGCAGCTTGCATGTCCAATCACACTTGGCCAATATTCTATTCTATTCTATTCTATTCTATTCTATTCTATTCTATTCTATTCTATTCTATTCTATTCTATTCTATTCTATTCTATTCTATTCTATTCCTACTCCTATTCCTATTACTAGTCATATTACTATTACTATTATTACTCCTATTACTACTCCTGCTTCTACTTTTATTTCTACCTCTACTGTTTCTATTTCATTTCTATTATTTGCATAGGGTTTCCTAGCCACCAGCTGTTCATTGAATAGGAGCTGTGAGTTCAGGGTCAATAATTTGTGCACACCAATTGGGAAGTGCCATCTTATCCAAGGTCAGTGATGAAATATTGAAGATTGAGGAGGCCCAAATCTCAATCTTGGTATGATTGAATCATAGATACTTCCTCACATTTAAAACCCCATGGCTTCCAACAGCCGAACAGCTTCCCTTTCTGGGCAGAAGTAGAAAGATATAATTGGATATAATCAGGAGTAGGATTCAAATTTTTTAGCAACTGGTTCTGTGGGCATGGCTTAGTTGGTGGGCATGGCTTGGTGGTCATGTTGTTGGCTGGGTGTGGCCAACTCAATATCACTCACATCAAGGCATGCATCTCCTTGCCTGGCCTCTCATGAATGTGGGGATGCTGCAACAGTCGTAAGTGTGAAAAATGGTCATAAGTCACTTTTTTCAGTGCCATTGTAACTTTAAATGGTCACTCCACACAAGCAAAGTACCAGCAAAGGAGGAAAAAAAACTCCAGAGAAGTTCCTGAGACAGGAAGTCTAGTCCTGCCAAGAATGTAATAAGGGTTAACGGAGAGGCAGTTTCTGTAAGCAACCCTAGAATGTTTCCTTCCTGCCTTCCTTACAGGATTAGGCCAGTAATTTCTTCTAACAACTGGTTCTCTGAACTGCTTAGAATATTAACAACTGGTTGTAGCAAATAGGTGCGAACCTGTAGAATCCCACCCCTGGATATAATCATCTTACTGATTATACTCACCCCAAAGTTCAAACAGAGGATCTGGGGAGAAACAAAAGAATAACAAAAACAGGATATAAGAGTCTTTAAGAGCTTAGCAACTGTTTAGTTAATTTTTTTCAGATTTGTGTGGTTTCTGTTGGCCTAGAAGTAAAACTAACAACTTTATTTCCTGACTATTTTCTATTATGAGTTTCTAAGAACTGATGGATTCTAAAATTACAATTTTAATTCTCAAGTGAAAACCAACTCATACTGTATTATCATTACTAAGTGGCAGGTATAAATCATTGGGCGTGGATCCTGTGAGGCTCAAACATTCTTATCAAAACTTACACACCCATTCCAGCATTAACTGAATTCTTATACCTAGGCATTCTATGTAATGCTAATATTGATTTAATGATCTATCTTAAGCCCTACAATTATGAAATTATTCAGGATTTTAATTCAGCCATGTTTAGGAAACAATAGAAAAAGTGCATATGTTGGAAAATATTAATTGAAATCTCTTAATTGAAGTCATAGGTATAAATGTGAATTATGTACATATTAAGCTTCTGTAGAAAAAGTTATAGAATTAAACTTAATGACTAACTTTTTAAAATCTTTCAGCATTCATTGCTTATTATACACCTTCGCAATGCTAAGTGTGGTTTGACAACTATAAATACATGTTGGCTTACATTTTTGTCAGATTCACAGACAGAAAGAACTAGAACCCCATCTGACAATTAGATCTGGCCCATCTGTTTATGTTTCAATTTATGTCTATTCTATGAAAGAGAGCAATAAGCAAGTTTAAAAAGTCCTCAGTAATTTTAACTTTTTCTCCTTTAGGGAAAAAAAAATCACATCTAAGCTGACCTAAATGAAATTGCAGTTTTTTTGTGGGACATTTTTAAAAAAACCAAACCAATAATTGGCCAGCTGGTGAATTTCCCTAAAGCTATTCTAAAATACAAAATCCTTATCGCAACTAAATGCTTCTTGTCCTATTATCTATTAAAAGAGCAAGATCATCACTTAAAGACCCAAAATTGCCTGACAGAAACCTTATAAAACATGCCCTAGAACAAAAAAAATATTCTTTCTGTATTCATGTGTCTGTATATCACAACTTAATTTTGCATTTTAATAATTACTGTTAGACCCTTATAAACATCCAGATGTTTTTTATTTTTTTCTACTAAACCTACTCCTGTTCCATTTCTGTTATTTATTCTACCCAGAGAGACATGCTGAAAGATTGCAACTATTCTACCTAACAAAATTGTGCCTGCTAGCAACAATTCTTGAGAACTCCCAATTTTCTTAATATAATTTTCTTTCTGCTTTTGTGAAAAATCTCAACATTTTTAATGGCTGGTGAATGAAAAACACAGTGATCTGCTCAAAGATAAAATGAGTTATATTCACAATCAGTTTCTAAAGCATAATCGGTGATTTCCAACTAACAAAATGTTAGGATCTGAAGGATTTGCTAAAATCTATTGAAAGCCACAAACTGCAGTTACAGCTATTCTTCAGGATTTGCTTTGCTCAACAGAGACATGGCCAGATTAATATTGTAGGGCAGTATGCTGGCTGGAGAATTCTGGGGTTTGAAGTCCATGTTGAGGTAATTCCCCGTTAGGAGAATGAGTGCACACAGGGAGAAGTAGTGAGAGCGGTGAAGAATAACACACAACTAGCACACAGATACACTGTATAGTAAAATGTAGGTTTTTACTTCCAATAAACGTTTAAGCAAAGTCCAAAACAAGCAGTCCAAGTCATTGACGGTTAAAGTAGTCAGTTTTCAGTCCAGGGATAATCCAAATATCAAAGTCCAGTATCAAAAACAGTTCAGTAACAGACTTACATCAAATCCAACTATGATCAGCAACAGTCAATACAGGAACATCAACACTCTCCAGAACAACAGAATAGAACAACCCAGGTTTCTGGCTCCATCTTATGGCCATTTGAGGAACCACACCCAATTACCATTTTAGCATTCCCCTAAAAGACAGTATTTAAATGTCTATCCTGGTTTATATATTTTCCAACCCAACCAACTGTTAGGTGACTTACATTCCTAACAGTCCACACATCTCAGTCAATATTTATATAAATTAAAAAAGAGCAGTGAAAAACATACAAAAATAATGCATAATAAATAATCCCACTGTCACATCATATGCTGTCCCTTGATTGTTTTGAATCAAGAGCTCTGTAGAAACTATAGCTCAGAAACAGATAACCTATTGCTCTGAAAAGCATATATGGAATTATAATGAGTTGGGATTCCACAAGACTGAATCCATTGAAAGAGAGATTTATCAACAGAAGGGCCAGTCACAAACACTCCTCTACCAAAAAACAGAGCAATGAAGTAACTCTGCCTAGTACAGGGTCTTTCTTCTATTGAAACATGATATGGTTCTCAACAAAACACATACAGGATTACAACTGCCCGTTTTTATTTTGTAAGCATACCTTTGTGAGGCACAGAGGCATTGTTGTGAATGAGGCCAACACTTCACTTTGCAATTTGCTAGATACCCATCTAATCTTTTTTAATTAGTTAGGGAGCTATTGTGGATGTATTGGTTGTGTTGCTTATCTCTATTATAAGTTAATAAAGATGTGACCTTATTTATCAAACTTTGGTATTCTTTCCTATTCTTTCTTTTCTACCATCAACTTACTGAGTCCAAGTTAGAGAGGCCTCATCCTAAAGTAAAACAAATAATTATTTTACATAGCTGCTTCATAAGTACATATTGTCTCTGGAAGGGGAAAAAAAGAACAAACCTGAAAAAGGGACAAATCTGGAAGCAGTTCATAAGGATTTTTTTTAAAAAAACTCGCTAATTATTTCTGCATATAACTTTGCTTTACAAAGGAAAATTTCTGGTTTCGGTTTGTCGGCTTCGCGAGCGGTAGGGATTCGCGAAGCTGCGCGATCCCCGCCGCTAGCCGTTTTGGGGCTCCGACCCGGACGGGTGCGGAGCAAGGCTGCCCTGCAGGGGTAGCTGAAGGTAAGGGGATCCGGAGGAAGGGTTTGGGGTGTTGCAGACCCCTCCCTGGCCGGCAGAACCCCCTGTTACCAGGACGGTGCAGCGGCGGTCCGCAATGGCCGCCACAAAGAAGTTGACAGCCGGGCAAGTATGCGCAGGAGGAAGAAGAGAAAGTTATTGAAAGTGAAAGTTCTTCTTGGTCGACCCAGGGCTTTGAGATTTATCTAATTTAATTCCTGGAAAAGATGGTTTTCTGATGATTTCTTCCACAAGAGAAAAAAAAAGCGGCTATTTTGAGGTGCTGAAGGGAAAGTTTACTCTCCCTCCCGACGGAATTAAGCCGGAAGGGAGAGGATAAAGAAAATATATAAATTTGGATCTTGTTGGAGGAGATGCCTTGAAGACTTGAGGACAGAAATACAATCTTAATAAGGCTTTAAAATATAGATTTGGATTCTTTTTTTTTTATTTGTTTGATACCACCCCTGGAAGAGGAAGGGGGAATTTTGGCTTGCTTGGATTTATTGAGGATTGTGGATTTTGGGATTGTTTTGCCTTTCTCTCGGAATATTTGGTTGGTGTAAGAAGAAAGAGGAATAAAGAAAAGAAAAGATTTATTTATAATGGCTTTCCTTTTGAAGACCTGAGGATGAATATGAGCAAACAAAAGCAGCCTGCAAAGATGGCATGGAAAAAGCTTTTCTATTTCTAGAAATGGCGCTGGTCAATTACCAACAGACAATGGAACAGATGGAAACGGAAGAAGAACAACAAGGAAGAGACGAAGACGCCATCTTCATTGAATCCCAAAACTTATCTAAGGAAGAAGGAAGGAAGAGAGCAAGGAAAATGAAGGACTTAAGATCTAAAAAAACATTTGAGAAAGAGAAAAATATGATGCAAAGTAAATATAATGATAACAAACAAGAGAGAAAGGGAACACAACAGAGAAGGGATCCCAGCAAGGCAGAGGTTAGAAGAAGAAGGGGGGGTAGGAAGATTTGGTGGGGGAAGAAAGAAAGGGGAAAGGCGGAGAAAAGCCTCAAAGCTTTAAAATTGGATGGGAGAAGAGGGATTTTTTTAGAGACAAAGGATGAAACATAAATTTTTGTAAGAAAGATTCTGCTAAGGTACAGAAGATGGTATTGTAACATTTATATTTGAAATAGTAAATTAGAATGGTTTAAGATTTAATAAGAAATTAAAATGTTGAAGTTTTTAATAATGATTGATTTTTAAAATGTAATAAAATATCGAAGGAAAGGAGGATACAATGTATTTAAACATTTTTGGTGGATAGAATGTACCAAGCAGAACCAAATTGGGTATTTGTTATGCTGAATGTTAATTTTACTAACTTAGGGGAGGATAGAAAGGCATCATACTCTGATTAGTGATTTCAGGAGAAATTCTTTTTATTATAAGAAGAGATAGAGGATAAATGAATGGGCAAAAGATACAAATTTAATGATTTAATTAAGATGGATTAAATAAGATAGAAATGTGAAGAGTGATATGTGCTATTATTTTAGCCCATGCAAAGAGAGGTAACTGGGGCCAAGGTACTTTACTAAAAGATTTTTTTTATGTTTGTTTGTGTTTGTTTGTGTTTTATGAGAATATTGGGGAAATTATTGTAGAAAGACAGGGAAAGATTTAATATGTAATGATTTGTTTGTTGTTGAAACTTTTAATAAAACTTGTTTTAAAAAAAAAAACAAAGGAAAATTTCTGAGCAAAATCAATTACATCTAAAGAACAGAGTTCTGAAACAGGACAATCTTTTATAATAAGGAATGTAATAAGGGACTATATTCATAAGTTCAAAAAGTTTCCCTGTTATTTTAGATTCATGCTAATAATGTTGTTATTGAAATAGTATTACATAAGAAATATGGTAAGAATTATAGAATATGGCAAGAAGTTATAAAAATAACTTTTACATTTTTTTATTTTAACCCTTTATGAACTCTAAAAATAAATTATCTAGCTTTAATTTAAAAAGAATCAGTATTAAGTTTCTGTTCTCACAAACTTGCCTCATTGTTTATACATGGTATTCTACATTCCAGTCATAATTCATTTTCTCTTTGGGCTAATTAAGTTAAATACTGCAGAAATGAAACAAACTGATGGCATGGAGGAAGGCAGAGAACAGTGTTTGATTCTCCAGCTTGGATCTCTAGGATCTACTAATCCAGGACTGTCAAACTCACAGCCCAGATATGTCATGCGCTGGCTATGCCCATGCCCAATTTAGCAAAGGAGAAAAAAGTTGTGATATGTCTCATGACAATGCCGTGACAACATGAGTTTGACACTCCTGTACTAATTTTTGGTCCTCTTTCTGGCAGAAACCTTGCTCTTGATTGCATTTTTAAAAAAATCTTCTTACCTCCATGAAGATTTCAATAGAATTAAAAAGCTAGATCTCCCAAATTAAACTTTTTCTACTGCTGTGAGTCCTTCTATATGATTATTAGTGTTGGAAAACAATGAGTAAAAATGTCAACATATTCGATACTCATTCGAGTTGCGGGTTGTCATTGTTTTTTGAAGCTGTTCTTTGAAAATATCCTTCTAAGCACTTCAAAACATACTGAAATCTGTGGCATACTTGTTCCTTTAATTTGTTCATCACTGACACATAGACTGCCTCACAAGCTACCTTTGATTTACTCTCTTTTTATTTAGAAAGCATGAGAAGTTCAATCTCTGAAATTTAATTGGTTTGTGCTTTCAGGCATACCTTGTCATATGGTAAGTGTGATGCCTAAAAACAGCCAAAGCATGTGACTTTTTCCATGTCTCTGTTGAAAACTTTTTGAATATTTCCTACATTTTGATTCAGATCCATTCAAAAGTAAAAGCCTGATTTAAAATGCAGCAGTTAGTGCTGGCTGACAAATGTTTTCTCATCTTTAGCACTGTTGGACTCTTTTACTGATACCACATGTTCATGTCAGGATCTATATACTTCTAAGTATGTTCTATCATCTCACAAAAATATGTATTATCCCTACACTTTTTCAGGAGATTAAAAAATTCCAGCCAGTTATTTCTGAAACATAAACAAATAAATTATTTTTGCAAATTTTTATTTTTTCTGAATTAGATTAAATGTCAACATAAAAGGGAGCAAAAACAAAAAGCATTTGAAATGTTATTAAGGTACTAAAACCAACAACAATTTGCCAGTACTTCAGAAATGAAGTTTAAGGAACCTTAAATATTTAGAAATGGAGAATCTTTACTGATCTTCACTAATTTAGTCACATTCATTGAACTCCAAAAGCTTGAGTTTCTCCATTTATCCTAAACAAGTAAAAAAAAAAAAAAAAGGCCAAGTACAAGGTAAAGAATAGGGAATCCAGTAAATATTACCATTATAGTATGTATTATATTGATTTGAATAATAGGCAATCCTTGACGTATGACCATTCATTTGATGACTGAAGTTACTACAAAGCTGAATGAAGCAACTTATGATCTGTGTCTAAAGTTAAAGCCATTGTGGTGACCCCATGGTCATGAGTGCTTGGCAGCCCACCATACATAAGGTGATGTGAAGGGGCACTTCAACTTTTCTCAACCACCTATTTTTCCCTATCTATGCTCTTTCGGCCCTCACAAGCCATGTTTTCTGCCACTCTAGCACACTTTTTCTTTCTTCTTGCTCCAGCTATGGATAAGAATGCCTGTCTTGGCCCTTTTCAAAGCAACTTCTGGCCATACATGGCTTTATTTCCAAGGTTGTACATGGCAGTTTTCTCACAAGACATGGGGAAGATGGATTCACATGGCCAGGAGCTGCCTCATGAAGGACCACAGCAGGAATGCCTTGTTAGTAGCAAGTAAAAGAAGTTGAGGAGGCTCAGCTGTCTCAGTGGATGGCAAAAAACTCCTTGCAGGGCATTAAGAACTTTTCAGAACAGGATAGGACAGGTGACTGTGACTGGGTGAGCTTCCCAGATACTGTGGCTTCAAGTAGCACTGTTGTAGCTTCCCAGGAAGCTATAGATTTTTGTCATGTGGTAGACCAGGATTGTATGATTAAGGTTTCCAAAGGCAGCTGTGGCTTTGCACTGCACTCCAGTTCAAGGTCTTCCTGCAGCTCCAGAGTCATAGCATGCCCAGAAGCCCTTTGTGCAATGTTGCAAGTAGTTCTAGAGTCACATAATTCTAAAATTGCTTTCTGCCCTGCAAGGCAGGATGCAACATGGCCAAAAGGGCAGAGATGGGAGGTAACAGGCACTTAGTAGGAGATGAAGTAGTGACAGTCCTTTACCTTTGAAGAAGCAAGGCTCAGGGCTGGGAGGAACCAAGCTAGGAATGGCTTGGATCAGGGTGTGTCCTCAGCTAACAGCCAATGAAATTTGATTAACAGTGGCAATGGAGATGCTGAGATTGCCATGGAATGTGGTCAAGTGACACCACATTTTTTGACTGAATTGTTTATTTATGAATTGCAATTCCAATTGGGTTGAGGACTACTTTCATTATGCTGCCTATGTCTAATGAGCATTCTATTTTAATTCTCAAGTTCTCATTAAAAACAGTAGCATTCTTTTTCCTGTGCTGTAAAGGTTAACTTTTTTGAAATGTTTTCTGTAATAGCACCTTCCAAACAATAATTAAAGATAAAATATTTTTTTCTAACCTGGTGAATGGTCCCTGAAATGGAAACCCATCTAGACAGTTCTGCAACAATAGAGTTATGTATTCTCTGGCAGCTTAATTATTATGTTCTATCACATTACTACAGGTTTTTAATAGTACTTCACAGATATTATTTTTGTCATCAAATATCACTTTGGGGAGAAAAGTTAATAATTTAGAACTTTCACATTAAAAACTGGCTAATTTAAATAGTGAATATGATGTCATCAATAGATACCTTTTTTGTTATGGGTGGAATCAAAAATATAAACTTCACAGTGGATATCTTGTTTGTAGTAAGATCTTCTGTCAGAATGTCAATTGTGAAGGCCCAGGCAATTCATGAAGTCAACACTCTGAAAAGTAGTATGCCCATGTTATGCTTTCATAAGTGGAAAAAAGTCCAGTTACTTTTGTCATGGGTGGTAGAAATGGGGAAGAACTAGTTTAAATCTGGCTTGAACTTCAGTTCTAGAGTTTATTCTAAACTCTTCTTTTTAGATCTTCAAAAATGCAAAGTGCAATATTTATTTTGGTGGAAGCAGAACAATTATTCTGCGTGATTCTGTGATTCATATAGCATCAGACAGTATGGCCAAAAGAACAGAAATAAAAATCAGGAAGTACAAAAAACCAACAAGCGTTGTTCTCTCACTGTATTTCATTCCAGGACTTGGCAGTAAATCGCAGATGTACACTTAATACTTAACACTTAATTCAACTGTTTATTAGACTTGGCAGATGACTTGTGGGAAAGACTCATTTAGATTAGAATTGTTACTGCAGACAAGAATAAAGTCTTTAATACACAAGTTGATTGTCCACTTCAGGGAAAAGTAATTAGAAACTTTATATATCTATGCTCCAGAAGTTAAAGTCTAGTTTTCTTCTTCCTTATATTCCAAATTAATGAATAGTTGGTTGGTATTTGATGGCCTTTGGAGATGACTATTGAAATATAAAATAATGGTTCTCAGTATCTGTGCAGATTCTCAATCAATCAGGATTGAGGAGTGAAAGTTTTCAAAGGAAAAAATCAAGAAAGAGATATTAGGTCTTGGACTGATGACAACGGGAAACAGTGATTTCTAAGCTAGTGAAAACCATTATACCAAGGATTGTTATGCAAAAGGAAACTGGACTTTCTTGATTATTTTCCTTTAAAATGTTTCACTTCTCATCCCAAAAGCTTCTTCAGTTGGATGAGAAGTGAAACAGTTTCAAGGAACAAACAAGGAAGCCCAGTTGCCTTTTGGAAAAGGACCTTTGGAATAATAGTTGTCACTACCTAGGATAAATTGGTTTCCACTTCATCAGTCCAAGACCTAACATCCCTATTATTTCATGTAAACAATCCAAATTGCTTCAAAGCCACCATTATCCAAATTCACATTAAAATATTTACATTTAATGTCTTCATTTAAAAAAAAATCTATATGTCAATTGCTCAGTCAAAAGCAGGTTTAAAATAGGAAGTCCATAAACAGGGGCAAAAGTTATCCTTCATGTTATTCATCTACAATACATGTCCCTTATCACATTTTCTCCCAATAAAGCAATGTATTTTATTTTCTGTAGTATTTTCTTTATACTATTTTCAATGTATAGCTATGCTTGTTGTATATGCATATAACATTTTCTAATGATGCCTCCTCCTCTTCTCCTTCTCTTCTCTTTCTGAGTTCATTAGTACTTCACAGATTACATCCCAGAGTTCTTAAGGAACTGGCAGATGTGACTTGGAACCATTGAACCATATCTTTGAAAGATCCTGGAGTACCAGGGAATGAAAAAGATATGATATGGTTCTCATCTTCAAAAAAAAGGAGAAAAACAGATTCGGGAAACTATAGACCAATCAGCCTGTCATTAATCTTCCAGCCTGGGAAGATCCTGAGAAAGATAATCAAGCAACAGATCTGCAAATACTTAGAAGCCAGTGAAGTTATAACTAGGAGCCAACATGGGTTTATCAGAAACAGTTCATGCTAAACAAATCCTATTCCATTCTTTGACAAAGTGACTAAATTAGTTGACAAGTGAAATGAAGTGGATATAATGTACTTAGATTTCAGCAAGGCATTTGACAAAGTAGATCAAAATCTCCTTGTTGGTAGGATAGAAAAATATAGGATAGAGAGCATCACCTGATGGATTTGTAACTGACTGACAAATCACACTCAACGTGTAGTCCTCAATGGAACTTCATCTGCATGGAAGAAAGGAAGCAGTGAGGCACCACAAGGTTCTGTTTTAAGCCTCTACAACATCATCTCCTTCTCCTTCAAACAATAGTACTCTGGCTTCATATAACATATGTTACAAGTTCTATTTATACTATAAGAAATCTCTGAATCTAAAAACTAACTCCAAAATTCAGTAACTGAGAGCCAGGTCCTGTTGCTTTTTTACTTACAACAAATTTTGAGTAGCAGAGGATTCACTTGTACTTTTAAAAATTCTTTTAACAGCTTTCCACTCTGCAATATGTTCCTTATATATTTAGCCATGCATTTTTAAAGGCTGTGGCTGTTGTGTTAGAGAATGAAAGAAAACTTAGCATATTTATTTTTAAACATTACTTTGGGGAGAAATTCAAATTAAAAACAGCTTGTAAATCTAAACAAATGCAGTTCTTGAACTGGAATTTAAATGTTGTCTCTTTTATTTACTTCATGGATGGAGACATAATATATTTGCTTTGATTAAAAAATAAAACTTCGAAGGTTACAGAATTGAAAATATATTTGGCTATTTGAAGGCTTTAAAAACTTTTATTTTCCTTTTAAAAAACTGAGGCAAACAGTTATTCCAACTAGGATTTCAATGTTTAGCCATAATATTAACTCATAATACTTCCATCAAAATCCTATTTCAGAGAAATCAGTTCAATTTTTTTAAAAAATGAAATGATGTTGCTTTCTAAGTTATCAGATAGCTTCTTTATAAGAAATGGAAAGCCTTGGCAGACAGGAGGATGTGTTGGCAGATCACTGAATTTCTGGTCCCAGTTCTAGTGTTCCTAGTTATTTGAAAAATGAAGTAGTCATTTGACCCTCATTAATCTCCAGGAAAAAAAGTTCAAGCCAAATGTACCACATTAAGACTGGTATGCTGCATCTCTTGGTTTATTTATAGTTGTTTGAGCACTATAATTAGAAGTGATCAGAGTCAAATTCATTTGGTACTTTATATTTGGAAGAAAATTACAGGAAGAACAAAGAACACAAAGCTGAATTTCTCCTTTACTATTTTTCAGACCAGGGATGTCAAACTCATGGCCCGTGGACCAGATGCATCACACGCTGCCAACACCCAGCCCCGGTTTAGTGGAGGGGAGAAAAGTCATGATATGTCACGTGATGATGACGTGATGATGGGAGTTTGACACCCCTGTTTTAGAGGAGGGGTTGCAACCTTTTGGACCTCAAGGACCACCAAACTCATAATTTTAAATCCCACAGAGCAGAGACCCTGGGAAAATCCCCCCAAAAGCAGGAAAATTCCCCACCCTGTTTTCCTATTGATCGATCATTCTTTATTTGGGGTCACAGGATACTGTCTCCAGCTCTGTTCTCAGGGGGAGAGAAAGAGAGAGAGAATTTTGGCTTCATGCAAGGAAAGCAGCAGAAGCAACAGAAGTCTTTCTTTCTCTCCCTCAAATTCTGCCAGAAATGAATGAGATTTGTTGCACTGGCATATCCTCTTGGAGCAGGATGCCTTGCAGGCTCCCAGAGACTCATTTCTGGAGAAGTTTGGGTGAGAGAAAGAAAGACTTTTGCTGCTTTCCATGCACGCCACCAAAAACATAAGAAGAAAGAAGTGGAAAGAAGCAGCCCAGTGGCCAGGCAAGGCACGTGGGGTGAGTGGGACAAGTTCCCCCCTTTCCCCCTCCCCTCACTACTTCGTGTTGTTCACGATGCAAGCAATGCAAGCCTTTTGTTCCCATGGGCCATGTGGGTGGCACAGCCTTGTGTTCCCACGCAGCCTGAATTAATTGCTTGGGAGGGTGCTTTGGGAGTGACATTTCTCTGTGGACCACCAAAATTTTCTCATGGACCACCAATGGTCCCCGGCCCACTGGTTGGTGACAACTGTTTTAGAGCACTGATTCTCAAACATCTGCGTCCTACTGTAAGTCTCACCAGACACTCTGCCAAAGTGTTTTTTATTTTTTAAATACTTTGCTCCTTAATTTTTATGGAAAACAACATGCTTCATTTCAATCCTTCAAATGTTAAAGTATTATCATTTTATATATCATATTATAATTGATTTGGGGTAGTAATGGCTTGCAGCTTGGCTAGCTTCAATTCATGCTGGATCAATTCATGGAGATCATAGGGATCACAGGCTATCAGTCTTGATGGCAGTGGGACTGCTTCTGAAGGCCATCTGCGGGAACTGGACTTGTGCAGTTTGTTAGCCACTGTGATAACAGACAGATGAGCCAGGTGTCTGATCCAGCATGATACTGCTTGGGTTCTTACATTCTTTTCTTTTTTGCACAATTAAAGGAAGTGTTCACTGTAAGTTAAACAACAACAACATGTAAACGTATATATGACTGTTCTTTAATATTTCTTTTCTGACTTCAAACCTTCATAGGCACTTAAATATGACAAACAAGTATCAATATTGGTGTTATTCATCAGGAATTTTATGACTCAATTAATTTTTGTCTGAAGAGATGGCCATCACAGAAAAGTTTAGATACAACTTGCAATGAGTTAATTTAAATATCAGTTTTTCAGCATAGATGTTTCTTTCATTATTATGTGGCCATATGAATGATTGGAGTTTTATAGATAAAATAGATAACAAACTAAGACTAGTGCCATTTTTATAAAAGTAAGAGAAAAGGAGGTTGAAAAAAAAAGTCAAATATTCTACTTGCTGTGAAAGATAAAAGGAACAAGGACCGAAATCAGGAACTGCATGAGTTTGGCAATATCATAAATAGTGATTAAGAAATGTTGATTCAATTACACTATTTAAATTAGACTTTTCTCCTTTTCTTATATTTAGTACTCCAGGTTAAGTCAAAGTTTAAGGAAGGACTTATATTGATCTTCAATATTTCAACTGACATAAGTATTCATAATCTGGTACAAGCTCTACACATCAAATGAATTTATATAGGTTAACTCACATGTTTTTAAAGAAACAATTACATGTCATGAATCTTATTTTCAGCTAGGAGCAAGCTAAAGCCAGTTGGATATGAACAAACAAATTTTCTTTCTTTCTTTCTTTCTTTCTTTCTTTCTTTCTTTCTTTCTTTCTTTCTTTCTTTCTTTCTTTCTTTCTTTCTTTCTTTCTTTCCTTCCTTCCTTCCTTCCTTCCTTCCTTCCTTCCTTCCTTCCTTCCTTCCTTCCTTCCTTCCTTCCTTCCTTCCTTTCTTTCTTTCTTTCTTTCTTTCTTTCTTTTATAAGTGGTCTTAGAGTTTAAGGGTTACCGTTATATGAAAGTATCATATGGATTATATTTACTAACTTGAGCAGTTAGCTGGAATACTCTATCAGTGTATCATCTCAAACATCTTCTAACCAAGGCACTTAGTATACAACTGACAAGCCTCGAGGACAGAATTATATAGGATAATGATAATAGTAAACATGATTTTCCATTTTAAAGTCTTTGGGTATTTTTATTGAGAACATTAAGAGCCATCTGTCCAGAACTAATCTTCTGCACCTATTTACTTCATTATGTGATGTTACGGTATTGCATATCTCAGTGATGATGGTTCAGGGCACATTTATCTGGCTTAAATACACCAAAGTATCATGTTGGAATACAATCTAAACACCAGATGTAACTGCTTTATGAATGTTACTATTTTGTAATGCAAGAATCCAATACATTTCAGTCAGTAGCAGGTCTAATTTATTGTTTTGTCTCTGTGGCAGAAAGGTTTTCTAGAACCTCCAAGAATTGGTCTTTCATAACTTATTTACATAGCAGTGTTGTAGATATAACCTGGAGCTATGTGCCTTTCCAAAGAGTTACGGTATGTTTTCCAATACACAGTCAAGGAGTCCAATTTTTGTTATTTCAGTCGGAGCTAACTTAGTGGAGTTTCCTGAGTCAATTAAAAAAGGCTCCATATATTTATGTTGGGGTATATTGTCAATGCTATATTAACTTTCCATGAGACGAGTGGCCATATAAATTTGATTAATAAATAACTGAATAATAAATGAGCTTTGTATGGTGTGAATTAATTGGTTGTTGACCAGCATGTGTTTCCCATCTGGGATGGAATCAGGATGGACATCCTGCTGCTTTATGATTAAACCATGTTGTTTTGTTTAAATAACAAAGTCATCATAATAATTCAACCCAGCACTCATTATTTAGTTGTTTATTTTGAGAAGCATAATAATATTATTTGAAATACCAAGACAAAGGGAAATAAAAAGAGATTAGCTGGAAAGCATTTGGGATGCATACAATATATATCCTTATTAATATTTTTTTTCTTATTTTGAATATGAAAAATGTATTCCAGGAAAGATTAAAGATAGTAATATTTAAATTTAATAATAATCCTTTTTGAAAGCAGATAAAAGGAGTGTTTGGTTTTGCAACAAAGTCTTGAAACAAAGTTGAATTGCTCATCATCTATAATTATTTATGTCTGTTCCCCATGGAAATACAAGAAACCAACTGAATGTTAGTATGTAAGTTGGTATCTAAAAGAAAAATACTCTCCTTTTTTATACTTGTATAGGCAAAACAATCTCTCACAGAAGATCATAAGTACCCAGGTTAAGATAAGGTGAGTTAAATAATAACTACTTCTGTCTGTATATTGTAAAAATGCCACAGTAGTCCTTGTTTTATAATTTTTCATTTAACAATGGTTTAAAGTTACAAAGGCCTTGGGAAAAGTGATTTATAACCTATCCTTGAAGTAACAATCATGGTACACCCCCACAATCATATGATCACAATTTGGGCATTTGGCAACTAGTTCATGTTTATGACCAGTTGCAACATCCTGTGATCATGTGGTTGCTTAACCAATTGTGAAATCTGCTGAACAACCATGTGATTCACTTAATAACCATGATAAGAATGTGTGTGAAATTGTGATCAGGAGAAAAACCCACAATACTTCAATTGTTCCTTCTCTCTGCATTTTAAGGCATAGATATAATTTGGCATATTGACAAATGTTGCCTGTGCTGTTTCCTCAGAATTAAGAGTCAATTTTCTAATTCCCATTCATACCTTAATTCTCCTAATTCTTGGACCTGGTTTATCTTCCTTTCCCTCCCTCCACTTTTGGAACCTGGAACCATGATAGTATGGACAGTGTAATCAGACTTTTGGAAGAATGTAATAATCACTATAACAAAGTAGCTTGAGTCAATCATGTTATTTTAAATCATAACCTAAAGCTGAGAGACTAGAATATTATAGATGTCACAGTTCCAAACCAAGGCAGCAAAAGAAGAGGCCAGCAGAATGGGTCTCTTTACTGGAGTTTCAGCTTGGAAAATGGTGAACAATACAAGTAGAAAGGTTTCTAGCAAGTATTACTGGATTCTGCTAGTCAGCTGGCTATACAGACACAGCACTCTCCACTCTCCTGTTCCTGGTTGCTCCTTGGATGGCTCCAGGAAGTACTTTTTTTGGTCCGGCTTCAGCAAACACTCTTCAAGCCTGGTTGTTCTCCGGTTGGCTCCAGCAAGTACTCTTCAGGCCTAAATGGCTTCTGAACCAACAGCAGCTGGCTTGCCTTCCTGGCTCCTCTCCCAGTGTGAGTCCCATCACCTGACCCCGATCTGTGGCCCCATGTAACTGCCTCCCCCTGTGTGTGTGTTGCAACTCCAAAATGGTGTATTGTGGCCACTTTGAATGGTGCGCTGTCTCAAATATTGACAATATATTTCTTTGGTGAGTTTCTTTGTAAGCCTACAGGTCCACCAAGAAAATGAAGTGATTATTCCTCTTATTTTGAAATGAAGTTGTTATAACAATGTAAACACTATTTCCATTTTACCTCTTTTTTATTTTCTATCAGGTGCCAATGACTTCATCAGCATGTAAGACCCATGTTTCATTCAACACCACCGACAATACTGCTACCCTTCAAAAAGACCTCGACTATGTATCAGAATAGTCAAACAAATGGCAACTTCAAATCTCAACAAATAAATGCTCTGTCTTACATATTGGCAAAAAAAATATCAGAAAATAAAATACAAGCTGAATAGTTAAGACCTTGTTGATGGTCCAAACTCTGTCAAGAACCTTGGAGTACTCATCTCTAATGATCTAAGTGCTAGAGCCCACTGTAACTACATCGCCAAAAAGGCATTAAGAGTTGTTAACCTAATCCTACGTAGCTTTTTCTCTGGTAATATCACACTACTAACTAGAGCATACAAAACATTTGCTAGACCAATACTCGAATACAGCTCATCAGTCTGGAATCCGCATTACATAACGGATATTAATACAGTCGAGAAAGTCCAGAAATATTTTACAAGAAGAGTTCTTCACTCCTCTAATCATTGCAGAATACCCTATGCCACCAGACTTGAAATTCTAGACCTAGAAAACCTAGAACTACATCGCCTTCGGTCCGATCTAAGTATAGTATATAAAATCATACATTGCAATGTCCTACCTGTCAATGAATACTTCAGCTTCAACCATAACAACACAAGAGCACACAATAGATACAAACTCAAGGTAAACTGCACCAAACTTGATTGCAGGAAATACGACTTCAGCAACAGAGTGGTCAATGTCTGAAATACTCTACCTGACTCTGTGGTTTCTTCCCCAAACCCAAAAACTTTAGCCTTAGACTGTCTACTATTGACCTCACCCCTTTCCTAAGAGGTCTGTAGGGGACGTGCATAAGTGCACAAACATGCCTACCATCCCTGTCCTATTGTTTCTTTTTATTTTTCTTATATGTATCCATTTCATGTATTAATAATTATCTTTAAACTTATATCTATTATCTTGTAAGTGATTGACAAATCAAATAAATCAAATAAATAAATAAATTGACAGCCTTCTGTCTCTTAGGACTTATTGGATATACAATACAAGTGCTAGAGGGCTGGTTAGTATTTTTCTCTATTAGAGGATATTTGTAAAAAAATAAACCTTTCAATATTTTGCTGAAATAACTACTTACCTCATATTTAAAGAAGTCTCTCAAGGCTTGAGGTGTTCTGTCATTCGTCAGGTGATGAAGGGATGTTGAAACTGTTTTTTATGTAGTTATCCCGAAATATCATTTATTTATTTATTTATTTATTTATTTATTTATTTGATTTGATTTGATTTGCCAATTGTTTACAAGATAATAAGTATAAGTGTATACATAGTTGTGAATACATGAAATGGGTACATATAAGAAAAATAAAAGAAGAATAAGAGAAACAATAGGACAGGGACGGTAGGCACGTTGGTGCGCTTTATGCACGCCCCTACAGACCTCTTAGGAAAGGGGTGAGGTCAATAGTAGACAGTCTAAGGTTAAAGTTTTTGGGGTTTGGGGAAGAAACTACACAGTCGGGTAGAGTATTCCAGACATTGACCACTCTATTGCTGAAGTCGTATTTCCTGCAATCAAGTTTGGTGCGGTTAACTTTGAGTTTGTATCTATTGTGTGCTCTTGTGTTGTTATGGTTGAAGCTGAAGTATTCATTGACAGGTAAGACATTGCAATGTATGATTTTATATACCATGCTTAAATCAGACCGAAGACGGCGTAATTCAAGGTTTTCTAGTTCTAGAATTTCAAGTCTGGTGGCATAAGGTATTCTACAACGAGTAGAGGAATGGAGAACTCTTCTTGTGAAATATTTCTGGACTTTCTCAATTGGGCTAATATCAGATACGTAATGTGGGTTCCAGACTGATGAACTGTATTCGAGTATTGGTCTAGCAAATGTTTTGTATGCTCTGGTTAGTAGTGTGATATTACCAGAGAAAAAGCTACGTAGGATTAGGTTAACAACTCTTAATGCCTTTTTGGCTATGTAGTTGCAGTGGGCTCCAGCACTTAGATCATTAGAGGTGAGTATTCCAAGGTCCTTTACAGAGCTTGGGTCATCAACAAGATCTTGACTATTCAGCTTGTATTTTATTTTCTGATTTTTTTTGCCAATATGTAAGACAGAGCATTTATTTGTTGAGATTTGAAGTTGCCATTTGTTTGACCATTCTGATACATAGTCAAGATCTTTTTGTAGGGTAGCAGTATTGTCTGTGGTATTGAACAGCTTTACATCATCAGCGAAAAGAACGCAATTGCTCTTAATATGATCACAGAGGTCATTTATGTAGAGTATGAAGAGAGTTGGTCCTAGAACACTGCCTTGGGGGACACCACTATTGACAGGTACTGAATTTGATAGGACACTCCCAATTTTGACCATTTGTTGTCTGTTTGCCAGGAATGCTTCTATCCAGTTATTCACTTGTCCAGAGATACCATAGGATTTTATTTTTAGGAGTAGTTTGTCGTGTACCACTGAATCAAAGGCTTTACAGCAGTCTATGTACATTGCGTCTATTGCTTTGCCCTGGTCGAGTTCTTCTTCTTCTTTTTCTTCAGCGTTTGTCTCACGCTCTGGCGAGGTCCGCTAATGTCCTTGAGTACTGCTTCCACGCCTCTCTGTCTGCCACGTATGTCGGGTCTGCCTTCGCGATATCTAAATCGGCCTTGATCGTGTCCATCCAGCGTTGCTTAGGTCTACCACGCGGTCTCGCTCCTCCGACAGTCACCTTCATTGCAGATTTGATGATGGATTCTTCCTTGGCGCGACTCACATGGCCGAACCATCGTAGCCGGGACTGCCTCAGGACCGTGGGGATGGGCACGACGTTGAACCGTCTACGCACTTCTTCGTTCCTGACACGATCGAGTAGGGTGAGGCCTACCGACCATCGGAGCATTCGCATCTCCATTGTCTGGAGTCTGCTTTCGACTTCTTTGGTCGTCGGCCAGCACTCTGCGCCGTATATGGCCACGGGGCGCACCACAGAGTTATAGATTTTCGCCTTCAGGTGCATCGGCATCTTCTTGTCACAGAGGACGCCCGTGACGGACTTCCATTTGCCCCACGCTGCGTTGATCCTGGCTGCCACCTCAGCTTGTAGTAGGCCTTCTTCCCCAAGAGTAGTTCCCAGGTACTTGAAGGTGGAGGCGTGCGGTAACTCCTGCCCGTTCACGTGGATGGAGCCTGTCGTTTCGTTGTCATTGGTCAGGTATTCGGACTTCTTTAGGTTCAGCCGGAGCCCGAACTGCTCAAGGCGGTCGTGCCACTGTTGGACTAGGTGCTCAAGTTCAGCCTTGCGCAGGTTGGCCAGGAACACATCATCGGCGTAGAGCAGCGTCCATGGGGCAGGCGTGTACAGGTCGTGTGTAATTGTGTCCATCACCAGAATGAACAGCAGTGGTGAGAGAGCAGAGCCCTGGTGTACGCCGACGGTGATATTGAACTCCTCTGATATCCCAGCCGCCGCTTTTACACGGCTTTTGTGACATCTGTATAGGAGTTGGACCCATTGTACGAGCAGCTCGGGCATGCCGTGATCTCGCAGTGCGTACCAGATGAGATCGTGCGGGACTCGGTCGAAGGCCTTTTCCAAGTCCAGGAAGGCGGTGTGGAGCGGGATTTTCTTCTCCCTGTGAGCCTCCATCAGCATCCGCACACCGAAGATGGCGTCGGTGGTGCCGCAGTTCTTGATGAATCCGGCCTGGTTGACGCTGATGTCGACGATGTCCCGAATGCGCTTATCGAGGACGCGTTCGAAGATCTTCATAGTATGTGACAGTAACCTGACCGGTCTGTAGTTGGAGCAGTCCGCTGGGCTGCCCTTTCCCTTCCAGATCGGAACAGTGGTGCTGCGGTACCAGTCGTGTGGCACTTTTCCCGTGGAGACGATGTTGTTGAACAGCTCGCACAGCCACAATGCCGAGCCCGGTAGTGCCTTTTTCCAGAAGTCGGCAGGGATGTCGTCTGGTCCTGTTGCCTTACCGTTTTTCATGGCCTTGATGGCGTCGGTGACCTCGCTGGCGTGAATGCCTGAGACTGGGCCTTCGACGGGGTCACCTCGTGGGGTTCGTTGGTGTGGGAACTCCTCGGTGGAGATCTTCTCGAAGTATTGCCGCCACCTCTCGGCAGCGTCTCTGGGGTTGACGATCAAATTTCCCCTTTCGTCGTTGATCCCATGAAACTGGTCAATGTCCAGGGTCTTCCTGTGTCTGCTTTTGGCTAGGTGGTAGATCTCATTCTCGCCTTCTCGCGTGTTCAGCTTCTCGTAGATGTCGTCGTAGTGGGAGCTTCTGGCTGTCGCTACTGCTTTCTTGGCTGCCTTTTTGGCCGTCTTGTACTCGCAGAGCTTCTCACTGGTCTTGTCCTGAAGAAAGGCCTTGTAGAGCTGTTTCTTCAGGTGCACGGCATTTTGTACTTCCGGTGTCCAGAGCCATGTATCTCGTTTGATGCGTCTCCGTCCTGGCTTGGTACAACCAAGCTGTTGGCAGCCGGCAGTGTGAACAGTGCTCTTCAGCATGGACCACGCTTCCTGTGGCCCGTCGACCATCTGCAGGAACTGCTCCGGTTTGATGAGGGGTCCTAGAACACTGCCTTGGGGGACACCACTATTGACAGGTACAGAATTTGATAGGACACTCCCAATTTTGACCATTTGTTGTCTGTTTGCCAGGAATGCTTCTATCCAGTTATTCAGTTGTCCAGAGATACCATAGGATTTTATTTTTAGGAGTAGTTTGTCGTGTACCACTGAATCAAAGGCTTTACAGCAGTCTATGTACATTGCGTCTATTGCTTTGCCCTGGTCGAGTTGTGTCGTCCATATGTTTTTGCAGTGTAAGAGTTGCAGATTACAGGATAGTTTTTTTCTGAAACCAAATTGTTTATTGGAGAGTAGGTTGTTTGTCTCTAAGTGGAGGATGATGGATTGGTTAATAATTGATTCCATGACTTTACAGGTGACGCAGCATAAGGAGATTGGCCTGTAATTTTCAACTAGGCTTGGGTCTCCCTTTTTGAAGATGGGGATGACTGTGGCTTGTGACCATAGGTTAGGCAAGGAGCTGGTCCTGAAAGATTTTTCAAAGATTATGTTTAGAGGTTTGGCTATGGCAGTGGATAGCTTTTTTAAGAAGTAGGCACATATTCCATCCGGTCCAATAGATAGAGATGGTTTTAGATTGCGTAGTGCTTTTTCAACATTGTCTTCTGTAAAATCGATATGTATTAGATCATTGTTGTTATCTGTGGTACGGCTAGGAAATACTGGGCATGATCCATTGCTGTTTACAAATACTGAGCCGAAGAATGTGTTAAAGATGTTGGCTTTAATGGTGTCGTCATTGCAGTCTTTACCATCAGGTCCTATCAAGGGTGGGATGGACCTTGAGTCTTTTAGTTTGTTGTTTACAAAATTGTAAAAAGCACGGGTGGAATTGGTGCTTAGAAGGTTTTCCTCTTGTTTAATGTGATAATTGGTGCATTCGGTCTTTATCTGGTGGCATAAATTTTTGTATCGGCTTTTGAAATTGGCAACGTGACCAGATTTGTTTTTCCGCCAGAGTGATCTCTTTTTGGATTGAAGTTTCCTTATTGTTATGGGTAATCTGCTTTTTTGTTTTGTTTTGGGAGTTGTTGTTGGTACATATAGTTTGATGACTCTTTTGACTTCAAGTAAAAATATGTTGTAATGGTCTTCAACAGTATTGTATCCAGTGAATAGAGATTGCCAATCAAGGGATGAGAGATCATTGTCTATAAGATCATAGTTGCCTTTTTTGAAGTTACAATTGGGGATTACATCATTGTGGTGATTTTTGTGTGGGCGTATGTTGAGACAAAAGTCAATCATATTGTGGTCACTGCTGGAAAAGGGTTCTTTAGTTTGTATTCCGTAAATTAAATTCAAACTATTACAGAAGATGAGATCGAGGCAGTTGTTTAGTCTAGTGTTGTTGGTTACTAGTTGTTCCAGTCCCAGATTTGTAATAGCATTGTAGAAGGTTGTGTGTATGATTTCAGTTGTACAATCACTTATTATATATATCTCGAAATATCCCGAAATATCATTTATTCGGGATATATCCCGAAATATCATTTATTGTATGTACTGTTTCTGTTTATTGTGTTTTAATTGTAAGCTATCTTACACTTCTGTTCAAATCAATGGCCTTTGAAGAATCATCACCATTATCAACTTCATCATCTTCATTATCATCATCAGTGTGCATGCCATGTCGTTTCCTTAATTTCTGTACCTGTATCAGAAGTGGTATTCAGCAGGTTCTGACCAGTTCTGGAGAACCGGTAGCAGATATTTTGAGTAGTTTGGAGAACTGGAAAGTACCATCTCTGACTGGCCCCACCCCCATCTATTCTCTGCCTCCTGAGCCCCAACTGATTGGCTGGGTCTTCTTTGGTTGCCCTGCACAGAAGAATGGAGCTGGAAAGCAGGTTAGTGGGGTGCGGAGGTAATGGGATTTTGCAGTAACCTTCCCCCTGGAGTGGGGTGGGAATGGATATTTTACAGTATCCTTTCCCTGCCATGGCTAGCAAGCCAAGCCATACCCACCAAGCCATGCCCACAGAACCAGTAGTAAAAATTTTTGAAGCCCCCCACTGATTTGTATATGCATATACATATGACATGCATGCTAACATTTATTGCTCTTGAGATAAATATTGACTAAAATGACTAATCAATGACAAATGGCTAGCATATACATGTTTGTCATATACACATAACAAAAACCATTACATGGTGCTTTCAAGAACTAGAGTAAACAAGAGGGGGCAATAGGAAGTCTTGTATTGTTCCTTTTTGCATCTGTCATGGTTTGGTTATGTCAACATTGACAATTGTTTATGCTGACTATGAAAAATAATTTGATTTTCAACACTTAATAAAATTTTCTTCAAAATTAATATATTTCCAAATGTTAAACACACACAGAGACTCACACACACACACACACACACACACACACACACACAATTCAAATTGTCAAAAGCCTTCTCTGCACTTGAAAGATTAATGTGACTCAAATTGGCTTGCTTTTCACGTCTGAATAATGAAACATTCTTTTTTCATTATGTTTTTTTCTTTATTTGCTTTGGGGAGAAAGATAGATATATTTTATATTTCAATTACCATGGATATTTTTGTCCATGGATATTTTACTATTTTAGAAAAAGGAAGAACATAGTTTAAATTGTATGAAAATGGACACCGCTTGATTACTGTTCAATGATAGCAACAGCTTACTAATTGTTTTTATTCTATGGGATGAGTTTGTTCTGTGTTGCTGCAATTTACTAAATGTTGTAAACTACAATAAATACTGCACCACATACTATCATACAACACTGAAAAGAATGAATAAGAATGAACTTAGTTTCATTTTGGCTGAAATCACTCTTTTGATGATTATGTGACTTAGTACATAACATTCACATCACATCTGATTATAAATATATTCTTGTATCTGTTTGTAATATTGATATTACACATGTAATTAAATTATGAAAGTAACTGAACAGAAAAAGAATGGTTAGATGTGATTTGTGTGGAAATGTAATATGCAATTTTATGAACATAACAGTTTGTATTTTCAGCAATCTGTAATTAAAATCTACATAAATATAATATAATTCTGAATCAGTTTGTATTCATTTCATCAGGCCTAACCTTGATAATTGGCATGATAGAAAAGATTCCAGGCTGTTGTTTCTAAAACAAGGACTTACAATTTAAAGCTGAAGCACAGATCTGGTCTGCATCCTAATTGCAAGAGGTCCTCAGTCTGAATTTTATAGTTTATTGTATGATATGTCACCAAGAGAGAGAAAAAAGTACATCTAACCCAAAAAAATGAAAAAAGAAAAGGACATGTGTCAAAATAATAATAATTTTGATCTGGCCAATGTGGCAGTGTCATTGGTAAAATCCAACTCCTTCCTCTGAAAAAAGCAGTGTTGTGCCATTATAATGCAAAGCCCACCTTTTTTAATGTGTGTTGTAAAGTCACTGCCCATCCAGAACAGGCAAAGCTTGGAGTGTAATGACACAACACTGCTTTTGTCATTTTGAAGCTGTAGATGCTGATCGCTTATTTCATTTTTGCAGTTGGAGAGATGTCTAGATCATGAACTGGTTACATTTGGGGATTACCTTAAATTTTTAGACCTAAGGATGACACAGCTTTTTGATATACTACGGTTAGTCTTGATCTTTGCTTATCTTAGAACTAACAAAGATAAACTGATGGAATGACTATAAATCTCATTATATTAAGGAATTATTACCTCACTGGAAATAGTAACAGGCACAATCCATCCTAAATAAGGATAGTGTTGATATGAGAATTGCCTTGGTTATCTTGACATGACCTACTCTGGAAAAAAGATATAGAAGTGCAACTCAGTTAATTCTCCTAGATCCCTTGGTGGCATCTGAGAACTCTGACGTTGCCTGTTGATTATTTGGGGATACCCGCCATGGGATTGTCTTTAGAGAATTTCTGCTTGGCCCTAGGGCCACTCTGTTGTTTCACATTGTTTAATGTCATCATATTACTTAACATCCATTGGGTGACTTGACATTGGATGATATCATTGGTAAATTTCGGTTTAGATGTTGTAAGATATACATATTTCTTTGGGTTTGAAAGTCATGTAAAATCTTATAGGTATTGAACCATTTCTGAATGTTGTAATATGTTAATAAGGATCAATAAACTGAATCTTGACAAAAAGGAGGCCTTATGGATTGGTGTGTCAGAGGTCTAAAATTGGGTAGGTCTATAGATAGAGTTACATTCATCTTGAAGGAGTGATACACCTTTGTATATTCTGGATTTATCTTTATTACACAAAGCAGCATTCAGATAGCAATGCTTGATCTGGAGCTACATAGTTCCAGAAAGAAAGAAAGGCCTGGCTACAGAAGCTCATGATTTATGCAATGGGTTCTGTATGCATTTGTCCTTGAAATGAAAGTACAACTAGTAAAAAATGCAGCAGTGAAAATGTCATCAGGAACAGCTTTCAGGAAACATATAACACCACCTTGAAAAGTCTGCATTGGTTACACTGGATTCAATGTTAGGCTATTTGATGACCTTCTGGAATGTACCTGCCTGAACCTTATGATATCCCATATGGATGTAGGACTGTGGGATCTTCAGCATCTATAATTGAGAGTATTAGAGACAAAGAAGAGAACATTCTCTGTTGTGAATCCTAGCTTTGGAATATCATTACTGTTAAATTCTGGGCATGGGTGAAAGGAACGGAGACGAGTCAGAGAACTAGTGAACTTCAACTCTTTATTAAGGATTAAGAACAGAGCGTGAAAACCCTTGGGCAGCAGCAGCTCTTTTATAGAGCTGGCTGCTGACCCGTTAACCAATGACTTGTGTCCTAATGCTTAACTTTTGCCCAATGAGAGATGTCCAACTAATAGCCAATCAGGTTGCTCCGTAAGGACCAATCCCTGTTCGCTATCCATGGGCCAATCAAAGGTGCAGGATTACAAGCCTGCTTACCATGTGGTTGATAAGTTTTATTAAATAGTTTTTATTAGTTCATAACAATTACTTTAAAAACCAGGATGGCAATAAATGTATCTGCCTTTTGGTTCCAGATTAAAAGTTAGCTTCTCATTTTCATATTGATATAAGGAATGAAACTGATGAGATAGGAATCTGCAATTTTCAGATGAGACAGAATTATTATGTAAACACTGCAAGTAAATCCTCATCTCAAGGCCAGGAAGCAGCTGGTCAAATTTCAGTTAATTCAAAGTAGCAGGGGGAAAGATCTAGAATTTAAGGTTTAGAACAGACATGTGTAAATATTGATTTCTATCTAATACAGAAGCTACAATTTATATTTTTTCTTCTTCTACAAAACATAACTGTATCATGCCTGTGAACAAATGAAAATTTGAGATTTATTGTTGGGTTTGGTAACAAGCCTGACATTTATTATTTGGTCCCTTATGAACTTTTCTATTAGTTTATATTTTAAATTAAATTAATATTCAATTCATGGATTGTAAACTTATGAGACAGAAATGGCAGATATGGCTCTTCTACTAGAGCCCACCAGCTGAAATTTCCCGAATGACTGGGCCTGCAGTGGGCCCTTCTGCCAGAATGAGTGGAGTGGGATGAGTCCAGTTGGGGCAAAATAGTTCCTGAGTCATGCCATAAAAGGCTTGTCTGCACCTCTGTATTCTAAACCAATTGTAGCTTTTGAATTATCTTGAATACTAACCCCATTTAGAGTGCATTGCAGTAATCCTGATGAAAGATGATAAGGACATGAGTGTCTAAGCATAGGATATTGGGCAAGCTGGAAATATTCTAAAAATAAAAACCAACAGTTTACCCTGATTAACACAAGTGTCTGCAAGGGAACCAAAACTTATAGATCAAGGATACAGTTGAAACTCTGCTCTTCTTTTAATGTGCACCCAATGCACACATTTCAGAAAGGGATGTGGTTTTGATTGAATAATCATATTTGCAACATCAATTTTTTACTCCTTTTCCAGATACCTCTGTCCACCAGATTATTCCTCAGTCAACATTTCCTTTGATTAAAAAATGCTAGTCATTAGCTGAATTCCTTTTTCATGCATTGAATCTTATAACATGCTGTCAAAATTCAGCCTCAGAATTCTAAAAAATAGAGCACAGTGCTCATTGAAGGTCTGTGTATGTGTCTCATTCGAACAAAATTGTATGTGTTAGCTGTATGATAAATTTAGCATGTCTAATCTAAATACAATCCAACCAACAAATCAAACCATGAATTCTCCAAAGACCCAATTTCACCAACTTGAAAGATGTCACCACTTCACTGACCTATTATGGTTCTCAACTGCCCATGTCATTTCTGTGTCCAGCTCACTTCCAGAAATTTATGTTACAAAAATGGTAATATATTAATATGTGTCCTTTTATGCATATGGCTATGGCCTTGTATTTGATTATTTCTGAGGATCACTTCTTTCATAGTAGGAAAGAACTTGCACTTTTCAGAAAGATTGGGGAGAGCACAGTTGATATATGAAGCAGCTTCCAAGCAATGAACCTGCAGCAAAAGATACTGCCTTTATAAATTAGAAATTATGCTCAGAGATGAATCTCTTTGATGCAAAAAGAAATATAGAGGAACTCACAATGAAATTATCACAATGTGCTAAGCATTTACTCTAAGTCAACTGTTTAGTGATTATATGGGCATATATTAACTCCACCAAATTATCGTCATGGCTCTCTAGATATCTAATATGTATTAAACTCAGCTGAGATATCGTTCCTGCCATTGAACATGGTGACTCAGTTTAATGATGATGAACAAGCTTGCAAATACAGTATGTTGAGTCATTGCTCTTTAAAAAATAAAAGAACTGGCAAGAAACATTTTGCAGAAATTTGACAAAGTACTTGTTAGGAAAAATATGTCTGAATAGTAAAAAGTAGTACATCATTCATTCTTCTTGCAGAAAAAATAATGAATTGATTTTAAAGACCCTAAATGAATATTCAGTTTATGCAGTGTTCGTAGGAAGTGATTGAGAACAAGGAGGACTTTAATTGACAGCTATCTACTAAACTACCAGAAATGATAAATGATAACCAGAAATCTAAGTAGGCAATTATGGCAAATACTATTCAGGAACTAATCTAATTTTTTCTATGTTTTCAGTAACTGCACACAAGCCCTCTGATAACCTTATCAGATTTACCTATTTTTCATGTCTCCTTGATTACAGTTCTTGTGACCCTCTGAAGCCTTCTTCCAATTCCAAAGCATAATCCCTCATTACTTTATTGCCAAAAGGGACATTAGAAGAAAAGAAGAAGGCTTATACTTGGATAGCAGCACATACTGTGAGGACGATTCTTCTAAATCAAGCAATGGCTCATCTACTCTAGCATTTTCTGTGGAGAATCAAATGTCAATCAGAGGCATTTAGGAAACTTCAGTTACAGATAGAATTAATAGCTGTCTTTCATTGAAGCTCTTTAGTAGCTGTTATTCAAGGCATATTACCTCTGATTCTGGAAATAGCAAACAGTCCAATTCTTTATGAATTTGTCCAGCCTTACATTAAAATCCTTATAATTAGTAGCCATCTCTACATCTGGTTGTAGCACATTCCACAATTTATTTGTTGTGTAAATTCCTTTTATAAATTTCTATAAATTATAAATTCCTAATCTCTCTTTATTTAGTTTTAACAAAAGACTACCTTCTAACATTCCTAGAGATGGAGGAAATCTGTCTCTATCCATATTTTTCATGCCATACATGATTTTATATACTTCCATCTTATCTTCCTTTACTTGTTCTCTATCCATCTAATAACTCTTGTTATACTTTTCACTATTTTTTCCAGCCCTAGCATTCTTTTTCAGGTTAACTACATATAGTATGCAAGAAGAATTGCCTCAAGTCTGATAAAGCACTAGTATCAATTCATGAGTGAGCCAAGTGTGGCAGTGGAAAAAAAAAAGATTTTAAAATCTTTTGATTTTAATCAGCCATGTATTTAGACATGACACATTTTTACATATTTTATTTTAATTAATTGTTAATTAATCTTTTAGTACTTCTATATAAAAAAAGCTTTTCTATGGCAATTCATGCCTGGTAATTTCTCATTTAGATCACCACAATGTATTATTCAGGAGGTTTTTCTTGAAGATAGTTTGTAATTAAAGACATTTTTGAGGATATTGTTCTGAAATCCTTGATATGATGGGAAACCTTGTTCAAATTATTTGTAAGCAAATTAAAAAGAACTGTACACCTGGAACCCAGACCCAGTTTATTTCTACTCTTTATTTCCTTTTATTTAGTCAGTTTCCAGCTCATGAAAATGCCTGTACTCTTATTCTATGGATGCTACATTTTGCTTCCTGGTTCACTGTGCTTATTGAAAAAGTCTAGAAGATTAATGTTACAGGCCTTAGTCTTTTAGAATCCATATTGTCTTTTTCCAGTAAAGCTCATTTTCCTATATAGCTGATTATTTCATCTTTAACAATACTTTGTACTGTTTTCTCAGAACAGATGTTAAGGCAAGTGGCATATCATTTCTTTTAACTTTCCCTTGATCCCATCTCAAAACTGTATTCAGTTTGGCTGTCTTCCAGTCTTCAGGAACAGATGCCAACCTTAAAAACAATTTCATAGTTCTATCAGAAGAGTAGCAACTTCACATTTCAATTGTTTAAGAATTCTTGGTTGCATACCATCTGGATCCTGGGATTTATTTATTTTAATCTGTCAATTAAGTTTATAACTTCATTTCTCGTTACCTTTATTTGTCTCAGTTTTTTATTCCTTCCTGGAAAAGAAAGTTTACTACAGACTTCTATCCTAGGCAAACAATTAAAAAAAAATCCTTACAAATAACCCTAATCCAACAGCCAAATAGTCACTGACTCAGTCATATGTTTCTAATATATTTAAAGAGCTTGTGTGTGAATGTTAAATATGGTCTTCAAATATGCTCTTAAAAACAACTTTTATTGATTTATTACATTTTTGTCAATGTTACACTATTTGTTCTTATTGGGGAAGACTTAAATTTTCTTCATATATTTATGATGGTTATTTGGATTTTGACAATTGTTCCTGGCCTGAAATGTACATTTTAGCTGAGTAGTACTTTTGCAGCTTTTTATTTCTAAAGCATCTCCAAACATTTTGGGAAGTCTTATCTTTCCTGATTTTGACATTCTTTGCATCAATGCTATTATCTGGGAATGGGTTGATGCACCTCTGTAAATGTTGTAATGGGTGTAAATGTTTTAAGGTCAAATTATGTTGGTGTAATTCACTTATACACAATGACATATAACAAAGCTTGAAAAGAACCATAGGAAGTAGTAGTTGTCGGTAGTGTTATCATTCAGAGAAATCATATCTATGTGCATTAGTATGGTTAAGTCCAATATTTTGGAAGCATTGTTTAATTGGATTGATTATATATGCCCAGCAAGACAGCTTTTATTCTTAACAGAATTTTGCAAAGAAATATGTAAATGGGTTCCACATGTTTCTACATATATCTATCAATAGGATAACTCTGAAAGCTGCACAAAATAAAATGAAATGTGATGTGTGGTAGAAGAAGTTGGAAAAATAAATATTAAGTTTGAAAATAGATCAAATCTGTACAGTATTTTTTTTTTTAAAAAAAAAAACCTCCTTCTTTCCCAAGGGAAAGGCAATTCAAGAGTTAATTTTGAATGCTGCATTTAAATTTTTTTTGTTTTGAATAAAGATGTACAAACAAATGTAGTCCCAATAGATAAAAAACAGATAACTGAGTATACAGTGCAAGCAAAAAGCCTAGCTTTTTGACCAATAAAAAAAATTCTAATTCTAGCTATATTATGATGATTAAAAGAATGAAGGAAGAAAATACTAATTAAATGGGAAAAGGGAAGAGCAAAATCCATATAAAACATTTCATAGTGATACAAAAATTAATTCAATCCTTAAGTTTATTATTAAATGTAGATTATATGGAAACATCTACTCATTAATAGAACACAGAGATTTTTCAAGATAGATAGCTTGAATCCATTCATTAAAATCAGAAAGGTAATTTTCTCGCCATTTACATAAACCAAACCTCTTTGCTATGCCCCAGGCTATATAGAGTCAAAACTGTTCATAAAATGACAAATTCCATATATTAGTAATATAGATCAACATCACATTAAGGTTTTAATGTATAGTATAGTATTTTTCACCAATATTTTACTCATCTACCCAATGACTTAAAACCAAAACAAAGCTATAACTGGATCTAACTAAATCATACTGTATGTTCAAATTTCTTATAATATCAACACACACAAGACAAATATGAGGTCCATCTCTTCTAAAAGATTCTTAGTATATCTGTGTAAGGCATATAAAAATGATTGATATTGGAATCTATCTTAAAATGTACAATAAACTTGAAGAAATATTAATTTTGATAACATTGAACTTGCCACAAAATGTAATCGCAATTTTTATTATTAACTTATTTATATACTTATTTATTTATTAAGTGTTTATATTGTATATGTATTATAGAATTAAATATACATAGCTGAACATATTCTGATATATTTCAATAAAATATATATCTGCATATATTTTACAATTTCTATAAATTATAAATCCTAATTTCTTGCAGTAGTTTATATAAACAGTAATTCTGAAGGTCCCAAATTAGATGTAGTGAAGTTGATATTATAGCCAGGTATATAGCATATTTTTCAACAATGTCAATAACCGTTGGTAATCCCATTACATTATTTTCCTATTACATTATTTTTCTATTTGGTAATCCCATTACATTATATTTATTTATAAATATAGCAATAATAACATCAGCATATAAGAACGATTTATATTCTGTATAGTGTCACCACACAAGATTAATAGGCATCTTTGATGAACACCACAATATGAGTTGATAGGTTGAGAATCAAATCCATTTGTAAAAACTCTAGCCATTGGATGAAGACACTGCAGTATATTCCAATGAACAAAACATAGTGGAAACTCATATATTCTTAGAATATACTTCATGAATTCAATCTGAACTATATCAAATATCTTTTCAGCATCCAATGAAATTAAAACAGCTGATTCCAATAGTGATTTAATTATGAATGTTCCTACAAAAGGAATATATAAGCTTAAAAAATCGTTAATTGTATGAATTCCATGTATAAAGTTTCATTGTTTTTGTTCTTTCAAATGATAACCCAATAATTCTTTCTGTCTTGATTCCTAACATTTCTGATAAATACCCACAGAGTATTTAAATGCATTTAATGTGATGCCCCCAATTTAAACATTGCTTCAATAAACACTTAATGAGGTTTGTCTGTGAAGTTTCTGACTTATAATAAAAGTAAAACTTTAACTATATTTCCCAATTATAAAGATTAAAATCTCTGAGTCTATATTTTGTTGAAATTGAAAATATATCCCTGGATGATGTTCAAAGCACCATTTTATATGTTAAGAAATGCCAAATAAAGTCCAGTGTATGTTTGTAAAAGTATCTTTTAGTTTTAAGAAAAAACTATTGCTTAAGTGTTTCTGTCTAACTAAGGACCTTGAATTAAGTTGAAATCTACAGCACAAATTATACATTCATGATTTACAGAATATCTTTTAGAGAAACTATTATGAAATATTTCAAAAAGTCATTTTAATAGTATTACAACAGTTAATCAAAGCAATAGTGATATTACCTATCTGCACTATTAATTTATAAATAAAGTGTCCTTATAATATTATATTTTTATTCCATATCAATTTTAATATTGTTATTAAAAACATTAGCTAATCCATGTGCTTTATTTGAGAATCTAATAATTCATAGTAGTATGTAGTCTAATCTACATCTTAGCTCTCTAAAAAATGTTCATTAGATAATGTGTTTCTTGAAACCTAATGATATTTATTTGTAATTTTTCTAGTTTTTTGCAAATGTATTCTTTTAAAAAGATAAAACAAGTATGTTCGCATTCCAACAGACTACTTTATGTATTGTTGCAAACAAAAGATTTTTCAATATTAGTTTCCAAGCTTTAGAGTAATTGTGCACTATAGTAACCATACTAAATAGCAAATTCATAAAGAATAAATATTTAAATGGTAAATATGGTTTTAAGTGGAAATAACTTAAACATAATGCAATGACAATAGCAGCAAAGCATAAAAGAAAACACCCACTAATGTTTAAAAATAAAGAAAGAACCACTATTAAATTTTCAGGTTACACACTCTCCACGCATCCTTCCCTGATCCTGGGAATAGAGACATGGTCAATTAGCTTTCAAATTCATATAATTGCAAGAAATAGGAAGAAGAATAGAGGTTGAAGGAAATTCAGAACTGTTGTCCGCAAATGAATACAGAGCCTATAAAATTTTTACAGCAGCATTTTTGTGAGTCTACACAAATCAAAATGTTTCCATAAATGAGGCCCTTATAAAAGGATACAAATATCAAAATTTTATATTATGTTCATTCTGTTTCAATTCAATAAAGAATAATTTCTAGTACTTATTTAAAAAAATTATAAGGATAAAACTTTGAAAAGTTGTTTATGTTTTGTTATTAATCTGTAAGTGCATTATCTCAAGTTTAAATTCAACTGGCAATGAATTTTCCTGAATGCTTTCTTCTGTGTAAATTCTTCCAAAGGAATATTAATATTATTTAATTATTTCTGGTAAATTGTCCATTTATTTTAAGATTAAATTATGTTCAGATTATATTGTAAATTTGAAATGAATATAATGAGACCAGTCCTTTTTGGTAATTCTCAAAGCTTAAACGGTTTTATTTATGTGAAATTTTCTTCAATGGTTCCAAATCTTTGTCAAAGATTTGAGCTCCCAAGATTTTAAAATCTCCATAGATCCAAGAAATGTCAGTTTTCAAACTTGTGAATTTATTATCTGTTTAGAAATGAATTAGAGTTCTACCCTTAATTCAGAATTGTCATTTGTTCTTGCTGGGATAACAAAACATCAGAAGTTAATCTACCTTTCTCTAATTTATCAGAGTTGGGCATAGAGCCATCAGCTCTTTCTATCTGAGATTTCAATAAAATGTATAAGCTCATTTTGCTTTTCTCCATTTTCATTTTCTAGAGTTAAGGTCTAGGCTTCAGGTCATTGAAGAAAAACTGCTTTCTCTATTTTATAAGGTATACAATTAAAACATTATGATTTCCAAATTATTTAATGAAATCTGAATTAGAAAAACCTAGTTTCACTATCAGGTTCCGAACTCAGTCCAGCAATCCAAATTAAAGCAACCATGCAGAAGGCTGCGTAGGCTCCATATGAACGCATACAATGAACAGAACTCACTACCTTTATGGGTAGTTGATCCCATTAATATTGTCTGTGTCTCTTTTTTCTCATATATTAAACTAGCTCAATACCCATGCTTCGTTATGAAACTATGCGATCCGGCTTAGTTTTTGGGGAGGAAAATAAGCGGGGGGGGAATCTGCCTCAGCCTAACAGCATCCATCAGTATTTATCTGGCTAGAGTCCTGTCAGTATGTGAGAGAGTTGAGGGCTGTTTGGAAACTGAAATAGTATTTGCTGTGTGAGCAAGGAGACAGCAAAGAGCCTGGACATCTTAGCTCAACTGTTCTGTACTAAAGTTGGTTTCTGCTGTGAAACTAAAACTGAAACTCCTTTCCTCTGCTTGTATTTTGCATTTGGAACAGATTTCTTTTCAGTTGAGGAAGGGGAGTAGAACTCCTTAGCATCAGAGCATGTTAATAATAATATATACTAATGCTCTGATGGTCATTTCAAAAAGTCCTTTCTTGGTGAGCACATAGAAGCCATGAGGATTTCAAATTTGTAGGCTTTAAGGTTCTGGAGTTTTTGTGATGATGCATGACTGGTATTTCGCTTTTATATGTATAGATTGGACTCTGCCATCTTGTAACCTGAATCCATTACTTATATTCTACATCTGGAGCTAATTCAGGTAGTCTTTGACTTATGATAACAATTGGGATCATAATCTTGATCAATGAGTGTAGAGGTCATTAAGTGAGATGTCCATATAATCACTTTGTTCAATGACTGCAATTCTGCCACTCCTGGGTTTTTAAACAGATGGAATGAAAGGGCTGCCTGCTAAGAGGCTATATACCCTAACCCTAACCCTTCCCTCTTCCCCGGTCAAACAGCCCTTTGAGAGCTGAGATTCCTTCCTGGCATGAATTCCTTTGGGATGATATGAATCTAAAATTGCAATTCTATTCTCCTTCTTGCTCTAGCTGGGTCTCTTTCTCTTCTTTGATTTTCATTATGCATCTCTGGCTACTTTCCTATGTTGGCATAAAGGCATATCGAGTTAATGTTCTGCAACATTTCTCTAATAAGCAACAAAGGTATTATAAAAAGAAATTATAATTTATAATAATTAAATTACCATGTATTTATATAATGTTTATTATATTACTTGGTGTTTATGAAGAATAAGGAAATGTAAATCCGAATGTAATTATTCATAAAGTGTTAATAGCGAAATACTGCTTTATTCATTCTTTGAAAAATACATAAAAATAGCTTCATCCATCTATTCTTAAAATGGTCAGCTATGAATAGTAGCAATAATGGTGGTAAGAATAATAATATTAATAATGAAAAATGGAAAATTTTAAAGCAATAACAATGCCACAGAGTCATGGTGGCCCAGTGGTTTGAATGCAGTATTGCAGGCTAATTCTGCTGACAGTCAAAACACCAGCAGTTGGGCAGTTCGAATCTCACTGGCTCAAAGTTAACTCAGCCTTCCATCTTTCCAAGATCAGTAAAATGAGGACCCAGATTGTTGAGGGCAATATGCTAACTCTGTAAACTGCGTAGAGAGGTGTGTAAAGGCAGCTGCGCAAAATTATACTTATCCTTTCACTTGGGAAATCTGTGAAGTTGTGTGAATACTAGTTACTGTCACCTCTATGTCAGTAGAAGAGATCAGACCTGTTTTATTCGAAAATATAATAGCCTAAGAGAGTTTTTCATCTTTATGCTTGGGAGTGAATTAAGTATTCTTATGTAGCTTTGAGCTTGTTTAAATTTGATGTGTGTAAAGTGGGAAACAAATCATGATAGTTTTTCTTGATTTCTTTAGTTAATACTCTTGTTTGTCGAATAGCAATGCCAGTCTAAATGGTTTTAAGGAGAACAAATATTGCTTAAGTGAGAGGTAGTCTGGTTTACCAATTCAAGCTAGAAAGCAAAAGACTGTGAGTTCAAGCCCCAACTTAGGCACAAAAGCTGGCTGAGTGACTTTAGGCTAGTCACACACTCTCTCTCAGCTCAATCATCTAACAAAGAGGTGCCATGTGGGGGGGATAGGAGAAGATAGATATTTTGGATATGTTTGTTACTTTGAGTTATTTATAAAACTAATAAAAGCAGAATACAAATAATAAATAAAAGTGAAGCTGGGAAGAGATTTAGGTTCAGGTTGCATTTGTGAACAGACTAATTTTATCACCTAAGGATGACATTCTCACCTTTGAGAAATTTTTCAATAATACTAAAGGTGTGGGAAGACAATGAAGGAAGGAAGATTGTTAAACCAGATGAAAGCTTTTAATATTCAATAGAATCTATTTCCTACTTAATCTGTCACTCTTTGTAGCCCAGCCCTCTTGATTCTTCTAGTGGCTCTGAAAAGTCAATCAAATTATTTTTAGAAACTAATGACAATCCTTCATCTCATTTCTATTACTTCTTAGGAAAAAAAAGCAATAAGAGGTACAAAAATAACTAGAAAAAAATGTTTAGAAATGAGATTCAAGTTAATGTATGCTTTTTCCACTTCAAGGTTGCCACTTGTGCTAAAATATATAACTTGACTTTTACTTTTCTGTCACCAGAATTAGCTATAATATCACAAGAAAGATCTGACTAATTACAAGGGCATTTAACATATTAATTTGTTTGGATTTTTTTCCTTCACTTTCATCCAAGTGGTTTCTGGTTGAAAGCTAATATTAGCCACATTCAACCTTTATATATTTCAGTATTTCAAGAGGATATGTTCTAAGCTACTTTAAGATCACTACTATTTGGGAAGCCTATATTTAGCATTTTTGAATGGTTTGATTATTTTTCCTTACAGATAGATAATCTGAAATAAAGTAATTGAAATGAGTGACAACATTAATTTGATTCGGGCACTCACAATCTCACTTCCCACTGAACAGTTTCCCAGAGCTCTTTATAAATAAGATTAATTTTAAATTCATTTTGTCTTTTATATTTTGTTCAAAAATATAAAATATACAATGCAAAGAAAGAGGGACAGGAAAAGGAAACCAAAAATTTCAGAAGTCAGTTCTTAATTTTATAACATTTTTAAAATGATCATTTAAACCTTCTGCTGCTACAAGTATCATGAACAGATTTAAATTTTCTTCTTCTGCCCATATTTCACACTTTTTCCAAAAGAAGATTCAGTTCCAATTCTGTGAAGCATTTTTTCTAAATCTCCATATATTGATTATTTTATTGAGTAGTGACATCACGTCAATGTTGCTTCTACCCACTATTGGAACTAGTGTTGAACCTTTTCACTTTTGTGCAAATAGTAATCACACTGAATTTGTTATATATAAAAACAAAGTTCCATGACTTTATTATAGCTGTCTGTTCATTAATACCAAAATAAAAGCCTCTGTTTTAAATTGTACTTTATTCAATAAAATGTTGTGAATTAGATATTTTTATCCAATTTTTTAGCTTTTTTACATCTCTACAATTGTCTTATGACAAATACCCATGGTATAACATTTTATAAAACTTTTCTTTAAGATTAGAACATCATGTAAATTTCAGTTCTTTCAATCACAGATTTTTGCATTTGCATGTTATAATCAAAATATTAGACCATTTGTTCATTTTTTCAATTTTTTCCCCTCAAATTTCAGTAAAATTATACATTTTAGCATTAACATGATTATCATTTTACTTAATTCAATTTCAAACTCAGACTTACATGGTTAAAAACCATACAATGTTTTACTTAATAGAATAGAATAGAATAGAATAGAATAGAATAGAATAGAATAGAATAGAATAGAATAGAATAGAATAGAAAGGAATAGGAATAGGAATAGGAATAGGAATAGAATTCTTTATTGGCC
Source organism: Notechis scutatus (assembly GCF_049901735.1). Taxonomy (NCBI): domain Eukaryota; kingdom Metazoa; phylum Chordata; class Lepidosauria; order Squamata; family Elapidae; genus Notechis; species Notechis scutatus. The sequence goes on from NC_142012.1 coordinate 118,881,734, forward strand.
AAGTGTGATTGGACACAGAAGGAATTTGTCTTGGTGCAAATGCTCTCAGTATACATAAAAGAAAAGATACATTCGTCAAGAGTCAAGAATCATAAGGTATAACACTTAATATTATACACTCATAGGGTATAATAAGCAATCAAATCATACTCGGAAACAGTCAATATAAATCGTAAGGATACAAGTGACAAAGTTACAGTTATACAGTTACAATGACAATAGGGGATGGGTGATAAGGAGTGATGAGAAGATTAATAGTAATAGTAATGCAGACTTACTTTACTTACTTTAAACCTTTCCGATAATTGTACATAAGAAAACATTGGCAACATTGTCATGAAATCTTCCCTTGATTTTATTTCACAATCTCCTTAAGAAAATTCTGTATGTAGCACTTAACACTAGTACTTAGACTTATATTATAGACTTATCATAGTGCTTTACAACCCTCTCTAAGTGGTTTTACAGAGTCAGCATATTGCCCCCAACAATCTGGCTCCTCATTTTACCAACCTCAGAAGGCTAAGTCAACACTGAGCTGGTGAGACCCAAACTGCCAAACTGCTGGCAGATGCTGATCAACAAAAGTAGCCCACAGTACTGCATTCTAACCAATGCGCCACCACAGCTCTTAATAAATTAATTCATATCACAAATAATTAATCATATATGTTTACATATCAATTCTCATATACATAATGCTCTTTGTGCTGAAAGACAAAAAGGGCCACAGCCTAGATTTGTTTTTACTCCATGTAATGGGTAACCTTCCTGACATAATGATTTTTAAAATCTATATTAACCTTTGCTTTGTCATACCAAAGCTTCCCAAATCTTAGACCATGTGTTTTTAAGACCAATAGCCCAGTTGTGGGATTCAAAATTTTTTTTTTTAACTGCGGGTTCTGTGGGCATGGCTTGGTGGGCGTGGCAGGGAAAGGATACTGTAAAATCTCCAGTCAGAGGTGTTATTTGCCAGTTCTCCAAACTACTCTAATTAACCCTTTGTTCTTATGAAGGATGTCTCAGGCAGGGTGCAACTAAAAGATAACAGCTGAAGAACAAACATGGTTATGGATGCAATGGAGTATTTCATTCAAAAAGAGCCCCATCAATTTTTCTTCTCTGTATTAGTTGTGAATTTGTCTATAGTATCATCAATATCAGAAAAAGTACTGAGTTGGGAAGATGGCAAAGATGTAGTAACTGTTTTAATTAAAGAGAAGAACTTATTTAATTTTGTTTCCACTAGAAAACCACTTCTGGATCTTATGCTAGAGGCAGAAAAAAATGAAAATTTTGTCTTAGGTTTTGTATATATCAGAAATGTAAAGCAAAAAGTTGAGGCAAGCAGAAGTTGATTCTGCTACATCAAAGGTATAAGAAATCATTGCCTTTCTTTCCTCTTTTTTTTCTTTTCTCTTTTTCAAATAGCAAGAGCACTTAGACTTATATACCACTTCATAGGGCTTTACAGCCTCTCTAAGCAGTTTACAGATATTGCCCCCAACAATCTGGGTCCTCATTTTACCCACCTTGGAAGGATGGAAGTCTGAGTCAACCTTGAGCTTGGTGGGATTTGAACTGCCAAATTGCAGGCAGCCGGCAGGTAGCAGAAGTAATCTGCAGTAATCTGCATTCTAACTACTGCACCACCAAGGTTCATCACTAGTAGAAGGAAACTTGAATGTAAAAGCAGATTTAAATGTCAATCTGACTTCCTAAGCATATTTAACAGAGCAGAATGGGAAATGCAGTTGCCTTATATGATTCCATTCAAATTTTAGATCAGTTCATTTCATATTTTGTTCCAATGTCAAAATATTTTTTAATGTTTATCATTAAGACACATGCGAACCCATACTATATTACTATTTCTGGTATCTGTTCATGTCACTTGTAATGTTTGTGGATGTAGCTGGCTGGCATGAATCATTTAAGAAGCCAACCTCAGAAACCATCATTGTTTTGATCTAAAAATATTGAAGTAGAAACTCAGTGGGCTCTTTTCCTAGAAATTTTTTTTCCTGAGCTCAGTGAAGCTTTTCTCTGACAGACAGGCATAATATGACATTAGTACATAATATTTGAAAGCTGTGACTGAATGGAAGTGATGAGGATATCTTCCAAGTTCTATCTACCACAGAAGCTACTATCTTGGATGGGTGTAGGCAGTGAATGGAGCTAATCTTGGTAGGAAAAAACACAACAGATGGAGAAGTGTCTGGCAAGCCATCTATCAGGTTTGCATTGTAGTGTTGTCCTTGTTCTATTTTGTTAGCAGAGATCGCTATTCCAGTGCACTGCCTTCCTCCAAAATGGCTGAGATCCTCTGACCCTAAAGAGTAGATTAGCATCAACTTTTAATAAAACCTTTGTATCCATAATTCCTGCAAGGAGTTGAATGTTAAAAATAATAATAAAGGAAAACGAAATAAACCTTCCCCATATTACAGGATTTCTGAATCTTCATATCTATCCATAGTTTTCTCTGGCTTTACCCAGTTAGAAATGAGCAAAAGCCTGGAAAGATTATCCTCTCTCATCAAGTGAATTTGCCAATGCAGCAGATTGAATGCAAGGCTATCTGCAATCATCTTTAATAGTTAGATTATACTGCAGACCCATAGGGACAGCTTGAAGCTAGAGAGGTTCTACAATATATGTGTGTATACAGTATGCATTGGTGTGTATGCACATTCATAACTCTTTCTGCCCTCATAGTTAATCAGTCTGTTTTTAACTGTCAAAATGGACAAAACCAGGGAAATTGTCAACCATTTAGCTGCTACAGTATAGGTGCAATGTTTAGGTTGAAAACTCTTCTGTTGCACATGTATCCACCATTATACCTATTTATTCCGAACTAGTTCTCTGTGTCTTACATAGAACATTGGAAATAAAGCATTCCATCATTTAGCATGGAATAGAATGGTTTACCTAGGAAAGAAAAACATCCACAAGGAGGGCCCTCCTCAGCGCTCATAGCTAGGAGAAGTACATTATACAGGGACATACATTATACAGTGGAAAGGCTTGTCTTCAAAAGTTGTTGATGCTCCATCACTGGAGGTTTTTAAGCAGAGATTGAGCCGGGGATTGGAGTAGAAGACCTCCAAGGACCTGTTTCCAACTCTGTTATTCTGTTATTCCCTGTGGCCACAATAGATGGCTTTGTCTGCTGAAGAATTCCAGATTGCATTATCAAACACTTGGAAGCCAGGTTGGTGCAATAATATTGCCTTTTGAGAACAAAGTAAAAACTTGCCTTTTTCACTTGCATTTAGGACTTGGAAATTCCAGCCTAGGCATATCATTTGGTCTCTTGTAAAAAAATCTTTTCTTTTTATTATGGTATTAAGGTTAGTTTTGATTTTTCTTAAATTTATGTATTACAATTGTATAATTCCCATTTGAAACCAAACTTTGGAAGGGTTATGCCGAAGAAGAGCTTTATGTCACATTATTGTATACTTTATATTTTTTCTAGATGGTAACCAACCCAGGAATCTTAAGATAATGTTTGTAACTCAGTGATAAAACATATATTCAGAATGTAGAAGTTTTCAATCATAGCATTTACAAGCTAAGGACCAGCCTGGCACATATAGATCAACTACACACTGGGTAATGAGTAAGCCAGATAGACCAATTTTCCATATATTCTGTTGGGATCTCAAAGAAGCATGAGAAACTTCTCATTTTCTTTTGGTTTCTAGCCCAGAATAAATGCTGTGATGAAAGACATAAAGATCTGTGAGTTCCCACAATTCTCTGAATAGGGTGTACTTACAACACTTTAATGTCTACTTTTCTCTTTCTCTCATGGGATGCATATGGATGTAGTGTCTCCCACATTTCATTACATCTCAAACCCTGTTCATATGTATTAAGCTGGGTAAGTATGGCATTGCTGTGTTCATTCCAGGCCTCTTATTATATTGTTGCTGAAAATTGGCAGCCTTGCAGTGCACTATCAAATTTCAGTAGCATATTTCTTAGAAATAGTACTTCATACATCTCAGAGATTTGCTATGTCTACGCTTACTTTTAAATATGAACATGCCACACAAAAGTAAATACTGTATACCCTTAGGGCTACAACATACCAAAATATACTGGTAGCCTTGGACCAAGAAAGGTCAGTCAATTGCAACAGATAACTTAATTCTATGACATAACAATGCCAAATTATTTTTATAAACCCCAGCTCAGTATACTTCATTTTAATCTTCCTAATAACAAACTTAAATGTACATGCTAATACAAACTTAAATGTAGGCAAGAAAACTTCAAATTGTTATATTTTTCCCTAAGAAGATCTTGGTAACTTGGATAAAGCTTCAAAAATTATTGTTTTTTAGTTCTTTTTTCTTTGAAAAAGTACAATGCTGTAGTCTAATGAAGTGCTTTATGACATATTTCTCGTACATTAAAATATTTTTAGAACATGTACAACACACTAGGAAGATCACGACCTCCATTGGGATAGTAACAGCACCTGTGAAGAATTGTTGGAATCCACTTATGCTATGGGATAAATTCTCCAAGCAACAATTTGCTTCCTGTACAAAAGTACACCTGAAAGGCAAGTGCCATAAGATACTTGAACACACACACACACACACACTTAGGCTATGTACCTAACCTAGTTTGAGAGACATATTTCAAATGAAAGCTTTTACGCCATCTGAAATGCATTGTGATATCCAGCAAGTAGAACTCATTGAGGAAAATTGCTTCCTGAAATGATATATGATTCATTCACTCACATCTCTAAGCTACTTAAGGGAAATTATCCATGGCATTGTATCATTAGTTTAAAAGCTGCTACAATTGTTTTTTTTTTTCCTTCAGTCAGGATGATCTTGAACCATACAAGTGTATTCATTGGAAAAACATTAGAAAAAAGTTTTTGTTCCTCTTTAGTATTTGACTGTAAATTCAAATAACATTTTTCTCTTCATTAGTATCTAGTTCCATGTCTGTTTCTGAAAGCAATATGGGAAGAGAAATCATCAAAGTTATCATCAAAGGATTCACTATCCCTTATCTTACATGAGGCTACTTTTCAATTTTCAATTTTTTCTATTTGGTATAAGAAAATCAGAAGCATACATATAGCTGTAGCTAATACTCCAATTTCCTGATTAGGAATTAGTGAACAGATTAGTTAGCAACAACAAAAATTGTCTTGTGAAAGACAAATAAAATATTACCATGGCTTTCTAATACTAAACATTAACCTGATTTTTTTCACTGTCCTCTTAGTCTTTTTGAACTTTTGGCTGAGAAAATGGTATCATCTGCATATCTCAATTTCTTATATTCCAAATTCTGGGTTTAATTCCACCTGTCATGTTTTTTTTCCATTCTGCCCTGCATATATTCACTGCATAGTCTAAGAGATATTGAAATATACATGCTCCTCACTCCCATCCCCATTCTGAGACACTCTTTTTTTCCAGATTTAGTTCTTATGCTAGTTTCCTGTTAATTGTAAAGATTATTCAGAAGAATAATTAGATGGTCTTGCATATCCATTAGTTTTAGTATGCCCCACATACTAGCGTGATCTATGGAATCAAAGGCTTTGCGTTAACAAATGGAGCAATCAAAACTCTTCCTCTTATTCTCTCTGTTTTTGTTGTCCTAGCTTTGGCACAAAGGGAATTGCCCATGCTTCCGACAGCAGAGATGCCAGCATAATGTGGGCATGTTGAAGTGAGGCTTATATAGATAATGGGGGAGACCACACAGAGCTTGATAAAAAAAAGTGTGGTGAGGAAGGAAAACATGGGGAGGCATCAGAAGAATGCTGATATGGATCTGTTATTATTTTCTCACTCACGTTCCATGGTATAGAACATATTCTACCAGGGAAGAAGAGAAAGACATAAATATCTCAGCCCATAATGAAAAGGTGTATGCAACTATAACTGTAACAAGTGAATTGTAATTAATTATTATAGTCTAGTAGTTTTATATATGTAAATGTTAAACTCAAAAGAAAAATTATGCCTATATTAAATTAAAATGTCCACTTCATGAAATTTATTTTCTTCCTCACCAGTCAGTATATCCAGTGTTTGAGTAGCGCCCTTTATATATTTTGTACCAATTTACAGGTGTCACATGTTTTAATTCTTTCTTTCAACAATACCAATTCCAATGTAAGTAACAAGTAAGTGATAGATTTTATATTTTGAAAATGACAGGTTTCATTGCCTCTTCTGTATAGAACTGTACATCATTTAATTTTGCAGCACTCTATTGTATTTCTGTTTGTTTCTTCCTATCTTTCAGCCTTTTGTCTTGTATATGGTATACAGATATGTAAAATTGCATTGCTATACATTTAGAACAAAATTATCTATTCCTTTCTTAGCCAATCCTTGGGCCAATCCTATAATGTGTATGGGAACCATATTGGTTATAGAATTAGCTTAGTCATATGAAAATCACTCAAAATCCACAACGATGAAGCCTCAGGTCCAAATGTTACATGGTTCCTGGAATTGTAGGGTGTATCAAATTTTTCAACTTTCAATTTCCAGACATTAGGAGTGGTCAAAAGTTGTGACATGCCTTGGGATTATAAAAATATTTTGGTTACTTTAATATAATATAATTTAAATGCGCTTGGTAATTAGCTACAAAAATATCATAACTTTTTAACATTTTGTGCAGGATGCTGGCCTAGAATTGAAACCACTCTTGAGATTATCTGAAATATAAGTAGCCCTCTATAGGTATCCTCAACTTACAACCATCCATTTAGTGACTATTTGAAATTATAACAGCCCTGGGGGAAAAAAGTGAACTATGACGATTTTTCACATTTACAACTATAGCAGCATCCACATAGTCACATGTTCAAAATTCACATTCTTGGCAATTTGCATGTATTTATGATACAGCTACTGTGTCCCGGAGTCATGTATGATCTCACTTTTTGTGAGCTTTTAACAAGCAAAGTCAATGGGGAAACCAAATTCACTTAACAACCATGTTACTAACTAAACAACTGTGGTGATTCACTTAACAACTGTGGCAAAAAATGTCACAAAATGGGGCAAAAGTCACTTAAAACTGTTTTGCTTAGCAATGGAAATTTTGGGTTCAATTGTTCTCATGAGTTGACAGTTACTATAATGGATCTTCCATATCATAACGCCACCAACTATTGCATCTGAAACAAAAGATTGTCGCTCACATTCTGGTTCATTCTGCCTTCTATCCAGATTAAATATATTTTGGAATGACCATGTACATATTGAAACCAGTTACTTTTATCAACAGTAAAAAGACATGTAAGATCTATATTATTTTCTCTTGTGATGTGAGTTAATTTAGTTTCAGATATAGGCTGGGCTTGGCTGAAATAATGTGGATCTTTGAAGAAATGTGATTTGATAGAAAAATTGTGCAAATAAATCCATTGATGTATGTAACATAAGTTTATCTTTTGGAAAAACAGTCTTTGGAAAACAAGTACATGTCTGATGTTGATACTACAAAATGTTATCAAAAGAAAATCAGTTGATATATCTGTTTTCTTCTGTCATGCTTCTAGAGAATCTGTCAACATATTATACTCACATTTCAGAGAAACTGACATGGTTCATTATAAAATCAAAACTGTAGATATATATATATATATATATATATATATATATATATATATATATATATATATATATATATATATATATATATATGGATCTTTGTTATTCGGGTTCTCTCCGCGTAGATTCAAAGTATCTAGGCAACGTTTGGCGAGGTCCCACTCGCCATCTTCAGGCTGGTGCTTTCGGCTTAGTGCCAGTGCAAGCAGTGTGTGACCGGAGCTGCCATCTCTCTTTATATACAAGGGTGGGGATGGTGTGCTGGGCTGGTTGGCTGTGCTGCAGCCTCTTGATTGGTTGATGGAGTTGATGTTGGTATAATGGGCTGTGTAATGGCCTTTTGTTGTAGAGATATCCTGGATCTTGTGCTGTCATCTCCTGGGTCGTTAGCCTCTTGTGTTTTTAACGGCTTGGGTAATGGGTTGTGTGATGGGCTTGTGAGTTCTTTTGTTGTGGTATCCTGGGTCTTGCGTTGTAATCTCCTGGAGTCGTTTGTGTTTTGATCTCTTTTCGATTAGCCTCCTGTGTAGTAACAGCTTGGGTAATGGGTTGTGTGATGACCTTGTGAGATTTATTGCTGTGGTATCCTTGGTCTTGTGCTGTGATATCCTGGGTCATTTGCTGTGTTGTGACTTCTTGAGTTCTTGAGGTGTAATTTCTTGAGTTTTCTGATGTGATGTCCTGAGCGGGTGGCTGTGATGTAGCATTTTGGGTTTTAATATGGCTTTGAGTTTGGGGTCTGGGTCTGTGTTTGTTTGGCTTGAGTTCGTGAGTGGTGCCACATCTTCATGAGTGGGGGTCAGTTAAGCTTCATGTATGGTTCAGCATTCTGCACAAACAGAAAAATATCCACCATCCTAAGAAACCCTAAAGACAAAATCGAGTTAGAAAACCAAGGAGTATATGAAACCCTTGCACTGCCTGCCTCACCACATACATTGGACAAACTAACAGAAGAATAAGTGCACGCGTTGAAGAACATAAGAACTCAATCAAAAAGAAGAACCAACCTCCTCCTGGTCCAACACCTCAAAGCCACAGGACATGAGATTGACCTTAAAAATACCAGAACTATCGCCAAAACTGAACACCACAGCAGCAGAATAATCAGAGAAGCCATAGAGATAGAAAAACGCCACACAGCATGAATAAAAGAGATGACACCTCCCGCTTACCAGCCATTTGGAAACCCGCCTCATGAACAGACGAGTACCCAACATGATAAATGACACCAGACCCACACCCATGAGGGCCACACAAGATGCCACCACCACACTTCCACGTAAAAATCAGACTCACACCCACACAGAAGATGAGACACGACCACAGACCAGAAGCCGCACTGCAGCTGCATCACTACCCACTTCAAACCCTCTGAACCATACATGAAGCGAACTGACCCTCACCATGAAGATGTGGCACCACCACCTAACTCGAAGCCAAACAAACACAGACCCAGACCCCAAACTCAAAGCCATATTAAAAACCCAAAATGCTACATCACAGCCACCCGCTCAGGACATCACATCAGAAAACTCAAGAAATTACACCTCAAGAACTCAAGAAGTCACAACACAGCAAATGACCCAGGATATCACAGCACAAGACCAAGGATACCACAGCAATAAATCTCACAAGGTCATCACACAACCCATTACCCAAGCTGTTACTACACAGGAGGCTAATCGAAAAGAGATCAAAACACAAACGACCCAGGAGATTACAACGCAAGACCCAGGATACCACAACAAAAGAACTCACAAGCCCATCACACAACCCATTACCCAAGCCATTAAAACACAAGAGGCTAACGACCCAGGAGATGACAGCACAAGATCCAGGATATTCTACAACAAAAGGCCATTACACAGCCCATTATACCAACATCAACTCCATCAACCAATCAAGAGGCTGCAGCACAGCCAACCAGCCCAGCACACCATCCCCCACCACTTGTATATAAAGAGAGATGGCAGCTCCGGTCACACACTGCTTGCACTGGCACTAAGCCGAAAGCACCAGCCTGAAGATGGCGAGTGGGACCGCCGCCAAACGCTGCTCAGATACTTTGAATCTTACGCGGGAGAGAACCCGAATAACCAAAGATCCACATACAAATACCCGCGAGAACCTCAGAAAACATATATATATATATATATATATATATATATATATATATATATATATATATATATATTCAGTAGATATGCAGAGTGAATAGGTCTTTCTAGTATATTAGATTTTCCAAGGAAATTATTTGCAAATGTCTTGAAAAACAGACAGTTGAGAGGCATGATTAATGAAGAATTAATACTCTAAAATTAAACTAGGCAATTTCTACATAAAATATGTAGGAAATCTCCATGGCTGAACAGCTTTGAGCAGAACACAAATAGTTAAATTAAATATATTCATAGCTGTAAACACAATTTGAAAATGTAAAATAACTATCAATAACATTTCAAAAGATGTGTTTAGAGGATTTTTTTAAAAAAAATCTTGTCTGTCTTTTTATTTGTCACACTCCAGTTAATATATAAACTAACAGCATGACTTAAAAGAGTCAAAATAATAAATGTTTGGCTTAAGAAATAAAATCATCAAAAGTTCTCCCATATCATTTATCTTAAACAAAGTTCTTGATTTATGTGATTATCAGTTATTTAAAGGCAAACTGACATACATATACAGTTAATGCTCCTGTTTGGCAGTCATTGAAAATGAAAGGTTTGAATTCAATGACAAGAGAGATAAGACTGATAAATACTTAAATCCTTTAGAGAGGATGTAGTAGCAAGAGTGGAAGAACCTGAGGGAGGAGTCAAAACAGGAATCAGCCCAGAAGTATTATGTAGCCACAAATGACTTAGTCCAACTCTTCTTGAATCCTGGTAACCCTTATCTAGCACCAAAATCGTGCTAACCATTCATTGAGTAGATTCCTGGGCATAGAGATGAGTAATAAATCAATTTAATTGGAACTGGTCTGTTCTGTGGTCTGTTCTGTGGTCCTGGTTTTCATGTCTGACAGAAGAAGATTGCTACCTAAAAGTTGAAGATAGATAGATAAATAGATAGATAGATAGATAGAGATAAGATAGAGATAGATAGATGATATCTGTCTATCTATCTAGCTAGTTATTTTCTTCAATTGCCAGTTGTTAGAAGACAGATTGACACACAATGCCTGTTTAGAATGCAGAATGTTGGATATTACTAATTAAAATGCACATATCCATATAACATTGTTTATGCCAACCTCAAATTTCCAAGTTGCCCCTTCTTATTGCCTTGATGGAAAAATCTAATGTTTTGTTGATATGATTAATTAAGGAATTAAGTAGTTTTGATATCATTAACTAAGGAATTAAGTTGTTTTGGTTTGGATGTTTTTCACCTATCCATCATCTTTCTATTGCTTTCAATATATCTAAAGAAAACCTTTGTGTTGTTTGTTATATTAGCCAATCTCAGCTTATTCTGTGTTTTTGCTTTTCTAACATCTTAATATTATTGTTGTCCTTATTTCTATTCTGATCTGAATTCTTTGCAATTATGCTTTTGGTTTTTCGTTTTCTAGGAACTCCCACTGGTCTTGAATTCTTTTTCTCACTAGTTATTCCTGCCTGAAATCTACTAATAATGACTGAGCTTCTGCATTTTTTATTTCAATTACATCCTATTTTAGTTTTTTTACATAAATACAGGAATATCAGCATAACATGTTTGCTTTCCTGCAAAGCCCTTATTTTAAATTCCTTGACTAAGTCATTTCTGTTAATTAACATAAAGTCAACGGTAGCTGACCTTTTGCTGCTTTCCTCTGTTCTGTAAAGGAAACTACTAGCAAGCAAGAATCCTTGCAGACCATCTTTACAAAATATGTTTCCCAACAGGTGTTAGATAAAACCCACATCCCTTTTAATTTATGACTCTTTGAAACATTTGCAGTTTGCCTTAAAAGAGCATCATACATGTCTGGTTAGATATCATAACAGACAGCAAAATATTGTTTTCATTAGTTATTCTACTTAATTTAATTCAGATGCTCTTTAAAGTGTTGCCAAGATAATTTGTTTCGATATCTGAGCATACAATGGCAAGTCTTCCTCTCTTTTTATTGCTTCTGCTCCTTTTTACACAAATTGTATCTTTCATTTACTATCTTTTGGTCATCAGGAAATCAGATGTGCCTTGCTATACTAAGAGTTCAAACTGAACTAATTTATTTCTAATACTCTGGACTGATGTACTGTACATAGGAAACAAATATCACAAATTCTGCAGACCAATGATTATTTTTTAACTGAGTGACTTAACAAGCCCTATTGCAGTAGTAACTTTATTTTCTTTTAGAGTAACACTGCTCTTACTTCAATATTTTTATCACCAACCTTCATAGGATAATGGCAAAAATATCAGTACAGTACTTAGGAAAAAGAACTCATCTTGTGCCAGAAGTTAATTATTAATGTACAGTAAGTCAGAATATTATCTTGCTCAATGTCTATAGAGATCCTCAGTCATCCAGATCATGCTCATCTCAAAGGTGCTTTTTCAAGAAGCAAGTTGGTTTTCTTTGAAGACATTTCACTTCTCATCCAAGAAGCTTTTTCAGCTCTGACTGGATGGTGGGGAATGGAAGGATTCAGCAGCCCACCTTCATTTACAAGACAAAGGCCACCCTTTAGAAGACAGAAAAGGCCACCCTTTTGAGGACTTCTCATTTGAAAGAGGGGTCAAAAAGGCTATCAATGTCAAAATTCAACAGGCCTATTTCAACAGAGGAGGGGGATATGATGTCTTCTATCTCCAGGGTTTTTTTGCAGTTGCAAGAAGATTCCACAGCCATTTGCTCTACTCAAGTGACTCTGAGGACACAGATAAATCTCCAAATAGCTTCAATGACTCTCTAAACTCGTGATGGTGAAACTATGGCATGCAGAGCCATTTGTGTGGGTACATGAGCCCCAGCCAAACTTAACTGCATTGTGCATGTGTGCACCTCCCAGCTGATTTTCAGCCTGTTTGAGGCCGTTTTCACCCTCCTGTAGTCTGGAGAGAAGCTTCTGCAGCCTTGGTTGGCTGAAAAATGGGCCTTCCAGAAATACCAAAAGTACCCATTTTCAGTCTCCAGAGGGCCTCCGGGAGGTTCGAGAGAAGCACCTGCAGCCTTGGGAGGCCGAAAAAACAGGGCTGGGGTGAGCATGTTGCATGCACATGCACAGGGGAGGCAGAGCATATTTCATTGTGGGTACTGGCATGCACGTGTACATGCTATCGCGGGCATGTGTGCTTTCGGCACACCAGAACAAAAAAGTTCACCATCACTGCTCTAAACCAAGGGTGTCAAACTCGCAGCCTGTGGGCAAGATGCATCATATGCTGACCATGCCCACCCCCAGTTTAGTGAAGGGGAGAAAAAGTTGCAATACATCATGTGATGACGTGTCATTGCGAGTTTGATATCCCTGCTCTAAACAAATGCAAATGACCAGCTGTCTGCAAGGAATATTAATCCTTCCATTTCCCACTATCCAGTCAGAGCTGAAGAAGCTTCTTGGATGAGAAAGTGAAACATCTTCAAAGAAATACAAAAAAGTCCAGTTGCCTCTTGAAAAAGAACTTTTGGGATTATCTTGCTCATTTCTGCAAACCTTTAGAAGCGTCTGGCTGCAAGTAGTCCAATAAGCAAGGTTAGCCACACAGCAACCAGGGCCAGCAGTCCAGTAATCCAGGTTAACTAAACAGCAACCAGGACCAGTAGTCCAATAAGCCAGGTTAGCCAAACAGTAACTCAAAGCAAGAAGTTGAGTGAAGCAGGCAAACTGGCAAGTCCCACAAGACAGAGCACAGCAATCTCCAGGCATTGGCAAATGCACACAAGGTTCCACAGATTCAATACTTATTCCTGACAAATGCTCCTCCTTATAGCTCAGTCCCTAGGTGTGCCTTGTGAAGTGGGGCGGGGCACTCTCCTCCCTTGGTAGCTGGCTTAATCTGCATTGATCTCACCGCCTCTGTTCCCTCCTTGCTCTTGGATCAGGAAATCTTCTCCTGAGCTCTCCCTGTCTGCAGGCCTTACTAATTCAGAAAAGCCTTGCCTGAAGAATTCTGCTCTTTTCCAATTTCCTCCAAGACCAACAGAACCGACCTCTCCATCTCTATTAGCTCTTGTTCCTCACAGATTCCGACGGGGCATGGCACATGCCTGAATATGCATGTTTGAATATACATGCAAATCTTGGCTTGGGGTTGCAGTTAGCCATTATATGGGTGCAAGGAGTAGTTTTCTCTATCCTTTTATTGATACGTAGCCGGATCTAGAATTTTGCAGCCCAAATCTGATCACACTAAACACAGCACAACTATTTGAGTCACAACCTTCATTTATTTCTTACAGAAACACCAATAAAAAAACAATTGTTTCTTCTTGTTCTCTTCTCAAACTAGTACAATCTCTTGAATTAAAGACAAAATAGTTATAGATTTCTTTACACTCAACTGTCAAATTGCACTTCCACATTCCATTAGTTATCTCTATTTGCTGTCTTATAGTGAAGTATTCATTAATTGATTTTAAATCCTGAATAAAATGAGCTCTTATGAGATGTAAGATACCTCTTAAGATGAGGTAAGATGTAAGATAACTAAGTTCCAAATGTATGCCTTTTGTATTAAGAATACTCCCCCCAATAAAGAACACTACAACAAAAGCAAATTATGCCTAAAATTTCATGTGTATGGCTTTAAAAAGATGCTCTTTTGAATGTTTGAGTGGTTTTGAGCATATAAAGAAGCAGAATGTGTTCATATAAACAAAAGATAGTAAAGTCTAAAGAAAATACCTAAAGAAAAGGAAGCTTCAGATAAAAAGGGATTTAAGTACATTGGAACTAAAAACTTCACAGTAATGAGTTCCAATAAATTTAGGCAAGAAAATGCCATCAGGAAATATGCTGATACTCTTCACCCTTATGAAGCATGTTGCTATTAAAACAGGGAGATGGGCAATGGCTTTTTGGCAGTATTTGCTTATATTGTATGTCTTTATTGTCAACATGTTATTTAACAGGAGAAAGTTTTCTTATCAAATAATCATGACACATTGGTGGGCAATATGTATATTCTTGTAAACAGTGCACAAACACAAAGATGCGTGCGCGCGCACACACACACAAATTGTGCTTCTTAACTTTGTAACATGAACCAACCCTGAGAAAGAGGAAGTAATCTATGGAGCTCCAATATTTCAAACTGAAAATAATAATAAGAATAATATAAACAATCTGATCAGCTGCTCAAGAGAATGGGATGGTGCAGCATTGATATCTGTAATTACATTGAAGCACTATAAAATCAACTCAAACTATTATATTGCATTTACCCCATATAATACATAATAGTGGCACTGAATTAAAACATTTAAAGGATGGTTAAATAACATATCTTAGTCCAACCCCCCCGCCCAAGTGGGAGACCCTACACCATTTCTGACAAATGGCAGTCCAATCTCTCCTTGAAAGTCTCAAGTGATGGCGCTCCCACAACTTCCAAGGGCAAGCTGTTCCATTGGTTGATTGTTTTCACTGTCAGAAAGTTTCTCCTTATTTCTAGGTTAAATCTCTCCTTGTTCAGTTTCCATCTATTATTCCTTGTCTGGCCTACAGGTGCTTTAGAAAATAGCTTGACCCCTTCCTCCCTGTGGCAGCCCCTCAAATATTAGAAGACTGCTACCATGTCTCCCCTGGTCCTTCTCTTTACTAGACTAGCCAAGCCCAGTTCCTGCAACCGTTCGTTGTATGTTTTAGCCTCCAGTCCCCTAATCATCCTGGTTGCTCTTCTCTGTACTTTTTCTAGAGTCTCAACATCTTTTT
Source organism: Notechis scutatus (assembly GCF_049901735.1). NCBI lineage: Eukaryota > Metazoa > Chordata > Lepidosauria > Squamata > Elapidae > Notechis > Notechis scutatus. The sequence continues at coordinate 118,897,239 of NC_142012.1, forward strand.
TATAATGTGGTGAACAAAACTGGATGCAGTACTCTAGGTGTGGTCTTACTAAGGCTTTATAGAGTGGTATTCCCTTGATCTTGATTGTATCCCTCTGTTAATTGCATTAGCTTTTTTGGCGGCGCTGCACACTGCTGGCACTCTTATCAAGGAAATAGCCTGCAATTGAGTAGATTCCAGCATTTATTCTATGAACACAAGAGAATGATCACCATAAAATGTCCTTATTTGACTTCATGTACCCCAGGCTTTTTGCAGATCCAGAGAATATACGCAAATATAAGATCAATCTTTCTTATATAAAAGAAAGAAAATGAGAGATAGGGAGAGATGGAGGAAGGGAGGGAGGGAGGGAGGGAGGGAGGGAGGGAGGGAGGAAGGAAGGAAGGAAGGAAGGAAGGAAGGAAGGAAGGAAGGAAGGAAGGAAGGAAGGAAGGAAGACCAAAAACAAAAGTAATAGAACTGGATCATCACACACACACACGCACACACATGCACACACACAGGCAGTACTTTTCATATATGTTTCTTATTATGGAAACAAGAGGGTAGGACTGTAAGAGAACAGTAGGTAAAAACAACAACAACAATAACAACAATGAATGAATGAAGCAGAAATATACTGTAGTTTGTAATTGTACAGTTGTTGAGTGGTCTAAACTCAATGACAACTCCAGTAAACAATGTGGAGAAAAATGTCAAATGTTAATGTTGGTTAGTTGCTAATAACATTTTGTTATCCGAGTCCCATATATTTATTCTTGTTGCTCTTGTGGTGTTAATGTCATTGGTAGACAAAGGCTGTAGAGGATGTGGTGGCCTATTCAAAGGGAAAGGGGATGAGCTAAGATTTCTGAGCCTTTTTCTTTTTCTTTTTTGAGATAGATTTGAATTTTTCTTTCGGGAGAATTTAAAAAAAAATGTTAGTGAGAGAAACATTGTCCCTAAATGCTTAGTGAAAGCTTAAACCATGTCACTTAGCATTAGGAAATGAATTCTGCTAAAATCTTGAGAAACCATACACTGCCAGCTGAAACTCATCTAATTTTTCAACTTTTTTCTTTTCCTATTCTTTGATTTTTCTCTGTAAAGGATCTTCATTTGTACCTTTTTCTTTGATCCTAACCAACATTGTACCCAACTATGAAATAGCTTGCCCCATGTATATATCTGAGGTTATACCACAAACCCAGAAAAATGTATACAGTCCCCCCCCCCCCCCCCATCATTTTCTTCTTTATACTGAACAAAAATAAATGGTATAGTATTCTCCATTTTGCCACTGAATATTATAGACAATCTTTAAGAGATCTGGAATTCATATAAACCACCAAAGGTAGTTCATTGACCCTGAACTACCAAGACCTGACCTTGTTGAACTAATTGTTTTATTCAGAATTTAGTTTTAATCTGTTGGTATACATTAAAGTGCTGCCTAGACCCAAGTTTTGACTAAAACTTGTTAAAGCTAAATGAATCCTTGGTGCTTAGGGTGCTCAGTCCTAATACATTTGTGACAGAATGCCTCTAGGAGGTCACAGCTCTACTTTTAAGCACATACACATATTTGAATCTTTCATTATTATAGATTTATGGGAGTACAGATTCTCAAGCTCTGCTCCTGTGCAAGTTTTATTGGTTTTTTTTAATTAAACATGCATCAGAACATCACTTTGTGGACTTATACCATGCCCTGCATTATCATAAACCATAGCAATTAGTGGAAAATATATCAATAAATGAATCTCAAGGACAATTCATATAATCATAGTCACTGACCTTTGCTGTACATCAGCACATTTGTAAGCATGTAAGACTTGGCTTGCATTTTCCTATCTCTCTCTTCTTAATAATAAAATAGCAAGCAGATGAAGATAGCCAGTTATGTATTCTTGGTTCAGATAGGGTAAGTTCTAGTAAATTTCATTTTCATGCTAAGTATTCTGTAATTAATGATAAAGTGCTCTGAATGTTCCTGAAAAATGAGACCTTGCAGCCTATTGTTGCTACATCAATTCCACTGTAATTAAAGATACCGAGATATGTAAAAATATAAAATGGAATATGAACCATGATGCTTTAAAAAAAAATCCAGAACATTGGCACCTCAATTTATTTATCACAAAGGCCAACATTTGTGTTAATAAAACATTGTTTAGAGATGGGTTGCATTATCAAATAGAATCACTTACCACTATCAATCTTTGTTCTAACTGAGAAATGTCTAATCTTACACTGGGTATGATGTCCCATGAACTTAAACATTAAAAATAAAACAGACAATCTTTTTATCTTTTGGGTGTGGGTGAGAGGAGACTCTGGTGCCTAGCAGTTATGAGAAGATATTAGGAGAGAGCAGAGGAATGGGCGGCTAATTTGCTTCTCAGTCTGTGGAGGTGGAAATGAATCTTTAACATAATTGGTGCATTAAACATATTGAACTCTCTTCTTGGAAATTGGTGGCAAGTCATGCTGCTGTTTTCTGGTACCTGGCTACAAAATTTTGGTACCAGAATCTTCAGAGTTTGCAAAAAAAAAGATGGGGGAGGGTTTCTGGCCATATGTGGTTAAAGATATTAAAGATGAGTTGGTCATATCTGATTTCAAGTCATTTTCACAGACTGAAGTACAGAATAAACTAGTACAGAATAATGCAAAAAATGTATACAAGCATATTCATTGTAGAAAAAAACTAATCAACCATTATGAAACAATTCCAGCAACTACTATTTATCAAATGTGGTTGTTATTTGAAATTTTTTGGGGGCAATATTTTTCCTAATGGAGTTGTACAGTGGAGTAGATACTTCTTTATTTGGGGGCAGGAAATCTAGTTTCTGTTTTTCCCTTGTTTCGGTAATGATGAGATCTGATATAAGACTGTTTTTCTGTAACTTAATGATCACAGTTCATATGAATAACCTGCTTCCCTGGAGGAAGACCAAGTAAAGAATGCAAATAAATAACAAAGTCTGCAAGGAACTGTTAGGCAACATACTTCATTCACTTGTTTTTTAAAAAAATCACCAGAATTATCCTAACACAGTTATCCTAGCAGTCCTAATGTGATCAAAAAGGTATCTCTGGGACAATGAAAGTTTGTTTATTTTCAATTTGTTTAAAAGTTGCTTATGCCGCGCTTTTTCAATACATTTATTATATTGAAGAAAAAAGTATATGTCAGGTTACAATATGAATTTTGGAATTCAAATTTGAGATATGGCACAATTCCGTGTATAAAATTGCAGTGCAGAAATGATTTCCAAATAGAGCAATAGCACTTAGACTTATATACTGCATTATAGTGCTTTACAAAAGCCCTCTCAAAGTAGTTTACAGAGTCAGCATATTGCCCCCAACAATTTGGGTCCTCATTTTACCCACCTCAGAAAAATGGAAGGCTGAATCAACCTTGAGTGTGGTGGGATTTGATCTGCCAAATTGCAGTGGGAGTAGCTTTCAGTACTGCACTCTATCCACTGCGCCACCGAGGTTCCAAATATGATTGAACTGTACTGAACAATGGCATATTTTTCTAGGTTGGCCAATTTTTTGATATCATTTGTTATACCAGTGCTACCTATATTTGAAATTTAGCATAAATTTTGGTGATTGTCACTGCTGTTTGTATTATTGTTATTGAAGTGTGTGTTTTATTACATTTTTAATATTTCATTAATAATTACAAGTCTACGTTATTTTATTCTTGTGCTTTCTACCCACAGGCTGTAATAAATTGGTTGATTTGATACATCAGATTTATTTTTAGATGCAAAATTGTTTTTCAAAGACAAGTTTCTCATTTACATAATATATTATTATATCAAATTCTCAATAAAAAGACATTACCCCCTGATTAGGACTATTAAATATAGAATAGGCTTGAAAAGTCCATCTTGAAAAATTCTGCTGCTTTAGGAATTTTTTTAAAGAACTTAAAACTTCATATTCTACATCCTCTACATCCCCTTTTGTATATTTTCCTTTCCTATCTAGAAATTTTCACTTTTCAAATTCCTTCTATTTCTCATCATTTGGTAAAGTTCATTCAAGCCTCTATGATATAGCAAGGGATTACCTTTCATTCAAACCAACTTCTATAACATTTGGTGCTCTGAGAAGCAATACTACCCATAGAGAGGCTAATAACAATAGCAATAGTACTTAGACTTATATACTGCTTCATAATGCTTTACAGCACTCTCTAAGTGGTTTACAGAGTCAGTATATTGCCCCCACAATCTGGGTCCTCATTTTACTAACCTCATGAGGATGGAAGGCTGAGTCAACCTTGAGCCAGTCGACCTCTTGGAGTGAGCCATGAGTTAGCCCTGGAATACTGCATTCTCACCATTACACCACCATGGCTAATCGTGAATAGTAGCAAGGTTTGGAGCTTCCCCCCGCATACTTATACTTTTGTTTCAAATGTCCAGGCTTTCCAAATTTCTGACTATTGTTAGATAGCTTTTTTTTGGTTGCTTAAAACTTGGATTTTCAGTTATTTTGTTTTCCTTTATTGCAGTTTTCTTGTGCCTCTAGGCCCTTCAAAGCACACTTGAGTCTCAGGCAGATATTCCAAGGGGATGCTTTTCTCATCATTACACCTGCAGCCAGGGATAGAGGGTGATTAGCAGGGAGGCAGAATCTGTGGATTTCTTCCTCTCTGAGAAGAAATAAAAGTGGGGGAGTCCACACTCTATTTCAGAACATTCTGTAGAAGAGAGAACTTTTCTGCAAGTATTTGCTCTACATTCTTGTTTCTTGAATGATATTCCATTTTTGAAGCTGTAATTTTTCCCTCCTGTCATCTATACGAAAGGGCAGACCCATATTTCTTAGGCAATACTATTAGTGTCCATAAAATAACCAAGATGTTGATCTACTATTTAACAGCTTCTCAGTAAATCAATGGTCATTGGAGTGGTATTGCCATATTTATTGAGGAAGTGTCTATTTTCTGAGAAACATTGTGTTATGTATTAAATGAATCTTTGAAGTTCTTGCTCACTTCTCCTTGAAACAAAGGAACTGGTAAATATAATATGATTGAAAAGTTGCTGAAAAAACTATGATCAATAGGAGACACTGGTTTATTTTTCAGAACCAATGAAAATAATTATGTTTTAAATAATTAGCTGACTGAAATTTTGGGAGTTCCACTTCAATGCAAGTAAAAGAGAATAGTTAAAGAAAAATAACTGTACTCTCATTATAGCACCATACTGTTCAGATCCTTTCAGAAGGCCAAAGGGATATGTGCAGCTCTTACTTTGGAAGGCACAGTGTTTCAGAGGACAGGAGCCATGGCAAAAAGGGGGTCTTTTGGATGCCATCAACTGGACTTATTTGACTGAGGCAGTACACGGTGTCAGAGGTGGTATTCAGCAGGTTGTGACCAGTTTTGGAGAACCTGTAGCAGAAATTTTAAGTAGTTCAGAGAACGGGCAAATACCACCTCTGACTGGCCCTGCCCCCATCTATTCTCTGCCTCCTGAGTCCCAGCTGATTGGCTTGGTCTTCTTTTGTTGCCCTGCACAGGAGAATGGAGCTGGAAAGAAGGTTAGTGGGGTGGGGAAGAAATGGGATTTTGCAGTAACCTTCCCCCAGGAGTGGGAGATTTTACAATATTTTCCCCCTGTCATGTCTACCAAGCCACTCCCATTAAGTCATGCCCACAGAACCAGTAGTAAAAAATTTTGAACCCCACCACTGCACAGTTTGTCTTTCTGCCAGCATCTATGGGGCAGGCCAATCCCATTTGAATGAAATGGTTCCTCAGATAACCTGGGCCCATACAATGAAGTGCTTTAAAGATGACAATCCATGAATTGGATCTGGAAACAAACTGGCAACCAGTACAGCTCATGGAACAGTAGTATAATATGGGCAACCATGAGTACTCCAAGATCTGCCCATGCAAAAAATATAACATTGGAGAGGCAAAAATGCTAGGTCTTCAAAGATACCATCTGAAGGATAACAAGGCTCAGGCCATGCAAACTTCAGAAGGAATATTATTCCACAAATAGAAATGACCACAGAGAAGGCATGTCTGCAATGTTTTGGAAGATAATAATGTTCATGGGACCTGGAGCACATTGACCCAAATCTTCCTAGATTGGCGGAAAAAATCCAATAAGTATCAACACACCAAATCAGTTTGGATCTGGCTACTCAAGCAGGTAAAAATTTAACCTGACTTTTCTTTGTTCAGGCTAAATAAAACTTACTCAAGAAATTATATCAAACTTATTTGTAAACATGTATGTCATCTTCATTTTAACTCTGTTGTTAGGAATAAATACAATGGATAATGAAATGTTTTATGGGCTAATGTATTATTCACTTTAATATAAGCAAAATTACACTTGTTTGCTGGCCTTCATTTCTGTCTCTAATTAATGAATGTAGACAATAAGCAAGCAAACCTTGTCAGAGATTCAGCTGGAATCCAGGCATCAGTCTGTAACAAAATAAGTACTTATGCTTTTTAAAACCGATTTAAGTATATAAAAAGATAACATTGTCAAGTAGCATGCCTTGTTCACCAAAAACCTTTAAGACGGTATATGAATATTTGCATAATTTAAATAAGAAAAAACAGGGAACAAGAAACTTATACAACAGATACACACATCAAATGAATGAACCGAATGCTTTTAAATGGATTTTTCAAGGAACGTTGTACATGTCATTTGTTCACTCTACATTTTTATTTGAGTCCCAAAGCTTTATTATGCTGGGACTGGCCTTTCAGTTTTTCTCTTCCGTTGAAAATTGTATCTGTTATTATATTCCCTGTTAACAGATGTTTCTCTGTTCTTGTATATGTGCCTGGAGTGAGTATGTGTGTTTGTGCAAGATGCATTATCAATTACATGAAAAATAAATAACAGAAACATCTTGAAGAACACATTTGCAGCCTCAGTGCAGAAGTGATAGTGGACTAAATAAAATCTGGCATTGGTTCTTCAGGGATTTCCTGATATTCCATCTTGAGGATTACACCACAGAAGAAACTATCCTTCTTCCAAAAGAACAGATGTTAAGTGTCTTGGAGAAAATGTTTGCTGTTTCCTCTTGGTAATTTTTACTTTTATTATAGCTGTATGGACAGAAATAAAAAGACAAAAGAGTCCTGCAAGGCCTGATAGATGTTGGATATGGTAGACCTACCAGTATAGTAAATTATTTGCTCTGTGTTTTAGAAGAGATTATATAAATTTCTATATTAAAATAAGAGTTTTTGAAGAATTCCTTCCAAATATTATAAAAACCTGATTATTAAAAAGCACATTTATGTATTAGTTTATGTATTCTAAAACCACCAAAATCCAAAATCTATTGTCAGTGTTCAGAGTCATATTAAAAACAACACATTCTAGAATAAAAGCCTAGTTTTATTTAAGATTTTTTCCCCCTTCTGTTAAATTGTGTCTGGATTATCAGAGATTGTCTGGACAAGTCCCTGCAATTTTCTCACTAAGTATTTTCAGAAGTGGTTTGCCATTGTCTTTTTTCTTGGCTTTGCTCGACTGGCTGGATTTGTGCATAAGGTTGGACAAGGCTTCTAGCCTGATTCATTCACTGCTGCACCAAACATGCTCACTGTTTAATATTTAAGGAATCACAAAACATTTTAACAAAGTATGCAATTAGGTATTGTTAAAAGCAAACTGGAAAATGATGACTTTTTAAAGACATCATTGTACATATCATTCCACATATACAGTCCCATCATTGAGAAAAACCAGATCTACAGACTACCTTTCCCAGATAATCTAAGAAGATAGGATGGGTATTGAGGAGGTATTTTCTTTAAGGCATCTTGAGCCCAAACCACTCATAGTTTAGAAATAACAAGTAATCCCTTATTATATTATGTATTTTACTTGAAAATGAATTTACAACATATGTAGCTATTTCAACATTAATGCAATATGCTATGTATGGGGTACATCTTAGCCCAGCTGCCTGCAGCAATTTTTATCAACTTAAGCTTTAGAATTACACAAAGGAGTGCATTACAAAATGTAATTCTCAGAGTACATTACAAAAGTCAGGCTTGGAGATTATCAGTAAATGTATTACTATAGGCAATTATTATGTAGGAATGGACGCAACTATTAGATTCATCGAGGAATGATAAAATATGATTCTAGCCATGGATTCCACGTCAGAAATCACGTTCCATACTTCCAGGCTACATTCTTGCTGTTTTTTTAACAGAGAAAAGTGGCTATGAGCATCATCAACATATTGATACTTTGGTCTAAATATCCTGAAGCCCCTTGATAGTATCTCTCTCTCTCTCTCTTTCTCTCTTGCTCCCCGCTTTCTTGATCATCTGACATACATACACAAACACAAAGAGAGATACATACATACATACATACATAACATGCACATACAGTTCATGTACACATAATGTACACTCTCTCTCTCTCTCTCTCTCAAAGCTTCAGTACAGAGCATTCATCCATCTACCATGTTTCTTCTCACAATCTGCCCTAAAACAGGTTGTAGTTGATCAGTTAAGTATCTTTTTCTTTATCTGAGAGGACAACTTTACATTTACCTTGTCCATGGTTCAAAATTGCCCTGTAACTATTCTAGTTAGAGATATGGTCATGTAAGTGGGTCTTATAATATGTGTCTAGCTCTCCTTCTGGAGAGGCATTATTAAACTTTACCATGCAAACATCAAGAATCTTCCATAAATAAGTTATAAGTCACGTTGGATTAGGACAAATGGATAGATAGTAAGATGTCACTATCTCACTACCCCTAGCAAGCTACCTACACAATCATCAATTGATTAGTTTAGTTTAACCACATAAAAGGAAGACCTGAATACTCTGGTCATGATTTTTACTTGACCTTACTGCAGTTTGAAATGGAAAATTTCATTTCCTGTGCTGTGATGCCTTCAGCAAAAAGTTCCTGAAGGCATCACAGTGAGTTAAAGGAAATTCTAATTATGAATTCAGAATAAATGTTAATTTTTTTTGCAAGTTTGAACAGCTCAACAGGAAGACAATCTGCTGATGATATATTCTGTATCTTTTCTGTACACACCTCTTCATCCTGAGCTGTAAGATGAACTCTGTATTATGTCTGGTCATTATAGAGGGTAGTCTTGCAATCTAGATATCTTCTTTGCCATTATACTATATGAAGTGTAGGTGAGCTTTGATGTGCTTCAGAAATCAGACTTGGGGACAATTGTGTGTACTAACCTTAAAGTTTTCTGTTCCAGGATTCAACTAAAATATCAAGAGAACTGCCAGTAAAATTAACATTAAAAATTTCAAAGGTTTTAGGGAAACCCACAGATTTCAGGCAACTTCTTTGAGAAGACTGAAATATACGGTATCACCTATCCCAATTTGAGTAAAAGGGCCCACTCAAGAATATTACTGGCAACGTGTGTTACCTATGTGAGTTCAGTTGGGATTGATCCATGGTTATTATAAAGTCCTGAAATGTAACAAACAGGATCAAAGTAGATGGTGAAATCTCTTAGCATTTATACTTTAAAAAACTTGACCACAGCAATAACTTCCTCTTTTCTACTTCCACTAGAATAGATGCTCCGTCAACATTTTCTCCACTTGATTTGCATATGTCTAAAATAAAACCTCATGTATTTATTTTTTTAAAGAAGCAATTAGATCCTTTCATATTAAAAACAATTTAAGACTTTTTTGAAAAATCAAAAAGCTTAAAATACGAAACGGTTTAAAAGATCATACAGAAAACAGGAAAGGTTAACATAATTGTTATGATATTTCTGGTTTGGCAATTCAATATAATTCGTTGTGCAACAGGCTTTGCTCTCTCCCATACCATAGATAACACTGTAGATGTCAGCTACAAAATTCTAGGACTAGTTTAGATTTAGACAAATGGTGTCAAGTTTTAGTTATTAAAACTACAGTATTTGAGGAAGAACATGAGAATATGTCCACTTTTCAGACAGTGATACTGATTGTATTAATACACGTAATACGGTTATATTACTTGTGTTAATATAATTCAGATGTTGCTTGTGACATGACCACACAATAAGATTCTGTAATGTATCAGTTTAGAAGAGTTTGGAGAAAATAAAAGCAAAAACATCTGTTTATTGATTGTTCATAATCAGACATTCCTACTCCTTTTCCCTGATCCTGAATGAAGTACTGAATGCAGCAGAGGTGATAAATGTCACAAGAAAATAAAGCTGCAAATGTACATTGCATCTATATGGATAATATCTAGTTACAGAACTAAAAACCTATTAATGTTCTTTGGGAACCCCTTTGCTGTTGGCTAAGCACTCAAGTTTTCACCTTTAAAATTTACAAGATTGAATCTTTTCTTCAGTACTTATTTAGAGCATGACAGAATGACCAGTAACCCAATTTTACCCTTCATCCACATGATGTTAGCATGATTTTTATTTCACTACAGGTTATGATTTGCATGAATTATGCTACCTTTTTCCAAACTGCAAACCTCAACTAATTAAAAAAAATCACACAAGATGGCAAAGATAACAAGGATATATGCTTGCTACTATGGAAAGACTCTAATGGTATACTATTCATTCTTTTAGGGCTGAGGAGGATTTTTCCTCTTTTATAAGATTGTGTTTTATGTTTCTCCTTCCTCCCTGATTCCCTTCTTATTTTACAATTCTATGTTATAGTATGGTGTCACCAAACAATTAAATAAGTTTGACAACAGTAAGAAAACTGAAAAGGTACATTAAAGTAATCCATGTTAAATTAATGTGTATTTATTATGAATTTTTCAATGCTGCTTCAATCACACATCTTTAATTTACAGCAAAACATGCATAACACAACAAAATGTGAATTACATTATGCTAAAAGTATATACATTCTGAAATCATCACCAATAAGTACTATCAATATAACTTCATTATAATATCATCAAAACTGTAACATATTTATTACACCAAAACAGTCAGGTTGATTTCAACTCAGGAACATCTCCCATTCTCTTAGAACTTGTACAAGTAAAAGGAGTTCTGCTTGACTTGATCATCAAACCATTGAAGACAAAAGGATGGGGAATGAATCTCTTTGGGTAACATGATTGATTGTAGTGTTAGTGATGGATTTCTGGAGGGTTTTTTTCTCTCGGCATTAAAAAGATATGGAAAAATTATGATTGAAAGAGGCTTGCATACTGTTTCTAGATCAGGACTGGATGGTATTCAGTCGATATTAGGGAGGATGCAAAAGTTATACAGTAGCACTTACTCCAGCTAGTTCATGTTTAAAACTTCAAAATATTAATTACAGAGTCTGCTGCATAATAACAGTACATTTATTATCTTAGCTAACCCAGTAAAAGTGCCCAATACTGTTTTTTATTCTTATGCAACTATTTGTAAGGCTGCATTTAGAACAATATTTCTGTAGCTAGTGGAACAATGAATGACATTTTTGCAGCCACAATATATTGCAGTTTGAGAACTCTATGCAAAAGCAATATCACCAAAGGAAAGATAAATAAGTTTTCCATAAACACTACATTTCAAAAAAAGCAAACGTAGTTTTTCATCGTCTTGGAATTATTTTAAGTGTTAAAATGCCCACTATCTTGAACATATTCGGTGTGCAGTGGAAACTATTATCTATGGATATTGTTACATACAGGATAAATATCCTATTGAATCTATATAAATGTGCATTGCATAATGTAAGCAACTATAGCCTAACATCCATTGTACAGCATGGGAAATCAGTGTATCATTCCACAATTTTCAGAGAAAAAGAATAGAGTATAGCCTTGAGGTTGAGTAAGTGATGGACATCTGTTGCTTGCTGCTGCTTCTGATGGATATGTCAGTACTGGAAAAGAGCAGTCTATCTCACGGTACAATCACACCATTTGCAGTGATCCTGCAATGTGGTCCTGCACTGCAAAGCATCCAAAAAGAGAAGCCACCTTCTGGTTGGAGACTCAATTGTAAGTGATATAAATTTAGGAAAGGATACTGAGGTTTTGAAAGAGGTCAAGTGTCTACCAGGTGCTACTGCCAGCAGAGACAAAAAGCATATTCTTAAGATAGTCAAGAATGCCAGCAAGGACTGTGATGTTGATGCTATTATACATCTTGGTACAAATGATCTGTCCAAGAAGGATGTACTTTCTGTTCAGAAAGACTTCCAGAGCTTGGGGTATAAACTTAGCAATATGGGCTGTAGGCTTCTCTTTTCAGAGGTTCTACCAGTATACAAGGAACAAAAAGGGAAAAGGCAGCATGTCGCAGAGTTTAATGTGTGGCTAAAGGAGTGGTGTAAAAGGGAAGGCTTTGGTTTTATTAGTCATGATGTCTGCAGCTGGTCCAATGAAAAACTGTACAAAAGAGATGGTTTGCATCCATCAAAGAAAGGGACTGAGTTACTTAGCATTAAATTCACAGATTTCCTGGAAAAACATTTAAACTGAACAGTGGGGAGAGAGAATTAATGGATTCAGAACATTTCTGTCCCCAGCAACCTAAAACTGATCAGGATACCAGTGCATGCAAAATAGATGTTTGTGCAGGTAAGATTATCAAACTTGATGCTAACCAAAACCAAGCATTTAATAATGGGTGCCATACCAAGTACATTAATCAAACAAGTGGCAAGAAAGTAGGGACAGGCAGGCACAACACAGGTTATGTAGACAGTAAACACAGTGTCATACATAAAGATCTCAAGTGCCTATATACAAATGCACAAAGTCTGGGGAACAAACAGGGTGAACTCGAACTATGAATACATGAAGGTAAATATGATATAGTTGGAATAACAGAAACTTGGTGGGATGAAACCCATGACTGGAACATACTGGTACAAGGATACAAACTATTCAAAAAGAGGAGGTGGAGTTGCACTGTACGTAAAGGACCACTATATTGCTACAGAAATGCATGAAACCAAAGATGAAAACCTCCTAGAATGTATATGGGTCAATATAAAAGAAAAAAAGAATGACATGGCCATAGGTGTATATTATAGGCCACCCAATCAAGCAGAAAGAATAGATGTCCTTTTTGCCAGCCAACTAACAAACATATGCAGGAAACACACAACAATAGTAATGGGAGACTTCAATTATCCTGATATCAATTGGAAAACTCATTCTGCACCAAGTGAGAAATCAAATAAGTTCCTTACCAACCTAGCTGACAACTTTGTTGTCCAAAAGGTAGAAGGTGAAACTAGAGGGACAGCCATACTGGACTTAATTCTTACAAACAGAGAAGAAGTGATAGAGGGAGTTGAAACTGCAGGAACCTTGGGCGAGAGTGACCATGTCATACTAGAATTCAACATAAGACAAACACAAGCAACAGAACATAGTGACACCAGAGTCTTGGATTTGAAAAGAGCTGATTTCAATAAACTCTGAACTTGGGAAAGATTCCATGGATGAAAATCCTAAAGGGGATAACAACTCAAGAATCTTGGGAAACTCTCAGAAGTATGATCATAGAAGCCCATACCAGCACAATACCACTGAGAAAGAAAAACAAGAAATCCAAGAAGAAACCAGCAGGGCTGCACAAAGATCTCTCTGGCAAATTGAAAGAAAAAAAGGACAAAAAGTGGAAAGAAGGACATACAACTAAGGCAGAATATCAGCAGATAGCCAGAATCTGCAAAGACGAAGTCAGGATAGCAAAGGCTCAGAACGAACAAAGACTTGCAACAAAAGTCAAAGATAATAAAAAAAAGTTTCTTCCAAAATATAAATAACAAGAAAAATATCGAGGAAACAGTTAGTCCACTAAAGAGAGAAGACGTCAAGGAAGTAACAGGCAACAGAGAGAAAGCAGAACTATTTAACTCATTCTTTGCATCCGTCTTCACGCAAAAAGAAACTATAGCTCAACCCACCAAAAACATAACTATAAAAGACAGACCAGATATAAATAGTAAGAGAACACCTGTCTGATCTTGATGAAAACAAATCACCGGGGCCTGATGGGTTATATCCCAGAGTTTTAAAGGAGCTGGCAGAGGTCATCTCAGAACCACTGCACCATATCTTTCAAAAATCCTGGAGCACCAGGGAACTACCAGAGGACTGGAAAAGAGCTGATGTGGTTCCCATCTTCAAAAAAGGAGAAAAAAACAGACCCAGGAAACTATAGACCAATCAGCCTAACATCAATACCTGGGAAGATACTGGAAAAGATAATAAAAAAACAGATCTGCTAACATCTAGAAACAAGTAAAGTAATAACTAGCAGTCAGCACGGGTTTGTTAAGAACAGATCATGCCAAACCAATCTTATTTCATTCTTCAACACAGTGACTAAATTAGCAAAATACTGTTGATATAATATATTTAGATGTCAGCAAAGCATTCAACAGTAGACCACAACCTACTTCTTAGTAAGCTAGAAAAAAGTGGAATAGATAGCACCACCACTAGATGGACTCGCAACTGGCTGGCAAACCGTACTCAATGAGTAGTCCTTAATGGGTCTAAGTCTACATGGAAGGAAGGAAACAGTGGGGTGCCACAAGGTTCTGTCTGAGGCCCAGTACTCTTCAATATCTTCATTAATGACTTAGATGAGGGAATAGAAGGGGAACTTACCAAATTTGCAGATGATACTAAGCTGGCAGCAATAGCTAACACCCAAGAAGATAGGCTCAAGATCCAGATGGATCTTGACAGACTAGAACACTGGGCCATATCTAACAAAATGAAATTCAATATAGAGAAAAGTAAAGTCCTACACTTAGGCAAGAAAAACCAAAAGTACATATATAGACTGGGTAAAACCAGGCTCAATAGCAGTAACTGTGACAACATTAGCCAAAAAAGCTAATGCAACCCTAAGTTGTTAACAGAGGGATACAATCAAGATCAAGGGAGGTACTAATACCACTCTATAAAGCCTTAGTAAGACCACACCTAGAGTACTGTATCCAGTTTTGTTCACCACATTATAAAAAAGATGTTGAGACTCTAGAAAAAGTACAGAGAAGAGCAATCAGGATGAGGAGGGGACTGGAGGCTAAAACATATGAAGAACAGTTACAGGAACTGGACTTGGTTAGTCTAGTAAAGAGAAGGACCAGGGGAAACATGATAGAGGTCTTCCAATATTTGAGGGGCTGCCACAGGGAAGAAGGGGTCAAGCTATTTTCTAAAGCGCCTGTGGGCCAGACAAGGGATAATGAATGGAAACGGAACAAGGAGAGATTTAACCTAGAAATAAGGAGAAACTTTCTGACAGTGACAACAATCAAGCAATGGAACAGCTTGCCCTTGGAAGTTGTGGAAGCACCATCACTTGAGACTTTCAAGGAGAGATTGGACTGCCATTTGTCAGAAATGGTGTAGGGTCCCCCGCTTGGGCGGAGGGTTGGACTAGATGACCTACAAGGTCCCTTCCAACTCTGATTATCTGTTAATCTGTTAATCTTGTCATGCAGTGATATGCAGTGCACACTTAAATGTGTGATAATTCTTCCCCTTTCAGTAAATATATTGCTTTTGATATGTAACAGTTATATGTGCATAAGCTTGTTTACACTGATTCTGAACTGGAGGACAAAATGACCTATGAATATAGAAGAATTTGATTAGGCAGGCATTCATGAGTAGGACAGAACTTTCTTGATTAAGAGATTGAGGGACTGATTGTATCCTTTGTCTTCCTTTCTATGATTAATGAAGAAGTTCTTGTTCCAGTTAGTTTTTGAAATATAATCTATTTGCCTAATTTTTTAAAAAATGACATTATTGCTTTCTACAGATTTGAGTAAGCGTGCATATTCTGTAATGTTTCTGTTTATTTTATCTTTATTTGCTGTACTTTGATACATTTTAGGTCCTTTCAACTGAAAGCTGTTTTGATTGACTATCTCAGTAGAGAAGCTTTGCATAAATAACACAGCAAGGTAAAGTGCAATTTGAAGCACAATTTTCTTTTATCGCATAAATCTCAAAATCCAAAAGACTTAAATACAACAGAAATCCAGGAGATGTGATGTTGACATAAGTAAAGCAAGAATAAGAATAAGGCAAGAGGAATGGATATTTGTTATATTGGCAGTTATAACACATTAATTAGTAGTGTGGTAAGTCAATTTTAAAAAGTGCAATCAGAATGAGTGGAAGTTATATTGTTACTATATGTGCAAAATAACTAGAAATGAACCTTAAAATAAAGTTAAATATCAGTTTAAAGCTACCAAATCTAAAACTGTCCAAATCCATAGAGATTACAGAACTAACATCAAAAGATGCACTTTGGGAAGTAATGGTATTAAAAGAATATATGCTATTGATTATGCCCAGGGTGGCATAAAATCCATTACCACATATCTTCTCAGTGATTCTTGCTTCTTTTCTTTTGTATCTAGCCTGGCAGTGATCTTCTCTTTCCTTTGTCCCCCCCCCACCCTCATTTAATTACTTTCTCTCTCTCCACTTTTGAGGGTACAATTTGTTCGCAATCCAAGAGATATTCAGTTGAATGCATAACGCAGAAAAATACCACTTGCAACAATTCTTTATTACCGCCTGACTTTTAATTCAAGCAACTCCAGTGAAAAAATTAGAGATAAGAGTTAATTCTTTTCTACTGCCCGCCTTTTCTACTCTGATTTTTTAACATAGCACACAGTTTGGTCTATATATTGGTAAATAGAGAAAGTAGGATAATCACCCACTATTACTATTCTTTTTAAAAAAGAAGACACTTAGGAACAACCAATTTTTCTGTCTCATACAGTTTATCTTCTGGCTCTGTCCTCTTTAGTATTCCTCTTGGGGCTTCCAAGCTCTCATTGACACTACTTTGGTGTGATTGTCAAACGACATTACCTGCAACATTGTCCCAGAAGATCTTCAATCGCAGTGTTTCTCAACCACAGCAACTTTAAGATATGTTTGTTTGTTTGTTTGTTTGTTTATTTATTTGTCAAGCAATTATAAGAGAACAGGTATAAGTATAAACATAGTTATGAATACATGAAATGGATACATATAAGAAAAATAAAAAGAAACAATAGGACAGGGACGGTAGGCAAGTTGGTGCGCTTATGCACATCCCCTACAGACCTCTTAGGAAAGGGGTGAGGTCAATAGCAGACAGTCTAAGGTTAAAGTTTTTAGGGTTTGGGAAAGAAACCACAGAGTCAGGTAGAGTATTCCAGACATTGACCACTCTGTTGCTGAAGTCGTATTTCCTGCAATCAAGTTTGATGTGGTTTACCTTGAGTTTGTATCTATTGTGTGCTCTTGTATTGTTATGGTTGAAGCTGAAGTATTCATTGACAGGTAGGACATTGCAATGTATGATTTTATATATTATACTTAGATCGGACCGAAGGCGGCGTAGTTCTAGGTTTTCTAGGTCTAGAATTTCAAGTCTGGTGGCATAAGGTATTCTGCAACGAGTAGAGAAGTGAACTTCAGAGAATTCCCCAGCCACCATGCCTAAGATTCTGTACTTCAACAAAAATCCCAAGGAAAGTATGCAGTGTGAATTTTGTAGGATCATTAGACAACTGTAACCCATTGAGTGATCATTTCAGATATATTTCTTTATCAAAACAGAGAAGCAGAATAATCGTGGGGGTGAGGACACAATGGGGACAGTATGGGTCAGGGATAATAAAATAAAATAATAAAAGAAGGGTTTCCTTCTTTTCTATACTTTCCTATCCTTCCTTATCCTTTCCTTCCCTTTCCTGCCCCTCACTTCCCTTTCCTGAAGATGCATGAAGAGGCATAATCAACATGAAAGGGTGGCAGAAATATTTAAGTTGATTCACAGGATTGAAACTTTCTTAAAACTCGAGATTGGATGTTCATACAACAAAATTGCATGATTCTGTTTGACAATGTTTGTGAGATCTTTAAGCAACAGAGGGCTGCCTAATTAAAGTTTTTTTAATATCTTCAGTGAATGCTCTCCAGTGAAATTAGGCCATTAGAAACACTTTTAATATTTTATTAGATATCTAGTTATTTTTGTTTTCATATCTTTGGATGGGACCCAGAAATCCTTTCAGAATGCTACGGAAGTCAAATAAAATCTGAACTTTATTTGTGGAATCCCTCAAGATTTTCACTGTATAAACTATAATTATATTCCAGATGGTAAATCTGATTTTTAGCAAGTTGCCATTATTATTATTTTGGCTGGTTCCACAGTCAACCAGATGTTTACAGTAGATTTGACATTTGTGTCCACCTATTGAGTCCTTGCTTGGATTGTTTGAGGACGCTATAGATATCATCACAAGATGTAAGCTGTTCCAAGTAAAGCTTCCTTTTGCCAATGTTTAGTGTTTAAGTAGTGATCCAGATGTTTTCAGATTGCACTTACGGCACCTGTTACTATTGGTATTATCTTTGGCATTACTGTTGTTGTTGTTGTTGTTGTTGTTGTTGTTATTATTATTATTATACACAAAAAATGATGGTGTACACAGCAAACAAGATGACGATGCTGGGTTTTGTATCACAAATCACTAGTCGAACACTTCCCAAGCATTTAGGACTGTGTGATGTATCGACGGATTGTGTGAGCAGATCCCAGTAAGGTGGCCTTCTGCAGTTGACCAATGGTGATTTTGTAAGCGCCAACTGTTTTTAAGTGCTTCCCTAGGTCTTTAGGCACAGCACCCAGTGTGCCGAGTATCACTGGAACCACCTGCACTGGTTTATGCCAGAGTCTCTGCAGTTCGATTTTCAAGTCCTGATATCTGGTGATTTTTTTCAAGTTGTTTCTTGTTGATTCTGCTGTCACCAGGTATGGCAATGTCAACGATCCACACTTTTTCCTTCTCCACAATAGTGATATCTGGGGTATTGTGTTCGAAAACTTTATTAGTCTGTATTTGGAAGTCCCACAGTAGGTCTGCATGCTCATTTTCGACCACTTTTTCAGGATTATGATCGCACCAGTTCTTTGATGCAAGCAGATGGTAGTTGTGACACAAGTTCCAGTGGACCATCTGAGTGACTGTGTTGTGGCATTGTTTGTAGTCAGTCTGAGCGATTGTCTTACAACAGCTCAGTATGTGATTGATGGTTTCATCCACTTCTTTGCAGAGTCTGCATTTGGGGTCATTAGCAGATTTTTCTATTTTGGCTTTGATTGCATTTGTTCTGATGGCTTGTTCTTGGGCTGCAAGGATCAAGCCTTGTGTCTCTTTCTTCAGTGTTCCGTTGGTCAGCCATAACCAGGTCTTTTCCTTATCTACTTTTCCTTGGATCTTTTCAAGGAACTGTCCATGAAGTGCTTTGTTACACCAGCTGTCAGTCTGAGTTTGCATTGCTGTTTTCCTATATTGATTCTTAATTTGCTGCACTTTGAGCAGCTTCCTATTGTTGACCTCCATCAAAGCTGTTTCAACACTGTCTTTCACATAATTTGCCAGAGTATGCTTTTCTTCTTCGATTGTCTGCTTCACTTGCAAAAGTCCTCTGCTGCCTGCTTTTCTGGGCAAATATAGCCTTCAACGTCACTACGCAGGTGCAGCACATAGTGTATGGTCATCAGTTTTCTCGTTTTCCTATCCAGGCAGTCCAGATCTGCTTGTGTCCAGTTTACAATCCCAGCAGTATATCTGATGATGGGTATGACACTCACAGGGTGCCGCCTTGACGTGTCAGGGGGCTTAACTGCTCCAATGAAGCTGAGAGCTGTGCTAGTGGTAGTGCAAACTACCAGCAGGTCCAACCATGTCAGAGAGGTCTTGGCCAAGGAGCAGGACTAAGTGCACCCAACAACCCATGCAATGAATCACGATGAAACACAACCAAACAAAGCCTATACCGACTCGGTCGTTACCCGGGTTAACAAGGACCGTATTGGGTGTTGGGGAACCTAGGCATCCATTGACAAGTGGGCTACAGGCCACGGGTCCAATAGCTGAGCAACCAGGGCATGGGCCTGCAGGGCTACTGGAAGCTGAACAACCTCAGAAGCTGTAGAAGTACACTATGTCAGAGAACTGCACTGTAATGAAATGCTACTACAAAGAATGATGATGATGATGATGATGATGATGATGATGATAATGATGATGATGATGATGATGCCACAATCATTTTACTTCTTCCTGCAGGGAGTTTTTTATTATTATTCTGTGATTTTTCTCCAGTTTTTTGTCTTCTATTCTGCTGTTTCTGGGTACTTCTATGCCCACTATCCAGACCATTTAGCAATTGCTAAACTGCTGCAGTTGAAGCTTCTAAAGCTGTAAAATAGTGAGTCTGCAGACAGTGTTGAATGGATCTTGGGTAGTATTTGGAGAATTAGTAAGATGAATATAAGTGGAATGGGACATTGATATCCTTCCTTTGGAACTCAGTTTGTTTCCCACTAATGAGACAATTGAACAAAAATCTGGAAGTGGTTTGGTGAAGTCACAAGAGTTAAAGTCCAACATGTCTGGGACTTATCAAGTTATAGAAGATTAATACAGTAAATAAATAAATAAATAAATATCTACGAAGAACAGAGATAATGAAGAAGAACTTGGTTTAATTAATGTTACAGTAAGAATCCAAATGTCTGAAATTTACAGATCAGTGTACAACCCAGGAAAAACCTATTGTTTGGTGTTTGTAAGGTTGTAACACAATTCTCTTATTAAAAATTCAGTACATACTAGAGGAAAATATATTACACAATCTTCCGTATAAAATTGTATTTTTTATGTTAGGAAAGTGGATATGAAAATGAATACCAGCTTTATGTTTAAAAAAAGAAATTACAAAGTGATGCTGAAACCTTATGGAACAAATTCCATATGAGAAAATGGAAAGTGGAGAGAAATTGGCTGAGTTGTCCAGTTTTAATGGTGCATCACCCCTATTTGCATATGCATACGGAAGAGATGAAAAGGTTCAAAGAGACATCTGCCATGCAATGGGAATTCTTCATCTCATTGCCTGAAGGAATCCTGAATAGGAGATGAAACTTTTTATTAGAGATATTCTTGTTATCTCCAAGGGATGTTTTCTTAAAAGATTCAGCAAAACCTGTAATTATGACCTGGATGCAAACAATTCATGAGATAATATCTTTGCTAGAACTGCTGCTGCTGTGGATGTTTCGTTTCTCCAGGGAGGAAATAGGTAACTTTTCAGTTAACAGTCTCTCCCTCTCCCTCTGTGCGTGTGTGTGTGTGTGTGTGTTGTCATGTCAAATACTATAATCTAGGGGAAATTTTTTAATACTTTTTATTTTGTTTTTCCTTGTGAATTTATGAATTTTAGAGCAGTAACTATAAACCTAGAGAACCTAGAGAAAGTTAGAAGGACAACTGCAGAGACAAATCAAAAAGATGTACATCTATAACAATGCATAAATCAGAATTACAGGCAACCAGAAAGGAGTTGCCTGTAATTAAATCCCAGTCTTATCATTCAGGCAGGTCTGAAAACAGTGTTCTGACCTAGGCTTCCCCAACAGCACGAAGCCGAGTACTCGTCCCAATAAACCCCTTTTATTTAATTTACAGTGAATTCCTCTCCAGCAAAGTCCTGTCCAACGGTCTTTCAAGATAGTTCACAATTGGAGAGTGGCCAGGCCGATATCTTTTAGATGCCACAATACTTGGCAAGAATGCAGGAATGAACTAATTGTCTCCTGCAAAACCCCACCCTCCTTTGCTCCTCTTTTATTCCCTATGGGGGGGGGGCATTTACCATCCACCTGTGGCTTTACTCCCAAGTTGACCCTTGCTCCTTAGCTGTTCCCTTCGTCTGGCAATTCTCTGCATGTACACACTGGGAACAGGCTCCAGATGTTCTTCTGCCTCACTGATGTCCAACTCTGAAGGCAGCTGATAACTGTCAGATGGCCCTGGCCCCATCTCTGCCTCTGATATGGAGCACTCATCAGAGACTTCCCCAGACTCCAGGAATGAGCCATGTTCCTCCCCAACCTCCTCATTGTCTGAATCTGTTGCCAGCTCCACTGGCCACTGATGGGCCAAAACAGACAGTGATTGATTTTTATTATTGCCTTACCTATAGAATTAATTATAAAAATATAAAATTAGTATAAATAATTAAAAGAAAATATTGTTTCTAAATTATCTTGTAACTTAAATAAGCATAGTTTATGTGGTACCTACATTGCTGCACTACTGTTCACAACTTCACTTTAGAAATGCATGTCTCTACTTATGTTTTTCCTGAGTGGAATGCCCATGATTAAAAAATTTGTCAATTGAACAGTTGAAACTCTCTTGTAGTGAATCAAGAATTTGTCCACTAAATTCAGTTTGTCTACTTTAATCATATATTTTGAGTATAAGGATTTCTCAGCCTTATAGTCAAAATAGATTACCTCTAGTGATTTTTGGCAAGAACAATTGGCATATAGAAATTTCATAGTGAAATAAAATAAAATAATAAAAAATAAATAACAATCTACCATTTGGACTATGGTAGACAGGTACTTTGGGGGGGGGACAACTTAATTAAAAATAATAATAATCTCTTACTAGCACACCATAACATTGAAAAATGGCCAGAGGTTTGCCATTTGTGAAGAAATGTCTCTAGTTATTGTGTTTCATGTGATGCTAGGAAGATTGTTACTGTTGATTCACAAGCATACTGTCTTCTGTGAAGAGTCTCATAACTGGTTTCAGTGAAAGGTGGGCTAGTAATATTAGCAAAATTAATCTCCTTCTGAGCAGAATTTTGAAATTGTGGCTTGCTTGTAGTCATGGCTTGCTTGTACTACTCCATGTTAATTAGTAGATGCAACAAAAATAGGATGTAACAATGAATATAATTGTGAAGAGAAAGGCATATCACAGAAAAACATACTGGCACATAAAATTGATATTCCTAGTTTTTCTCCCTGTTATGTTTAAAAACAGTAAATATTTGAATTGGACTCTAAGTATCAACTTGACCTAGTACCCTTATTGCTGAAAGGGTTAACCATACTCCAATAATATATAATGTAAAAGTAATGTTTGGCATGAAAGATGAATATGGGAGCAGTCAGACTTGAACTGAAATTTAGAATGCCAAGAGTTGAGTTGAATTCTCAGTTACAATGGCAGGGTCAGCAAAGAATTCTGTTGTACCATTAGCAGAAGATAAAGAAACATAAAAGCATTTGTCTGTTCATGTTAAAGAATCTGAGGACAGAAATAAAGCTATGAATAAAGTCAATAGGATATTAGATTTGGCACTTCAAAACAGATTTAATAGACATTACATTTAATGAGGGGATAAAACCCAGTCATTGCTCATGTCAATATTAGAAAGTCCAACTCTCACTCCACCCCCTAAGCTTTTTCCATATTTTTTAAAAAATAAAATAAAAATAAAGTTGCAACATTCTACATTATCTATAGTATAGCCACCCAGATGAGGCTAAAAATCCTTTGAATCTGTGAAGTGCTTCAAAAAGATACAAAGCACTTTGAAGCCACCTGCTTTGATTTACTGCATCAAAGTGTTTCCAGGCTTTGATTTGTAAATCTGTTGATTTGACTGAATTTTCATCAGATTGAAGTACCCTTTCCAAACTTGGTAGAGCCACATCTTCTAATAGGGGCTTATGAGAAAAGGGTGCTATTGTATTTATGTTCACCTTGTTAATATTGTATAAGTTTTTCCATAGTGGGGAAAAATGCTGCAGTACTTAGTGCCTTGATCTGTTTCAGGTTGTTATTTTAACATTCTTATTAATACATTTTTGATATTATTTTCCAACTTTTGAAAGAAAAAAAATGCTTTGTGTATTTGAAATGAACTCTTGAGATTTATTTTAAATATCTTTTGGTGGTGTTGCTAATCTTACTTTATTGATACAAGGTTATGGATAATGTAATTGTCTTCTAGAAAAGCTTCTTGACCAGGAGAGGGGGAGAAACAACGAGGAATGCTCTTATGATGTTTTCCCTTGAAATGTAATAGAAATATGGGAAGCCAAGAGACTAAAGATTACCAGAGAGGCTATTGCAGAAGAAGAAACATACACATCACCCATCACTTTTAAACAAAAATCATTAAAAAAAATTTCTTATTAGAATGTCTTCTCCTTTGGGCAGAAGAATTAGAAAGCAGGTTTTTTTTTCAAACTCACCAAATAAAATGATTAGAAAAAATACAAAAACATTTGGGGGGAAGGGTTATAATACATGTTCTTAGATTATCTATATTTTATTTATCTTCTTTCTAACTCTAAAGTCCTGTAAAAATGACTTCTATTCATGTGGGTGCTAAGAGCCAACAACCTGATGGTCAATCAATTAAAAAAAATAAGTCTGAAAAGCCAAGACAGAAAAAAATAAATTGTGATTATTAAAAAAATTCTACCATGAAAAAGGGCAGATGATGAATTTGTTTTTTGTTGTATTTAGTATCCCTCTCCCTTATTTCAAAACTAATAATGTTATCCAAATTCCATAACAAAGCTAAGGGTGGTTCAATCCATTATTTCTTTTTATCTCTTTATTCAAGATTGCAATGACTTTGTACCAACTTGTAGGACAAATTAATAATTCGGTGGTAGATATGTCATATATGGGAACTGAATAAAAACACAATTAATTTTATGGATACATACTTCCCATTGCCAAATGTCCTTTAGAACTGATCGTTTGTCAAAAGTTACTAAATCTCAAAATTTCTGTTAGTTTAGATAATGGGTGTGTGGAGGAAGAATTCATAGATGAACATCTTATTTAGACTGCTCAATTCTAGAAATAGATGGAGATTCCAATGGGCCTGTCCATTGCTATTAACTTGATACTGTTGCTTTAAACAATATGCCAATAACTCAACATCTTTTCACTTGATTTATTTAATGACAATTCCATCTTATCAATTTAAAAATTGCCCAACTGTAATATAGTTAAAATAATTGCAATATAAGCTTGTTCCATTGGATTTTTACTTTTAGTATTATTTAACTAAATTTTCCAACTGTTCATATAAAATAGTATTTTTTTTCTTTTTTCTTGAGTTGTAGGCAGTAGCATAACCTCTCATGTATGCCTGATAAGTATCCCATATAGTCTGTAAAGTGGATGACTCATGTTTAACTTCTCAAATTATAAAGTTAATTTTATAATACAGCTAAAAAGCTGTCCGAGAGAAATATTAAAATGTGATCAATCATAGGATAGCTAAAAATTTAGAACTGCGGGGTTAATATAGTTGGGCATAACTTGATATGACAACAGAATGAGCAGAAGAATCTAAAACCTATTTCAGTTGAGAAGGAAATATAAATAAATAATAGAAAGTGAGTACCTTTTTACTAGCAGAAGAAATACATGTTTATTTCCTATCAGAAGGATGAAGTTTATAGCAAGCATCAATCAAATTAAACTTTTGTGAATAAGCCAGCAACATTTTCCAATTCTGATTATAAATGTATTTTACAGGGAAGAATATTCTTATTGAAAACAAAATGCATCACTTTATTCATATTGACTCCTATGTCTAAATGGTCAAATTGGATACTTTGAAGTCTTGCGAGGCATCTATAAAATAAATTAGGATAATTTTTTATGGACCCATAAAAATTGACAAAGATCAAATGAATACCAAATATTCTCAGATTAATAATAATGAAATGTCCACAGAAATCAATATATTCTTGTCTCACTATCTTAATAACATCTTTACTCAGATCATAACTCCAACAGGCTTTGTGCTATTGCCACAGATATACCTGACCAAACAATTTCTGACAATTTAGTGATGTGGGGGAAAGGTGATACGTAATGTCAGCTTAACCCATTCCAAATCTTTTACTCTTGGGAGTATCTGTTAACATCAAAATATAAAGAATTTAAAATTGAAATAAATGTGCAAATGAATGTGCAAATGAATGTGCAAATGAAGCAAAGATAATAAACCAGTTTCTGAGGGAATAAATGGTAGCATTATAAATATAAAGATACAGGTCTACTATATATAAGTCTAAATAAATAATAAATAGGTAATCAAATCAGTGACTAAAAAAGATAAATCTAAAATTTAATAGTAGCAGAACATAAACAAAATCTGGGAAACTAAATTCAGCAGTCCTCAGGCTGGGTTAATGGGATCCAGCAGTTAATGTTTTAACCTTCTCCAATGCTTGTTGAGTTGTGCCAGCACTGTTATCTTGTTTCTAATAATTTCATGTGACAATCGAAGATAGTAGAATTCTGTCCAATGTACCAATGTCTCTATAAATATTAGTCCTCTCTTAAAATCATTTGACATGGTTGGTCTCCATAAGATTGATGGCATATTGATTGCAAATTTTCCATCAACTGGAAAATAAGAGTTTCCTTAAAAAGAGCCCCAGCTCTGACTTGAATTGTATCAGTAAGTGCAGGAAGCTTTCCAGAGTGTCACTAATTTCAACTGTAGAAATAGCATTATCTTGAGGTTTTACTGTCAAGGCTAATTTTCTAAAGATGTGGGAACTGGGAACATCTTCGTCAACTGGAGAAGCACATCTTCTCTAAGGAGTTTGTTTATGTGTGTCAGAAGCATCACAATTAAAATAAAGCATACTTCATTCTCTAAGGAGTGAAAGTGCACTTTATAAGTTTAAACCAAAAGTAGAAAATGACTCATCAAAATACCAATGCAATTGAAGCAGGTGATAAAGGGAAAAGAAACAGAAGCAAATAGACGTAAGCTTCCATGCCACTGGAAGACCTATAAAAAAATAAATTAAATATATATTGCAATAAAAAGTATATTTTCTTTCTCTACCACCACAAATCTTAATCTGTGTAAAGAGTTTACAGATTTGAATTTTTCTAATGGCATTGTATTTCTTCTTTTTTAAAAAAAGTTGTAAAATGTGGTTTCTAAGATTGCAATAGTGCATTAATATATTATTATAATACTTTAATAATACATTAAACTCGGACAGTGAAAGCAGAATATATTGAATCACTACTGTAGAAAAGTTATGGCTTATTTAATCTTGAAGAGTAATATTTCGAATTCATGAAGAAAATAATTCAACAATATATTTGCATCCCTGAACTGTATTGAAATTTCCAGCGCTTGCTTAATAACAACTAAATCTTGACCTAGAAATATGCTTCAGACTAGACATGTAATTCTGATTTGTTCTTACTTACAGTTAGTTCAAGGTTAAGGATGATATTGTGGAATTATTGTGGCTTTTAGTAATTCTGGGACACTAATATTTAATGAATTGAATATGATGATTAGGATACTGGTGGCAGAAGGCAGGTCAAGATGTACTGAGAGTTCTCTTTATGATTTGCAGATGGATGAAGATATTTTTTAAATTCCCAATTGTTTAAAATTACAAGTGCAAACAGATTGTTTCCTGTTACTCAATTATATTGCAAAAGAGAGAGAGAAAGCCTGAAACTGAATAGGGGAGAATAGACCGGCAATCCAAAGCATTTTTTTGTGGAAGAGTTATGAACTCATTTCATTAATTGCAAATATGTATTTCAAAAAATAAATCTGTACTTTTAAATGTCAAGATTCTAGCAACACAAAGTAAGCCATATAAGCCTAAATTCTGGTTGTCACTGGTTTAGATGCCTTGATCTTCTGCATAATTAAAGTTTTCTATATAATAGAGAGAAAGTGCTCAGATTTGCATAAATCCTTATTGGTGGGGGCAGTAAGATGGTACTTTGCTGTCAGGAGTACATTTCTTCATTAGTGCAAGGGCTGAAGTCTCTTCATATATTGATGCAAAAGTTTCTAGTGAATCAAAAGTTAAAGAAAACAGAAGTAATCACAGCATGCTATTAAATATGCATATATTAAAGGGAAAAAACTCTTCAGAGCAAAATACAGCTGTTTGCATAATAGAGCTGTAAAACAGCAACTTTGTGTGGGGCACTTAGTTGGCAAATTTTTTCATTAACAGAATAATACTTGGTTGTATTATGATATGTAATATTTTAAGAAAATATAGAATGAACCTAGAATAATATGGAATTATAAAACCTATAATGCCCATCCTATTAAGAGTTATTTAAGAGTTATTAGCCTCCTTTTTCTTTGCTCTCTCTCTGGCCTGATTTTCATAGCAGGATAACCTTGAGCTTCTCTTCAGATGCTTACTCTGTCCTCCATTGGGCATCCCAGCCCCTCTATCCATCTTTCGAGCCCACTATCACTTTCATGCTGCTCTGCCTGGAGGTCTCTGTGCTGCCTCAGAAGCCATTCTCTGTAACAGGGGTGTCAAACTCGGGTCAGATGTGTCATGTGCTAGCCCTGTCCCAACCGGTTTAGTGAAGGGTGAAAAAGTCCCGATACATCACGTGACGCTGCCATGACAACAAAGTTTTGACACCCCTGCCCTATAACATCAGGCAAAATTTTCTAAAGAGAGGTGCTGCTTGGTGCAGGAAGCCTCTAAGTGTCAACTACATGGTATGATCACTGTTGCTGGAAGAACTAGCTGGAGGGTTGAGGTGAATCACGAGGATGCTATTGGCAGGCCTCTCTCCTCTTTTTGTAGCACTTGGTACTCGTTATCAGTAACTTTCAAAATATGATCTGAGGAACCCTAAGGGTCCTAATACAGTTTCAGCAAGTCCACAAAATCAAGTAAATATTTTAACGTTTCTCAGTTTTATACAGTACCTATTGATAAATATAATCACATAAACCAATGGTCTGTGGTTTCCTCAATCAGTTTTTAAGAATGTAAAAGGATCCTGAGATCAAAACGTCTGGGGACTTCTGCCCTTAACTATGTGTCTGGATAACACTGTCAGCGTCACAAATTCAAGCCCAGACATTGAAAGAGTCTGCTAAGTTTAATTCCTTTTTATTGTTCCTTGTCAGCACTCCTCAGTGGCTGTACAGAATCACACTTCATTGCCCTGTTTTGCTTCTTGCCTTTCTTGAGGAGAAATATATAGCACAACTGTGGATGCTTAATTAGATCATATGAAATCTTTGTACCATGGATTTGCAAACAAGTCAAAAACAATTTATAAACATGCCATGGATTGGGTTAGTGCAAATTAATTCATAAATAACCATACTTTAAAAATTGGTGGCAATTAGTACAGAATGATGCCTTTGTTGACTCCCAAACCACAATTTTATGGCCTTCCTGAGCGTTATAAATTTCAGCAGAGCTTCTTGACATATCTCATTCCACTACCAAGCAAATCCCAGGTTCATTTGTCTCTTGACTATGCAAGAGAAAAAAGATTACATAAATAGGCTTCTTACAATCTTTGCCAACAGCTTGCCTCAGGCAAAAGGTTTAAATCAAGTGTGTCTCTAGGTAGGCTTGCAAGACACATTTAGCCATCCTGTGGTTTGGTACACAGCAGGTGTGAGCTGGGGGAGAATGCTGCAATGCAGGCCTGACCCTGAAATTGACTGCTACCGGTAGATAGTGGACAGGGCAAGAGGCTGAGAAGGATTAGTAGCCTTACAATGAAATAGAATTAACTCATATGGTGTTTCCAGTCAACGTAGGAGGGAGGAGGGCTCAAGCTTGAATTCAGTTAGTTTGGAGTCACTGTGCCATCACAAAAGGACTGGACCAAACCCCCCCTCCCCACCAGGTTTCTTCAATCCCTATCTATTTGTTCCCAAGGGAGGTCTTGGGAAATTCCTGTTTCATAGACAGCACATAATACAGTAGTTAGCTTGAACTCTGCACATGTAGGTCTAGTTGTTTGCACCTGAAATTTATCTCCCCGGTTTTGACTACTGGGGAAAGAATAAAGAAAACAGGATGACGGACCCTCAAGCAGAAACAGTTATGTCATCAAGATGGACTACAACTGAATTGAGGAACCTGGAAATGATGGTGCTTCAACTATTTCAGAAAATTTAAAACATGCAACCATCAGCATCTAGCTTCCACCCAGAACCTACTATTAATTTTATCATTTATAGCCAGGCTCTACAACCATATTTGTTCTTTTTTTTAATAAAGTTTTATTGAGTTTTAACAAAACATAAAAAATAAAACATCTTATTTGAGTACAGCATGATTCCGGGTTATCACATTTCCATACAGACACAATTTCATATGCATATTCATCTTATGTTTTCAACTTCATATCATCACTCTTTTTCCAACTTCTCACTATTTCTCCCTTTACTTCTCTTATTTTTCCTTTATAGTTATCTCATTTTCTTCTTATTCAATTGCATTTCTTTTGCCTAAATTTCTATATCTTTTTATTCATTATACTTATACTTTCGTCTGTCTTGTTTACAATTTCATATATTTTCTTCCAACATTCTTAAAAAGCAAAATTCCCCCTATGATTGCCAATTGGAGTGCAACACCTTTGGAGCTTATAATTATTATCATATGAAATCTCATTAAACATTAAATTTGTGCATTATAAAATTATAACATTCAAATTTCTTCTAATATCTATTTTATATCATGTAAATCTCATCATTCAGACTCTGTTGGTACTTCACATTGAAAATACACAAAGAAAAATTCTAAGAAAATCGCAAAACAATATACAGTATATATTAGTAAGCAAGATAGTTATTCAAATTCATTCTAGTACTGGTATGAGCCTTGTAGATCTTTCACATTTCTTTTCACTATTTATCAATCTTTGAAAATGATTGAAATGTTTCCCTCCCTTCTTTGTTATTTTGTTAATTGTTAATAATCATACCATTAGATAATTATACAGTTTTATCTTATAAATTATTTACTATTAATAAGCAAAATAATTATTCAAATTCATTCTAATAACTGGTATAAATTCTCTTATAAATCTTTTACATTTCTTTTCAATATTTTATCAATCTTTAGAAACAATTACAATGTTTCCCTCCTTTCTTTATTATTGCATTAATTATTGCATTAATTCATTTCTAACTCATTACAATATTCTATTGTCACAACACTATATTTTGTACTTTTGCAGAATTCTCACTTTTAACTTAGTTTAACCATTATCGCTGTGTTTTCTATCTGAGCAAATACCTTTAATCCTAGTATGTTTCTCCTTTTTCTTTATTTCCTGCTTTTGTCCCTCATAAATTCTTTCCCTTTCTACCTTTCCCCCTTTTTCTCATTGCTGATTGCATCAAAAGAAAGTCACACAACCCACAATTCTGCATCCAACCCCACCCCATCCAATCCAACATCACTCAAAACTAGGCATGCACACCCGTAAATACCTCAGTTCCAACTACAACTGACCTTAAATGCAAGCTTCTCAATGCAAGAAGTCTTGTGAATAAAATACCTGAATTTCTCCTCTTACTAAATATGGCTAAATTCGACATTATATTTGTCTGTGAAACATGGCTCAATACATCTCTCCCTGACTCCATTAGCACAGTAAGAGACTATCATGTTTACTGATCAGATCGTGAAATCCAAAGAGGAGGTGATGTTGCTATCTTCTATAAAAAGTCCCTACATCTAAAAAGCATCCAAGTTACCCAGGAGCTTGCTATTCCGGAGACCATCATCTGTGAACTGTCCTTAAATATCACATTTCGATTCTTACTATGTTACAGAGTCCCTGATTATGACATCAAACATGCAAATAAGCTAAATACACTACTAACATGGGCAGCATCCTGCCCACACGCTTTTATCTTTCTTGGTGACTTCAATCTATCTCACATTAACTGGACCCTTAATGAATATACAGCTGAACCCACACATGCAACCTTCTACAATGCAGTAACAAAACTTGGACTAGAACAACTAGTAACCAGCAACACTAGACTTAATAACTGCCTCGATCTCATCTTCTGCAATAGTTTGAATTCAATTTACGGAATACAAATTAAAGAACCCTTTTCAAACAGTGACCACAACATGATTGACTTTTGTCTCAACATACGTCCACACAAAAATCATCATAATGATGGAGTCCCCAATTATAACTTCAAAAAAGGCAACTATGGTCTTATAAACAACGATCTTTCATCCCTTGATTGGCTATTTCTACTCTCTGGATGCAATACTGTAGAAGATCATTACAACATATTTTTACTTGAAGTCAAAAGAGTCATCAAACTATATGTACCATTAACAACTCCCAAAACCAGAAAAAACAAATTTCCCAAAACAATAAGGAAGCTTCAATCCAAAAAGAAATCACTTTGGCGGAAAAACAAATCTGGTCACGTTGCCAACTTCAAAAGCCAATACAAAAATTTATGCCACCAGATAAAAACTGAATGCACCAATTATCACATTAAAGAAGAAAAAAACCTTCTACGCACCAATTCCACCTGCGCTTTCTACAATTTTATAAACAACAAACTAAAAGACTCAAGGTCCATCACACCCCTGAAAGGACCTAATGGTAAAGACTGCAATGATGACACTATTAAAGCCAACCTCTTTAACACATTCTTTGGCTCAGTATTTGTAAACAGCAATGGATCATGCCCAGTATTTCCTAGTTGAACTACAGACAACTACAATCATCTAATACATATCGATTTTACAGAAGACATTGTTGAAAAAGCACTGCTCAATCTAAAACCATCTCTATCTTTTGGAGCGGACAGAATATGTGCCTACTTCTGCTTCCGGTTTGCTAGCTTTCGGCGGCGGCAGGGATTTGCCACTGTGCGATCCCTGCTGCGTTCACTGCCAAGGTTCCCCCGATCCATTTGGATCTGTGGGATACAGCTGCCCTGTAGAGGCAGCGGAAGATAGGGGATCCGGCAAGGGGTTTGGGGTACCGCAAACCCCTCCCCAGCCGGCTAAACTCCCTTTTCCCGAGGCGGAGGAACGGCGGTCAGCAATGGCCGCCACGAAGAAAGCTGCAGCCGGGTAAGCAAGAGCAGGAGGGAGAGAGCTGAAAGAGAAGTGAAAGTTGCTTCTGGCTGGGACAAGACGGGAGAAAGTTATTTGGAACCTTGAAAGCTGTTAAGTATCTATTGTTCCTTGCGAGAGTTACAAGCTGCGAATACCCTAAAGGGAAAAGTTTTTTTTTTTTGTTCGACTCTCCTTCCTAAAGTGACACCGGAAAAAAAATCTTTTTGGCTGTGAGTGGGAAGGAGAGTGAAAAAAATCTGAGCAAAATTTGAAAATAAGGAGAAGATTGCCTAGAATTGCAAAGAGTTTAAAAACTTCCAAAAAATATATTTGAAAAGGATTTGTGATTACTTTAACCCCAGAAAGAAAAAGTCAAGAAGAAGAAGGTATCTAAAAGAAACAGTCTGTTTGGATTGTTTGGTGATTTTGGAACCTTTGGAAATTATTTCTGATTAAATCATCTGGGTGGTTGTTTGGAAAAACTTTTTCTCTACACAATGGCATCATCTATGGATGAATTGGAACTTATATATCAAAAATTTGAAAGAGAAAAACAAGGAGGTGAAGATGGACTTGGCACTATTTTCCAATACTTAGAAATGGCGATTTATATTTATGTGAAGCAGAATGAGGATGATGGGGATAAAGAAGAAGGAGAAGCCATCTTTGATGAGAAAAGGACTTTGATTGGAGAAGGGAAAAAGCGGAGGTCTTTAAGATCTGGAAAAACAGCCCAAAAAGAGAAGAATAAGGTGGAAAAGGGACATTATGTTAAGAAACAACAGAAAGGGGGAAAGCAGAATAAAAGGGAGGTGGGGAGACAAGGGGTTAAAGAGGACAAGGAGAAGAAGAAGCAAGGGAGAAAGGATGGTGGGGAGCAAGATATTAAGAAGCAAAAGTTTTTCAGAGATAATGGATAAGTCTTATTGTTAATGGGATTCTAGAAGGTACATAAGATTGCATTTTTATATCTGTATTTAGAAGTAATTATAGAAAATTAGAAATAATATGTAGTTTAAAAGGTGATAAAATATTTAACATAAACAAGTGAAATTTTTGTTAAGAAAAAGGGAGTATTGTAATGAAATATGATCCAAGATTATGATGTGGGGGGGTAATAATCGTGGAAAGCATAAGTGTTCCCACAAAGGCATGACATTCAATTGAAATGGATAAAATGTTTAAGATATAAATGATTGTTAATATTAATAATTAGAAGATGGTATATTAGCAAACCTTTTGTGAAATGAGATTTGAAGTAGAAGAAGGAGGAACATTTCAATGAAATATTGAGCTATAATATGTGATGTGAGGGGGGGAAAATAATTTTGAAAAATAGGGCTCTCATAAAAGCATGTGATTTAATTGAAAAGTAATGAGTTAAATATCTAAGATATGAATGAATATCAATATTAATGAATAGATTTGTATTATTTTTGATAATATAGTATAATTTTAGAATGTACCAGACAGAATACCAATGTAGGTTATGTATTTTATATTAAGTACTATAAATATAGAGGAAAAAGACAAAGGCATCATACTCCATATAGTGTATAGGAGAAGTACTTCTTCTTTTTTTTTAAAGAAGAAAAATAAATGATTGGCTGGAATAGAACAGACAAAGAATAATAAATATTATGATATGAATTGAGAGGAGATAAAAAAATAAAAATGAAATAAAATTGAGAAAATTTAAAGGAGAGGAGAAGTTATATAGAAAATTGAAAATGTTAAGAAGATATGAAATGGTATGTAAAATGAATATGAAATTGAACTTGTGTCTGTACCAAGAGTTTTAACCCGGGACTAAGCAACTTTCAGAAAAGAGATTTTTTATACTTTTATGTTTTGTGTTTATGTGTATTTATGTATTGTTTGTCTTGAAAAATAAAACTTGTTTAAAAAAAAAAAAAGAATATGTGCCTACTTCTTAAAAAAGCTACCCACTGCCATAGCCGAACCTCTAAGCATAATCTTTGAAAAATCTTTCAGGACCAGCTCCTTGCCAAAACTATGGTCACAAGCCACAGTCATCCACATCTTCAAAAAGGGAGACCCCAGCCTAGTTGAAAATTGTGGTAATATATTTTATTAATCATTTTATCATTTTCTGTAAGGCCTTTGAATAACTAGCAATAAGTCTAGGGATATAGACATTCTTGGTGGGGGTAGGAGTACCTTTGCTCATGAGTGTCTCATCCTGTTTGATTCTGCAAGTTTAGAAGGAATAGGAAAATAGGTAAAAGTTCAAGGTACACAGTTGTGCTTTCTCATGGGACTTTCCAAACTTTCCCATGAGACTTTCCGTGGCTGTATGATCTCATCCTAGTAAGGTAACATCTGGGACTTTCCAAGATTGTGTGTTCTCATGCTGGTGAAGTAATCTCCTGTTGAGGTCATTGTTTTCTGAATATGCATACTGTATTTTTGCTTGTGTTTTTTCTCAATAAATACTGCTACCTGAGTTCACTCAGGGCTGGCATTTTCTCAGACATTTCCCTGTGTCTCATTTCGAATGTCAGTCCACCATAAATGGTGACCCCGACGTGATAGCTTGGAAGGCTATACGTTTCCCGCATCCTATACTCATCGTCGCGGACGTCGACTGGGCCCTCATCTTCTTCGCTGGACGAAGATAGATTCTTTCGTGAGTATGGGGGAGATCTCTCGAAGGCTCAGAAAGAGCACATCAGGGAATTGAGAGGGATCATTGGGAATAGTTTTGGATTTGGAATTGGCAGTAGGGGTTGTGCTGTAGGAAAGAAAGAAATTGAGGACTTACTACAGTATGTTTGGAAAAATATTAAGTCATATCCGGAGGAGGTAGTATTAAAGTAGAGTCCTGGAAAAGATAGGAAATTTTTGCACGAGGAACCTCGTGCCCCTTCTTCAATTTTGTTAACCTGGAGGGTGATTATGGATGCGTTAGCTACTTATGAACAACCGCTCCTAGCACCCCCTGAAGAAGGTTTGCCGCTTTACCATGCGGTACGTTTGTTGCCGCCGACGGCACCTCCAGATAAATCTGGGGGACTGTCCAGCGCTAGAAATACTTTGTCAGAGGATAAGAGTTTACCTTTAAGGGTTCAGGTGGATGCAGTTACTGCAGCTATTCAAGAAGCAAAGAATAGAGGGGAATTATCAGGAGATGATTTGGTGGAGTTTGGAGTAGAAGTTCAACTTAATCCAGTAGAAATTGTCATGGATGCTGCGTTGAATCCGCGGCGGGAGTGGAAAGCCTTTACCTCTCAGGATTTTGAGGGAAGTTAAGCAAGCAGCAAAAGAATATGGTGTTAGATCGCCATATACTCAGGCATTGTTAGAAGCAGTTGGTTATGGAAATAAAATGATTCCGGCTGACTGGAAAGCTCTGTTGAATATGATTTTAACTCCAGCTCAATATTTGGTGTTAGATCAGAAATGGAGACAGCTGGCAGTCCAGAGGGAACAGCAAATGTTACCCCAGATCAGCTTTACGGAGCTGGTAATTTTACAACAGTGGAACAACAGAGAGATGGTATGCCTGATGAGGGGTTCGTTCTTCTCCCACAATTAATTTTTCAAGCCATAGGGGCTCTCCCTGACAGCGAAGGTGGTGAGAAGACCTTTACTAACATCAAACAAGGGAACAATGAACCCTATGAAAATTTCATTAGCAGACTGAAATTGGCTATTGAAAGACAAATTGATAATCAATTCGCCCAGAAAGAGTTGCTTTTAAGTTAGCAGTAGAACAAGCTAACACAGATTGCAGAAAGATCTTAAATCCACTTGTAGCAAGTGGAGAGCGAGAAATTGCGGATTTGATTAATGCATGTAGGAAGGTTGGGAGTCAGTCTTTTAACATGGAGACTTTAGCTCTGGCTTTACAAGCAGGACATGCTCAAAAGGGGAATTGTTTCAATTGTGGGAAGCCTGGACATTTTAAAGCGCAATGTCGGGCTCCTGGAGGAGGTCAAAGTCAGCAAAATAAGAGATCAATGGGACAGGGTGTTCGTCCTAAATCAGTGTGCCCAAAATGTAAGAAAGGATACCATTGGGCATATCAGATGCTCCTACAGTTTTTACTGATGGAGGGAAAGTTTTTGGTGCTTGTGTTTGGAAAGATAAATCTGGAATTTGGCATACAAAAGTGACTTCAGAGCAGAAGTCTGCCCAGCAGGCAGAACTTGCTGCTGTAGTTTTGGCTTTTCAAAATTTCCACAATCAGGATTTTAATTTAATAGTGGATTCATTGTATGTGTATAATTTGTTACCCTTTGTAGCAGGTTCTTATTTGTCTCCTGGAATATCACCTGATATTTTAAGATTGCTTTTGCTGTTACAAGGATGTTTGGAGCAGCGTGTGAATGTGTGTTTTGTTGCTCACATGCCACGCTCAAGACCATGTTAACTAAAATAAATAAAAAAGGAGGGAAGCTCCTGGGGCTTCCGGCGATTCAAGATCAATTAAATCTAGCTTTATATACTTTAAATTTTTTAAATTTGTCTGGTAACCCCCCTGCGGCGCGGCCAGCAGGCATTTTTCTTCTCCTTCTACAGATGCGGTGAGACCTCGGGTGTTGGTGCGGTTTCTTCCGGATCCAGCATGGGTTCCTGCTTAGCTGATAACGTGGGGACGTGGTTATGCAGCAGTTGAACATCTTGGTCAAATTCGTTGGGTTCCTGGTCGGTGTGTTCGACCTGATCATTCGCAGAGCACCTGTGAAGGAAGTTTCGGAGGAGCAAGATGGTGTACCTGTGGTTCCTGATTCTCTTGATGCCGATGGCTCGGACGCGGCGCTGTGAAGACTGGGAAAAGATGACTGCTTACCTGAGATTACCAACTTGTATGCAGCAGGTTTCTTTGGGGAACCGGACTAAATTAATCTGCAAACAGCGGTATCCTTTGGTTTTTCCAGCATATTGGTCCTGGCATAAGGATCAAGACATTCTTTACTCGGGACCTGATAAGGATATTATATCTTCAGCCTGTGCAACAACTCTGATCCTGTTTAATGTTTCTGTTTCAGACTATGGACACAAATTTCTCGAGGTCTCATCCGCCTTTGGGAATTGCTATGAACTATAGGGATATTCATATTTTAAATAATTTTACTGTTGCTATGTTTAATGATACTATAAAGAATATTAAGATGATTAATGTAGAAATGTCTGAAATTCGTAAAGTTACTTTGCAAAATCGATATGCTTTAGATATTATGTTAGCTGCCCAAGGAGGAGTTTGTGCTTTAATTCATTCGCATTGTTGTGTTTTTATACATAATTATGAGCCAAACATTACAAAAACTGTTCAGGACATGGAAGATCGTATTGCTCAGCATCAATCTGGAGCCGATGGGTTTAATGCATCATTCTGGGACAGTCTGTGGTCCTGGCTTCCTGATGGATCATGGTTTCGCTCCCTTATTGCAAGGGGTTGTTATTATTATTGCTATATGTATCTTATTATGTTGTTTTATTCAATGTATTCCTAATCTATTACAAATGTGTACCTCAGTCTTCCAGCGTGTGGGATCAGGTCATGAGGGAACTGTGTACTATGCCACTAAAACACCCCCTATCTTTGAATAAATAAAAAAGGAGGGAATGTGGTAATATATTTTATTAATCATTTTATCATTTTCTGTAAGGCCTTTGAATAACTAGCAATAAGTCTAGGGATATAGACATTCTTGGTGGGGGTAGGAGTACCTTTGCTCATGAGTGTCTCATCCTGTTTGATTCTGCAAGTTTAGAAGGAATAGGAAAATAGGTAAAAGTTCAAGGTACACAGTTGTGCTTTCTCATGGGACTTTCCAAACTTTCCCATGAGACTTTCCGTGGCTGTATGATCTCATCCTAGCAAGGTAACATCTGGGACTTTCCAAGATTGTGTGTTCTCATGCTGGTGAAGTAATCTCCTGTTGAGGTCATTGTTTTCTGAATATGCATACTGTATTTTTGCTTGTGTTTTTTCTCAATAAATACTGCTACCTGAGTTCACTCAGGGCTGGCATTTTCTCAGACATTTCCCTGTGTCTCATTTCGAATGTCAGTCCACCATAAAAATTACAGACCAATCTCTTTATGCTGTGTCACCTGTAAAGTCATGGAATCAATTATTAACCAATCCATCATCCTCCACTTAGAGACAAACAACCTACTCTCTAATAAACAATTTGGTTTTAGGAAAAAACTATCCTGCAATCTGCAACTCTTACACTGCAAAAACATATGGACTACACAACTCAATCAGGGAAAAGCAATAGATGCAATCTACATAGACTTCTGTAAAGCCTTTGATTCAGTAGTACACGACAAACTGCTCCTAAAACTAAAATCTTACGGTATCTCTGGACACCTGAATAACTGGATAGAAGCATTCCTGTCAAACAGACAACAAATGGTCCAAATTGGGAGCGTCCTATCAAATTATCTACATAAATGCTCTGTGATCATATCAAAAGCAACTGCGTTCTCTTCACTGATGATGTAAAGCTATTCAACACCACAGACAATGCTGCTATCCTTCAGAAAGACTTTGACTATGTATCAGAATGGTCAAACAAATGGAAACTTCAAATCACAACAAATAAATGTTCTGTCCTACATATTGGCAAAAAAAATCAGAAAATAAAATACCAGATGAATAGTCAAGACCTTGTTGATGATCCAAACTCTGTCAGGGACCTTGGAGTACTCATCTCAAATGACCTAAGTGCTAGAGCCACTGTAACTACATAGCCAAAAAGGCATTAAGAGTTGTTAACCTAATCTTATGTAGCTTTTTCTCTGGTAATGTTACACTACTAACTAGAGCATACAAAACTAGACCAATACTTGAATACAGCTCATCAGTCTGGAACCCACATTACATATCTGATATTAACACAGTTGAGAAAGTCCAGAAATATTTCACAAGAAGAGTTCTCCACTCCTCTACTCGTTGCAGAATACCTTATGCCACCAGACTTGAAATTCTAGACCTAGAAAACCTAGAACTACTCTGCCTTCGGTCCGATCTAAGTATAGTATATAAAATCATACATTGCAATGTCCTACCTGTCAATGAATACTTCAGCTTCAACCATAACAATACAAGTGCACACAATAGATACAAACTCAAGGTTAATTGCACCAAACTTGATTGCAGGAAATACGACTTGATTGCAGGAAATACGACTTGATTGCAGGAAATATGAGTCAATGTCTGGAATACTCTACCTGGCTCTGTGGTTTTTTTTTTCCCAAACCCCCAAAACTTTAACCTTAGACTGTCTATTATTGACCTGACCCCTTTCCTAAGAGGTCTGTAGGGGGCGTGCATAAGCGCACCAACGTGCCTACTGTCCCTGTCTTATTGTTTCTTTTATATATTTTTTATTTTTCTTATATGTATCCATGTATTCCTAACTATGTTTTTACTTATACCTATTATCTTGTAAGCAATTGACAAATAAAAATAAATAAAAATAAAATCCCCTTTTTTATACCCCTCTCTCATTTTCCCTTCTGTAATTTTCTTTTCTGCTTCTCCTTGCTGCTATGCTTCTTTTTCAGACTATTTTTCTTTTTTGGCTGTTCCCTTTAATCTCAAACTTTTAACTCCTTTCCCCCTTTTTACCACACATTGCATTGTTTGATAATTGAAAATGGCTTCTTCTTTGTCCTGCCCTTCTTCTTGCTCTTGAAGCTTTTCCTTTTCCTTTTCATAATTCAGCATCTCCATTTCTAAAAATTGAGATATGAAGCCAAAGGATCCTCTTCCCTCTTCTGCATCTTCTTTCTGTTTTTAAAGACTCATTTTCAATTCCTCCAGGAGTGATACCATTTTAAACATTTTTAAACAACCACCCAATTGACTTTAAGTAAAAAAAGAAAAAAAAACCAATGCCAAAAACTTTTTTTTAAATCACTAAATAATCCCAGACTGTTCCTTTTTGTTTCTTTCCTTTACTTTTCCTTTCTGTGGGTTACTGTATCTTTTAATAAGGTTTCAGTTACAGTGTATCCTTGGGAGTCTTTTCAAAGTTTCACTGTTAATCCCTTTTGTTCTTCCACGTGGCACTCCATTTTTTCATTATTCCAAGTTCCACCCTTTTACCTCCATTCTTCTCCTTTTTAGGGCTTTAAAATGACCCCAAAAAAGGTCTTTATTCTCCTTTTGACACTTAGATTTCAGCTTAAAGTTGCCTATTAGTGTCAATGTAGATTAACATAAATTTCTTATTTAAACCTTCCTTTTAACATTCCATACATATTTGTAATTATCAATATAAAAGTAGGAAAATGGATTTTTGACCTCCTTTTCTCTCTCCTTCACTACTTAAAAATCTTCTTTCAGAAGTATCCCTCCAAATACTTTTAGATTCAGGGTACCTTGCTTAGATGTTCTCTGTGTTCAGCCCAGTCTGTCCTGCTTTCCTCTTTGTCTTCCTCCTGCACATTCTTATCCAGTCGGGTTCTTCTTTGAGGTTGCCATTTCTGACCACCGCTACAACTGCCTTCAGGAAAGGGAGTTTAGACCAGCCATGGAGGGGAGATGCGGCTCCCCTCCACTTGGCTAGCAGTCTCCCCTCTCTTCACCACCCCTATGGGATCGGGGCGCTCCAGCGGTGAGCACAGATTGAAACTGTGCACGATCACGGATTTCGGTCTGTCACCAAAAAAGCTCAAACCGGAAGTCCCCATATTTGTTCTGACCTACTTAACAGAGATGTTCAACTGATGGAATTAAACCAGACACTGGTGCGATTAATAGACAAATCAATAGTGCCAAATAAAATCTAATTGATGACTTATTAAAAGACAGAACTCAAAAATAGAACTGGAATCACCAGTTCTTACACTATGTTCTGGTTTTTCTCCACCCTGTATAATGTATGTCTGATCCAGGTAGTGCCACAATTTTTTTTTAAAGAAAAAAAAAAAGCCAGGAAGGCAGTTACTTAAGTGTGCCAAGATGATTAGAGTTTTGGAACAAAAGGAAACATAATTGCAAAAACTGTGTTCCTAACTTATGGTTAATCAAAGTATTACTTGTACAACAGCAAATGTTTTTGCCTTCTATGTGTCTAAACATAACATGCCTATTTATGAATGGTTCTTTTGTAGTATTTGATGTCACTTGTCTAAAAATTAGCCAATCCAACATGTTTCACTTTGCATTCACAGAAACAAGCTGATGTGTTTTGTTTCCACCTTTGTTATGTGTCATCCTGGCAGAGGTTAGTAGGAGCTGTATTTCAGCTATATGTGAAAATCCCTAGGCTTCCTGTCAAGCAGTTACCAGGTAGCCTTAAGCACAATAAAAGAATAATGGGTTTAAAATTAGTGATCTGCTTCACACTTTACAGTGTCATCTGTATCCTACCAATATTGCCCAATAAACAACAGAAGAAGGTAGCAGTGCTTTCAGAATGGATTTTCTTCCAGCACTTTTTATTCCCAAACTGCCAGGAACATATCTGGCTTTATATAATTATTCCCAGGAAAGCAGGCAAGTGTTTGCTGACTTTAATCTTTTTTAGGAGAAGTTGCTGTTTCAGGATGGTTAATTGCTGAAAATTCCATTATGTGGAAAGGCCCATACACACTCTTCAGAGAAAACATGTTAAGAGTTGAAATTTTCAGTATGCAGTCAATTTTACCACTTCTTTTTACTATGGACTGAATCATTTTGAAAAGCGCCTGCCAATATTTAGGGTTTATCTTGAAACTAACCCATATGCTTAAAGGAGAAAGAAAAAATCTATCTAGTCATATCCCAATATTCTGGAATTATTACTGGAAATCTTTCAAAGTCCCAACTGTATGTCCATTTTGCAAACTGTACGTCCATTTTGAGGCTAGATTTAAAAAGATAAGAGATGGGACTTCCACAATTTTAATCTACTGATTAGCATTCTCTTTGGAATCATCCTATATGTTGTAGGCTTCAGTGGTATTACTTTTCTACTAGGATATTCTTTATATTAGATTTATACAGTGCTGAAGCTACTATTAAATAAAGCATATAACTGAATAGTGATAAATGAAATTTATATTCAATGACATATAACTTATATTTTTAGAAGTTATAATAAGAATGATTACAAAATAGAACAAGGAAAAGAAAAGGAAATGGAGATATAATAGCAAAAACTAAAAGTTAAATGAAAGACAAAAAGCGGAAGAAAGTAGAAAAGAGATAAAGAAAGATATAAATTTGACTTCTGATCTTCAAAGCAAATATAAGAACTATATTTTAAAGTTCTCTAAGTTTGCATCATAGTACTCTTCTTTTTATAATATATCCTGTCTATTTGCCAAATCATAAATCACAAATTCCTTATTTTTAATCTGTATGCAAAAAGTCCGTAAGAGCTTCCAGTCACCAATAACTGTAGAAATTGCTTTTCACTAATCAAAGAAGTCAGTTTGTCCATCTCAGCAAGTTCTGTTAATTCACAAACCTTTCCTCCATGGGAAGTAATGCCAAATCTTTCAATCTTTATGCATATAATAATCTCACTACAGTAATCCTATATTGAAATAATCTTCCATGATTTTTATCTAACTATTTATCTAGCAATCATAGAAGGTAACATTCTGACTTCAAGTGATATTAACCTTTAAAATCCTCTATATAAATGTATGCATTGGAATGTATATGTTAGTATTGTTATATATTCACCAAGCATGATAAAATACACTGCTCAAAAAAAATAAAGGGAACACTTAAACAACACAATGTAACTCCAAGTCAATCACACTTCTGTGAAATCAAACTGCCCACTTAGGTAGCAACACTGATTGACAATCAATTTCACATGCTGTTGTGCAAATGGAATAGACAACAGGTGGAAAGCATAGGCAGTTAGCAAGACATCCCCAATAAAGGAGTGGTTCTGCAGGTGGTGACCACAAACCACTCCTCAGTTCCTATGCTTTCTGGCTGATGGTTTAGTCACTTTGGAATGCTGGCGGTGCTTTCACTCTAGTGGTAGCATGAGATGGAGTCTACAACCCACACAAGTGGCTCAGGTAGTGCAGCTCATCCAGGATGGCACATCAATGCGAGCTGTGGCAAGAAGGTTTGCTGTGTCTGTCAGCGTAGTGTCCAGAGCATGGAGGCGTTACCAGGAGACAGGCCAGTACATCAGGAGATGTGAAGGAGGCCGTAGGAGGGCAACAACCCAGCATCAGGACCGCTATCTCTGCCTTTGTGCAAGGAGGGATAGGAGGAACACTGCCAGAGCCCTGCAAAATGACCTCCAGCAGGCCACAAATGTGCATGTGGCTGCTCAAACAGTCAGAAACAGACTTCATGAGGGTGGTATGAGGGACGACGTCCACAGGTGGGGGTTGTGCTTATAGCCCAACACTGTGCAGGACGTTTGGCATTTGCCAGAGAACACCAAAATTGGCAAATTCTCCACTGGCACCCTGTGCTCTTCACAGATGAAAGCAGGTTCACATTGAGCACATGGGACAGACTGACAGGGTCTGGAGACGCCTTGGAAAATGTTCT
Organism: Notechis scutatus; assembly: GCF_049901735.1. Taxonomy (NCBI): domain Eukaryota; kingdom Metazoa; phylum Chordata; class Lepidosauria; order Squamata; family Elapidae; genus Notechis; species Notechis scutatus. Next base: position 118,941,503 of record NC_142012.1, read on the forward strand.
GCTGCCTGCAACATCCTCCAGCATGACCGGTTTGGCAGTGGGTCAGTAATGGTGTGGGGTGGCATTTCTTTAGGGGGCTGCACAGCCCTTCATGTGCTCACCAGAGGTAGCCTGACTGCCATTAGGTACCAAGATGAGATCCTCAGACCCCTTGTGAGACCATATGCTGGTGTGGTTGGTCCTGGGTTCCTCCTAATCCAAGACAGTGCTAGACCTCATGTGGCTGGAGTGTGTCAGCAGTTCCTACAAGATGAAGGCATTGATGCTATGGACTGGCCTGTCCGTTCCCCAGACCTGAATCCAATTGAGCACATCTGGGACATCATGTCTCACTCCATCCACCAGCGCCACGTTGCACCACAGACTGTCCAGGAGTTGGGGGATGCTTTAATCCAGGTATGGGAGGAGATCCCTCAGGAGACCATCTGCCACCTCATCAGGAGCATGCCCAGGCATTGTACGGAGGTCATACAGGCACGTGGAGGCCACACACACTACTGAGCCTCATTTTGACTTGTTTTAAGGACATTACACCAAAGTTGGATCAGCCTGTAGTGTTTTTTTCCACTTTAATTTTGAGTGTAACTCCAAATCCAGACCTCCATGGGTTGCTAAATTTGATTTCCATTGATAATTTTTGTGTGATTTTGTTGTCAGCACATCCAACTATGTAATGAACAAAGTATTTAATAAGAATATTTCATTCATTCAGATGTAGGATGTCTTATTTTTGTGTTCCCTTTATTTTTTTGAGCAGTGTACATGTTCATGTAGTTCACAATTCAACATATATTTGAAATGCCTTTATACATTCTGCATAATTTCTCTGGCATCATGTACCAAAGATACATCATTTTATAATTATTATATTTAAGTTCATAATGAAAATTTTAACCCTTTTAATGAAACCTTTTCCAATTAATTTGTGTGTTACAACCAAAATTCTTAGCCCAACTTTCTTTAACCTATTCTTCCTGTAGTTGAAATTATAACAAAAATATGCATTTTATAAAGTACATGTTCATCATCATCATCATCATCATCATCATCATCATCATCATCATCATCATCATATCATCTTCTCATCATCATCATCACACAATTGTTTTTCAAATTCATACTTATTTTGTTCCATAATTCTTTTCATCCATTTTAAGTCTTTCTGATAACTGCCATTTGTGGGAATTATTCTTTGTTCTTTGTGTACGTGCAAGGACAACGGGCCTTCTGGTAGTTGACTGCAACACGAAGCAAGGAACAAGGTCAAAATGTTGCCATTTCTTACCCAGAACTGTAGGAAACTTAGACTACAGCTTTGTATGCTTATGCGAATAATCAGTGCATTTTGTGTGATGTAATGCGTTTGTGACAAGACACTAACAAAATTGTTACAAGGATTGCTTCTAATAAAAGAGGGTGTCAGAGTCTGCTTTGTGCTCTCATCCCGATCTTGCTTCATGATGTCGTCTCAGTGTTTTCATTCATGAGAGACCACCAGTGTTTTCATTCATGAGAGACCACCACAAATGGTGACCCCGACGTGATCATCTGCGAGGTGGTACATCTTTGGACCATCCATACTCATCGGCTGGCATAGCTTGGGTATACCTCATCCCTGATTCGGTCGCAGATGATCACCGTGGATCCCTCATGAGTATGGGTGGAGGATTCTCTCAGGACCAGAAATTGCACATTGAGGAACTAAGAGAATTAACCAAACGAAATTTTTTTACCTTTAAAAAGGGAGGCTCCCTTCATGCCCCCCTCACAAAAACCTCTATTGAGGAACTCCTAGAATACATTTGGCAACACCGCCCTTCTTATCCGGCTGAAGGCAGTATCAAAGCTACAGTATGGAAGGAGATTGGAAAGTACCTTCACGCAAGTCCTAGAGCCCCTTTGTTTATATTAATTGCTTGGAGGGTGGTTTTTGAGGCTCTCTCCTTTCTAGAGCAACCCCTACTTGCCCCCCTTTCTGGACCCCCTCCCTATGTGAATTCTGCTGTACAACTCTTGCCCCCCGCTGTGACGCCTGTGTCTCTTAAACTGACTGCCCCCCCGGAGGCAAATGAGGTCAGTAAATCTCCCCCGACAGCTCCTAAAAATCCACCAGGAGATGTCAAGGTGGGAAATCCTAAAATAAATACACCCCATGCTGGGAGAGTTCAAAAAGCTATGCAAATAGCTTTTCAAACAGGACAGCTGGAGGGGGAGGAGATTGACTCCATGCAATTCTTTCCCGTTCAGAGGCAAGTTGATAATGCAGGAAATTTACAGGCTGTCTGGAATCCACTGCCTTTATCTTTTTTACGGGAAGTAAAGAAATCTGTGAGGGAGTTTGGCATTCAAAGTTTGCTTCACAGTCTGGGGCAAGCTCAAAAGATGATTCCACAAAATTGGAAAGAATTAATGAGAATGATTTTGAACGGGACACAATACGTGGTATTTGATGCAGAATATCAAAGAGAAGCAATTAACAGAGGAAATAATTTAGGGGGTTTGTATATACCTGATCAAATCTATGGGGCATGGCAGTTTGCAACTGTGGAGCAGCAGGCAATAAATTTGCAGCTTTTGGTCGCGTGGGGGGAGCCAACCTTGGCAGATTTGATTAAAGCTTGTGCTGTAGTAAGTTTGCAATTTTATAACATGGAGACCTTGGCTGTAGCTTTGCAAAAGGGTCTTAAACCTACTGGGAATTGCTTCAATTGTGGGAAGCCTGGGCATTTCAAAGCCCCAGAGGGAGGTGCTGCTCTTTTTCGGAAGAGTTGGCCTTGCCTCATTCCTCAGCTTCTATGAAAGGTTTTTTGTGATTCCAGGGATTATTGATCAGGATTATACAAATATTATAAAAATTCAATTTTATTCAGATGTACCTGCTAATCTTGCAGCTAGAATGACTCACCCTCATGCCCTCCTCAAAGGAATCTCTGTGGTTCCCGATCTGCTTTATCCTTCCTCAAAACTCTCAGCCATTAACCTTTCTCTTTTTTTTTAACAAATTTTATTAATTTTTAAAGACATACACAGAAACACAAAACATAAAAGCATAAAAAATCTCTTTTCTGAAAGTTGCTTAATCCCGGGTCAAAACTCTTGGTACAGACACAAATTCAAATTCATATTGATTTTACATACCATTCCATATCTTATTAGCATTTTCAATTTTCTACATAACTTCTCCTCTCTTTTGAATTTTCTCAATTTTATTTTGTTTATCTCCTCTCAATTCGAATCATAGTGTTTGTCATTCTTTGTCTGTTCTATTTCCAGCTATCCATTTATCTTTCTTCTTTGAAGGAAAACTTCTCCTGTGCACTAAATGGAGTATGATGCCTTTATCTCTTTCCCCTATGTTTATAATACTTAATATAGAACACATAATTTGCATTGGGATTCTGTCTGGTGCGTTCTGAAATTGTGCAGTATTGTTAAAACCAATACAGATTTATTCATTGGTGTTGATGTTCATTTATATCTTAAACATTTAGCACATTGCTTTTCAGTTAAATCACATGCTTTTATGGGAGTACCTATTTTCCATAGTTATTCCCCCCCCCCCCACATCACATATTATAGATCATTGTTTCATTGCAGTGTTCCCCCTTCTCCTACTTCAGGTCTCTCATTTCAGAAAAAGTTTCGCTGGGATAACATAGTCTAATCATTGATGTTGACAATCATTTATGTCTTAAACATTTTACCCCTTTTGGTTAGATATCATGCCTTTGTGGGAACACTTATGCTTTCCAAAATTGTTCCCCTCCCCACATCCCATGTCTTAAATCATTGTTTCATTACAGTACTCCCCTTTTCTTGGCAGGGGTTTCACTAGATTATACTGAGTGTTTTGTCACATTTTGAATTACATATTGTTTCCAATTTTCTATGGTTATTTCTGGATGCAGGTGTAGAAGTGCGGTCTTGTGTGCCTTTCTGGAATCCCTTTTTCAGTGGAATTTGTCCATTGTCTCTGGAGAACATTTGCTTCTTTGCATCTTGCTCCCCACCATTAAGGCTTCTCATCTCTTCCTTTCTCCCTTGCTTCTTCTTCTCCTTGTCCTCTTTACCCCCTTGTCTCTCCACCTCCCTTTTATTCTGCTTTCCCCCTTTCACCTTATTCTTCTCTTTTTGGGTTGTTTTTCCAGGTCTTAAAGTCTTCTCCTTTTTCTCTGTCTTTTTTCCTTCCCCAAGCAAAGTCACTTGATCATCAAAGATGGCTTCTTCTTTGTCCCAGTCATCCTGTTGCTCATTCAGCTTTACATAAGTACAAACCGCCATTTCTAAAAATTGGAAAAGAGTGCCAAGGACATCTTTCCCTTCTTGCTTTTCTTTTTCATATTTTTGATATACAAGTTTCAGTCCATCCACAAGTGATGCCATTGTGTAGACATCCCTCGTAAAATTACAACAATATTTAGGGGCTATTAATTGGACCCGTCCCTATTTTGGCATCACTACACTCATGCTCAGCCCCCTGTTTGATGCATTAAAGGGAGGAACCACTCCAGGGGATAAAATTACCCTTACAGATCATCAATTAAAAATCACCCAGGACATACAGCACATTATGCAGAAAAGGTGGGTCGACCGCTGTCACAACAATGCTCCTATTTCCTTAATCTTGCTCAATACACCTCAGCTACCTACTCTCTAAACTTCTCATCCTAGAATGGATACATCTGTCTCATACTCCTCGTAAATCCATTAACCCCAAACCTTTGCTCTTCTCTATACTTATTCACAAAGGGCATCAACGTTGTAAAGCCCTAATGGCTATTGAACCATCTGTACTATATGTCCCCATGTCATTGTCCGATTGGGAGGTAATGTTATTGAATTCAGAATCATTACAAATTGTAATGGGAGAATGGCCGGTGACTATTTCCTGCCATCTCCCTGCAGATGACCGGCTTAATTTACTTAAGCTGGTTCCCTTTAATTGGCAATCAATAGAATCCACAGCCCCCATTCCCTCAGCGATCACTATATATGCAGATGGAGGGAAGCAATATGGCGCCTGTGCCTGGTTTTCAGAAGGGCAATGGCGCACCAAAGTTACTCAGCCACAATCGTCTGCCCAAAGGGCAGAACTTGCTGCTGCTACATTGGCCTTTCAACATTTTCCCGATCAACCTTTCAATTTAATCTTGGACAGTCTTTATGTCACTTTTATAGTAAAAAATATCTCCAATGCATATCTCTCCCCCACTCTGGACAATGACCTTCTTACCTTTTGTAAACAATGGGGCATTTTGCACAAATCTGGCATTCCATACAATTCTCAGGGACAAGCCATTGTTGAACGAACTAATCAAACCCTTAAAAATAATTTGGAAAAATTCAAATTTAAGACTGTCACAGGGTTGCCAGGACTCCAGAATGCATTCAATGTTTGTTTATTTACTCTTAACTTCCTCAATGAGTCCGGATCACCCCCATGCACGGCGGCATCACGTCATTTCGCTTCTTCGCCTCATCCTGAACCCAGACAAATGGTATATTTTCGTCAGCTTCCAGATCCTCAGTGGAAAGGTCCTGCTGAACTTATAACCTGGGGACGAGGGTACGCTGCTGTTTCCTACAACAACAACACCATCTGGGTCCCCAGACGACAAGTAAGGCCTTTTCTACCCAAACCAGCCTTGCCTACATCAGCATCATGAAGCTGCCTGCTGCATTCATCATTTGCTTCCTGGGTTTCCACATCATTCCTGCCGATACGACAGCCACCCCATCCTCCTGCGATGCCTGCATCAAAACTACTCGCAGCGGAACGAAGACCCAATCCACCCTGATCTATCATACTTTGAAGCCTGAATGCAACTCCACGACAGTCTCCCCTTGTCTGCATAACAACACTCAATATGCGCGATGTTACACTGCTGAAGGCATTCAGTGCTACGAGCCAAAGGCTGTGGGGCCCATCACCGCTTCGCTGTATGTCTATGCCTACAAAGGAGGATCCAGCTCTGACCTTGCCTCAATGTTCTCAACCAGTCAAGCAAATAATGGGTACATAACCCATAATGTCACTCGGGGGGGTACTAACACTTCTGTGTGTTTTGATGCTTGCTTTGCCATCAACAAAGGTCAAGGTCCTAACGACGCTGCAGGAGTTACCTGCGGCTCACACAGCTGGCAAAGATCTTATCTACAGGAAAAGAAATATCTCTTCCAAAAGGTGTCTGGGACTAACGTGGGGGCCACCACTGTTTACAACTATTGCTACACCCCACCAATCGACTCAGCCCAAATCAGAGGCCCTCAAAACATGAACATCACTCTCAAATCAAGCTCCACTTCATGTTCTTTGGATACCTGCAATCTGATCTGCCTACATACAAACCTGCCCCAGTCTGAAGGAGTACAATACCACTTTTTGGGTTTAGGCATTGATAGCTCAGGATGTGACCCTTATGGCTATCTTGTTTTAAAAATTCACACCACTTCAATAAAGTCAACCCCATCTAAAGTCTTCTGGGAATACCAAGAGCAAATTGGCAAGCTCAACCAACTCCCGATTCCTCCAAAAGCTCACAACATGTTTATTAACTTGGCAGAGACTATAGCCAAAGAATTGACTGTTAAAAATTGCTTTGTGTGTGGGGGCACAAATATGGGCGACCAATGGCCATGGAATGCGCAAGAAGCTAACTACACTGATCTTCTTCAGGAACAACAGAATTTCACCTATACGCAATCCTCTAATGAAACATGGCTTTTGTCAGTTAATTTGGTGGGCCATGTCTGCTTTGAAAGAAACAGCACCAATCGTAACATACCGGTTGGTAGTTTGTTATGCCTTGGGGTATGGAATAATAACACCTGATGGTCGAATTCATCATCTCCTGCCCCTAACAATTCGTTAGCCCAAATGACTAATATGACTTTTCTGAAGGACCCAGAAAACAACACCCTTCAATGGCACTCCCCGGATGGGTTATATTGGATATGTGGGCGGTATGCATATAATATATTACCAGCTGAATGGTATGGGTCCTGTGTATTAGGCGCCATTTCTCCCTCTTTCTTTCTCTTACCCTTACGCACGAAACAACACCTTGGAATACCCATCTATGATGACATCGGTCATCTTTCCAAACGATCTGTTCAGATTGGTAATTGGGAGGACAATGAGTGGCCACCAGAGCGCATCATCCATTATTATGAGACGGCTACATGGACCCAGGATGGGACTTGGGGGTACCATACCCCCATATATATGCTCAATAGAATTATAAGGTTGCAAGCTGTATTAGAAATTATAACCAATGAAACTGCTCTTGCTTGGAAAACACTAGCTAAAGAAAGTGCACTGTCTAGAACATATATCATGCAAAATCGCTTGGCTTTAGATTATCTCCTTGCCAAAGAAGGAGGAGTGTGTGGAAAATTTAACCTTAGTAATTGTTGTATTGAGGTAGATGATAGTGGAAAAGTTATTCAACAAATTACTGATAGAATGATCAAGATTGCGCATGTACCTGTACAAACATGGAATGGTCTTGATTTTAGAGACATGTTTGGATCCTGGTTCCCAAAATTGCCTGGTTTGCAAGCTATTGTAGCGCTTATTGGTATGATTGCTGCGGGATGTATTATATTGCCTTGTGTATTACCTATCTTTGTACGCACTATTTCTAACAGTTTATCCCTTTTGGCTGAGAAAAAAGCCACTGCGCAAGTAATGGCTCTCTGGAATCAACAAATAACTAACACATATGAACCACTGCCATCCGAAGATGAGATGGGAGAGCCAACCTGTGACAATCCAGACGAGGACAAGATGTTTGTGATGGTCGAAGAAGTCATGAACGCCATGGATAACATCAGCATGCACAGCACTCTTGCCTACCCACCTGACAAAGGCTGTTATTGGGACTAAACACTCCCTGTCTCTTAAAAAAGGAAAACAGAGGAGATGTGGGAATTATTCTTTGTTCTTTGTGTACGTGCAAGGACAACGGGCCTTCTGGTAGTTGACTGCAACACGAAGCAAGGAACAAGGTCAAAATGTTGCCATTTCTTACCCAGAACTGTAGCAAACTTAGACTTTACAGCTTTGTATGCTTATGCGAATAATCAGTGCATTTTGTGTGATGTAATGCGTTTGTGACAAGACACTAACAAAATTGTTACAAGGATTGCTTCTAATAAAAGAGGGTGTCAGAGTCTGCTTTGTGCTCTCATCCCGATCTTGCTTCATGATGTCATCTCAGTGTTTTCATTCATGAGAGACCACCAGTGTTTTCATTCATGAGAGACCACCACAGCCATTGATAGCTCTCTTGATTTAATTTTATATTCCCCTTGATAATTTGCCAATAATTCCTGGTACATTAACCATTTTGTCTTTGCCTGTTGTTTTCCTTCTGTAAAATGGTTCTACAATTGAGATTCACATAAGTTTTTGGGCATATCATGGCTTTATATATATTCCATATTTCCAACATGACATATCTAATAAAATCTAATAAAATTATTAGTAACTGAAGTTAAAATAAAACCAACAAGCATTGGATTTTGAATTTTGAGTATTGTTTTTAAAACAATGATTTAAATGATTTGCAATACTGTAGATGATGTAGATTTTCAAAGTGATTAGGATTATGCACCCAGCTGAACTGTAAAAATCAATAATTTTTCAAAGTATATAAACTATGTTAGATTTATTATTTCTATTCTGCCTTTTTATTTGTGTAAACAAAATCTTTTTAATTTTGTCCAGAACTGTTGTTATACCTCATCATGCACATTATAAACAGTATATTATTTAAGCAATGTGTCTTCCATTTATATTCAAATTCTGAATATAAATTCTATATTCTATATAATATAAATTCAGTTTAAATTCTGGCTTATCTGAAAAGTCAAGGTTGATTTTTTGTATCAAATTTTGTGAATAATGTTAAGCAAGATGTTATGATAGATGTTGAAGATTCAAAAGATGCTGTAGAATTAATAGACATAGACCCAATAGTTTTGTGGAAATAAGTTTGTGATGACAGATACAAAAGACTGTGCAGATCATGCATCATGCAAAAACTTTAGTAGACATTTTATAGTACCAATTATGGAAACATAATTGTGCAATTTAAATACAAAATGTGGAATGTAATACCCATGAGCATGCTGTACTCAATGACCATTCAATGATGAATGGTCATGGAATACAAATTCCTCCATGTCTTCTTACTGCAAAGCAAATATTTGAGAATTAGCTCTCATTTGGGTGACTCCTTGTTAATGATAATTCTTTTTCCTTCCCAGTTTAGTTAACAATTTTGTTGGCTCCATTATTATTTGTTTACTAATTAAATAATAAATCTTCATTCAGCCTTCCTACTGTTTTCTCTTAATTTTTCTTCCAGGTGTAACCGTACACATTCTTTCCTTCACTCTCCATTTTTTCTTAACTTGTTTTGCTACTTAGGTCTTCAAAATGGAAGTACTTTTATGTGTTTCATATATGGAGTGATTTGTGGGAGAAAGAGAGAATTACGGATATCTTCAGGGAACAAAGGAGGCAAAAAAAACCATCATTCATTTCATAATGTCACTCCACAAATGAGATAAATTGTATAAGTTGTGTCATTTACACAGTGACATAATGACATGCATTATATTACAAGGTTTTAACCAGATTCCTGTATAGAGAATGGTTGGTATATTCAGACAGCCTGGCCATGCCCATATTATTAAAATGAAGCTCCAGGAAGATATATGTATGTGCTGTCTAAGGCAAATTCTCAGAATTAGTTTCAGTAAACATAGCAGTTCTATGTTAACAAAATTTATTCTCCATAGCATCTGAGGATAGGACAAGAAGTGGAACCTTGTCAAAATGAAATCCAACCTGGAAATAAGGAGAAATTTCCTGATAGAAATATTAAGCAATGGAACAGCTTGGTTCCTGGTGTTGTGAGTGTTATATCACTGTAGGTTTTCAATGAAAGATTAGACAACCATTTGTCCAGGAAGGTATAAGGAATTCTGGCCTGTGCAGGGAGTTGAAGTAAAAGAGATCCAAGATTCATCCCAATCCTATAATTCTATGGTTCTAATTCTATGATTCTGTGAAAATGAAGGAATTAGACACTCTATAATCTTAAGAGGTTTTTTTTAAATATAAAAATGAAGTACAATTGGTATATGGCACCAGAAAAGTATGAAGAATATATAAAATATTTCAAATCTATGTGGGAATTCATAAAAATAAAATAAAACTATGACATATAGTTTGGATAATTACATTGGATACATTATAGAAAGAAAACAGTCATGTTGTAACTTTAGAGAAAGAGGTAAATCTACAAATGTACATATCACTCTGTAAAGATCAGATACTACTTCTATTTTTCCTTTCTTTTCTATTTGTTTTTTTCTTCTTTTTTCTCATTAAATTTTTCTTTTATTTCTTCATTTATTTATTTATTTGTATCCCACCTTTTTATTTTTACAAATAACTCAAGGCAATGAACATATCCAAACTCACCTTCCTCCTATTTTTCTTATAACAACATTCCTGTGAGCTGAGCTGGGCTGAGAGAGAGTGACTGGGCCAAGGTCATCCAGTTGGTTTTCATGGCTAAAGTGGGACTAGAACTCATAATCTTCTACATTCTAGCCTGGTGCCTTAACCACTAGACCAAACTTGTTCTTCACTCTTTTTTCCTACTACTCTGTTTTTACTTTTCTTTTAAAAACTTTTAAAGAGTTTTCTTTTAAAACTTTCTTTAAAGTATATTTTCATAATCTGCACATTTTAAGACAGCATTGTTTGGTCTTGAATTAGATTATAGTTCCAAAATATGTATTTCAGACTATCACATTGGAAGGGTGCCAGCTGGGAAAGCACACTGACTACATGTAGACTTTTCTCAGAGCATAGTTACCGCTAACGTTCACAGTGTATATCATGAACATGAACACTTTTAATAGAACATGTGTAAAAAAATTGTGTTTCATGATTAATGTAACAAGAAGAAATATTCACTGTCTAGATATGCATTTATGTAAGGAAATAAATATGTATCTTTTATAACTATATAAAGCAGTTTTAACACTGCAATCTCCAATTACCCTGTAATTTGCAACACTGAGACTACTACTGTTCCAAATGCTATTATTGTATAATCATTTCACTTTTGCACCCATGCTAAAATAGCATTATATTAATTTTCTCCTTAGAGCATTATATATTACATATATTTCTTTATAATATGTTAAGAATATACTAAGCAAATATACAGAGATGTAAGAGATAGCTGTATACTAAATATATAGATATAAGATATAATGCTCTATATATACAGTAACTACAAGGAATAAATATATTTTGCGATTAAATCCAATTCAACAAAAATAGGGGGATTATTATTACCTTTTAATAAGAACCAACTACCATATTTATTCTTATTATAGATAACATTCTGCTAACGGCTCCATCCATTATAAGTTTCCTTGAATATAATGAAGCTCAGTCATTGCTTATTAATTAATTTTGCAGCCAAAATTCTGAAATTTATTAAGTTCAAAATTCTGTTTATTTCTCACTGGTGCCAGAAGACAAGGAAAGTAAGTGTATATCTTTATAATTTTTAAGTGTAGCTAAAGATGACTATAAATACATTTTCATATCTTTTCTGCCCCATTTCATCCTTTTTCCTTATAGGAATCCCTTTTTCAGGCTTTTGTTATTCCATTAGGACCTATCTTCATTTTGCTGGCAGTTTTTCTTTTTTCTCCCTAAATCTAAACAGGTGCACCACTCTCCAGCAGCTGGCCAACCAATGCCAATTGGAGTGGAACTATTACATCTCATCTCAGTGAATCAATATGCAGCATAAGAAATGAGTACATCAATCTTAGAAATATGTGTTGAGCTGGCACTGGAAACCTATGCATTCATCATAGTAAACTAGATCCTGAAGCAATTCTTGCTGATCTCATTAAGGGAAGATTCCATGTTTCTCAGCAGCTTTTTTTTTTTAAGGTAATGTGTTAATTTATGCAAGTATAATAGAGAAAGAAGCACTTTTTTAATATATCATACTGCATTGTGTGAACAGAAAAATGCTCATTATATTGGAAAATGAATTCAAAGCAACCAAAAAGCTCATTGGAATCTTGTTCCTGTATGAGATTGTATTTGCTACTTGACAGGTATATGCAATGAATACAATGTAGTACTTATTAATTATATAGCAAGGGCAGACGGGATAGGATGGGAAGGAGAGGTATAGCACAGGCATGGTTTAGAGACACATGGAGATACCGAAGGGAATTGATTGGGTTCTGGGGATTCCACTGGTATGTTATATACTTTTTTGAGCTACCTAACCTCAGTGGTCAAAACCATTCCTTCCTTTTCCAAACTTGCACAGTGATTAAAAATAAAAAATCCAATAATGATTTTGCCAGGAGATTCGTGGTCATGCTGAATTGTGTAACTATTCCTATAGGAAGTATTAATAGAAGGTTATCCATAATAAATACGTTCTGATGATATTAAACTGATCCAGATTAAATCAATTCTACTGATATTTTTATAAATGTCCAACATAAACAAGGATTAAAAATAGTAGTATAGTACTAATTTTACTAATTCTGTAAAAATATTCAATCTAATCTAGCCCCCTTATACCATTGTTTAAACTGTAAAAAGCTATGCTGTCCATAGCCAAGTCACATTTAAATTACAAAACTTTCTAAAGTCTCTGTGAAAAAAAAAATCAGACTCTTCACTTTAAAGCAGAACCTTTTAGTCATCAATAATATGAACAATATGGTCTATTTTTGAATTTGAATTTTAATATTATTCCTTGTGATCATTTGCTTTCTTTGCTGCCAGATCTTGTTTCTATAAATATAATTCATTAATCCTGATGGTCTTATTAAAATTGATAATTAATTTTCTACAAGGTCATGCTCTGACTATTTAATAACACTATACTCAAGGATGCAGCACCATTAGTTAATCCGCTTTTCAAAAGGTTGTCAAGGTGACAATGTAAATTGATATTACAGATTAGAATATACTATTGATTAGAATATACTTCATTTTGTGCATTTTAAAAAATGGTTGTAAGTCATATTGAGTGCTTCCAAACTGAAGGCAGGTAAGTATTTAATAATAATATTAAACAAAAGTAGTGTAGACTAATCTGCAAAAGAAACTTTGTGGGGCTTTTGCAATCAAGGTTGAATTTAAAATAAGAGTATACTTCTTTATTCAAAATAAAGAGTACGTGCATTTGATTTTCTTCAACTATTAATCTATGGTTGGTTGGTTATCTTGAACTCAATTGTTCAATTGCATGACCATTTGAAAATATTTGGCTTTCTTTACACTTTGAGCAATAATATCACAACTTCTGCAGAATCTCTCTATCTCTTTCTCTCTTTCTCTCTCTCTCTCTTGTACCTTTAGTTCAATTCAGCAAAGTTTGCAAAACTGCCAGCAAAACCTGAAAACAAACAAGTGAAAAACACTTTAAAATACTGCTATTCAACAGCAGCCAAGCAGGACACTGAAATGCAATAGCTTTTACTATTTTGTCAGATTTAAGATCTATTACCAAGGATAAAAGAGACACAAACTAACTGGGATAATATATTTTTAAATACACGTTTCTCCAATTGTGCTTGCGTCAGTTCTCTAGCTGCTAAGCTGAAGGCAAAGTGATAAATTTTGATAGGTAGAATGGCTGAAGTGATATAAAAGGTCTTTGGGGGAAACAGATCCAGTAGATAGAACAAGTCTTTGTTTTTTCTTCCTATAAATGATAAGATAAAAGGATTGGTGTTGATTTTTTGCATTGGTTGAACAAATAGGCCAGCTTTTGCCAATTTAGAATACAACATATATTAATTTAGCAGGTTGAAGGTAGTAAAGTATTAGGTTGTGGGAATGAGTCTAGCTACAGTATTGCAGTGGTTCATTTTTCTACATTTTCTTTTTCTTGAGGGAAAACTTAGGACTTTATTTCTTTTATATTACACAATTCAGAAAAGAATAAAATAGAATTAAAGCCTCTTTCTACCATCACATTAATTTTAATAAATTTGCACGAAAAACAGCAACAGTGATGGCATGGGTAGAAACCAAGGGTTTTCCAAGGGTGTCTTCTTCCCCTCCTTTCCCAAAGGTCTTACCATTCTGATACAAAAATATACCAAATGCAGTGCAATACAATGAAGTCTGTTATTATTTTTTAACACTTCTCCTTTGCTTTTAAAAAGAGAACTGTTCAGAGAGGTTGAGGCTGTTGTGCAAGACTCTGACCATTGCTCCTGATCCTTACCCAGTAATTGAAATTATGACATAAGGGAAATGAGAAGGGGCAATCATTGTTTGTAGCCTTCTACAGCAAACCACAATGAAGGAAAAGCTGATTTTTTACCCAAGCTTTTTTCTGACAAGTGCTAGGTCCACCTTTTTTTTTTTTTTTTATCAGCCAAGTGTTGTTTCATTGGTTGCAACAGGAGTTCATCAACTGGTTTGTATCCCAAGTCTGACATCATGGACTGAGAGAGGGTGATGGTACAAAGTTCTCCAGCTATCTTTCATGTATAAGATGGAACTAGAACTCACACTTTCCTGGTGTCTAGCCTGTGCTTTACTCACCAGACAAGATTGCCTGTCAATAAAGGAAAAATTGATGTCACAATGCAAAGTTAAGCCATATGAAATTGTGAATTTGGAAGTACCTAAAGCACAGGTTTTTTTTATTTTGTATGATGATAATTGCAAGTTTTTTTTATTTACTCTTCTTGCTTACTCCCCCATCCCTAACCCCTGCTATGAATAAGGCTATCTTAATGCAGCTGTGCTGGGAAAAAAACATACTCAAAGCAACTTATACAAGCTAATAGTTCTCTCACAATTCTCTTTGATACAGAGATTAAAATTTAATTATTAAAAGGGTAATCTTCATTTCTTTCTTGCCCAACCCTCATGTTAGGGTGATTACACAAATTCATTTTTTTAGATTGTCACAGTTAGAGTGTTTTTCCCTTTCCCTTCCACTTTCTTAAAAAAATTATTAGAGTTGAATTCCAGAGGAAATACATAATACACAGGATACATTGCCAAAAGGCTTCTCTATCATATCCTAATAACTTATGTAGATGCAATACAGTACATTTATATTAGATTTTTGAACTGTCATTGGATTGCTAACTGCTTCCTGTTATGTTTTTCTTTATTTTCATTATTTATAAAAGCACACAAAGAAATTCATTATTTTAAACCACATAGGTTAATTAGCTTGAAAAATTGTGTGTAAGATAAATCTATAAAATTCTGAGTATGGATTTTCTAAATAGCTCTTAACACATCCACATAGGCATTCTGATATATGAGTAATTTGTGATAATAATTTAGGTAATACAACTTATTTTGATCATTCCATAATGGTGGAATTATTATTTATTTTGTTTTTGATATGCCAACGATGATGGACACACTGTAAGATACATTTCAGAATTTAGCCGATGACATTTAAGTGTCATTTCTGACTCCCTTTGATCATACAGGAATTTATTAAGAACTCTTGTTTAACTATGAAAAAGAAGCTAACACCTTCAGCCAGGTAGAAACTAACAACTTGATTTCTATCTTCAATGAACAAATTGCTGAAATATTTTTATCCACTCCTCTGCCGCTTTTATTTGGCCTAGTCAATATTCAAAGATGCAGCAGTTGATATAATATTAGGATGTAAGAAAGGTATTACTTATTTGAATTTTATGAAGGTGATATCAATCTTTCATTTCATAAACTTCAGCTCTGGTATTGTCCTAAAAGAGAGCTTCAAATCATTTAAGGTGACATAGTCAAGAATACAAATAAGATAAAGAAAGATAGAGGAGGCAAATGGCAGAATCAGAATAATACTTTTACTGTGATCCCTAGCACTAAGGGGAGTATAAGATTGTACAGTAGCTGTTATTGAAAAATAACACGAAGTAATGCTCCTGGATGTGTCCGAGGAATTTATTGTGTCAAAAGAGCGGAGACAGATCTTTCTTTATTATTTTATCAAGTGATCTCTAGCTACCATTCACCTTACTGATAGAAGGTATATGGCAATAAATGAAAAGAGGGAAGTTTGGGTTAATACATCTTTCTTTCAGTTCTCCATCTTCCATCTTTTTTTTTATTGGACTATCTAGCTACTTTTTAAAAGAAAACCTCCTAAGAGGCAAATCTTAGACTGGCAAGTATGGATTCTTCAAGCATTGGTGAAGCCTGTTTGCCTGCAAAGTGGAAATAACCTTTAGACTATTGATTGGGGAAGGAAAGAAGGAAGGAAGGAAAGAAGGAAAGAAGAAGGAAGAAGGGAGGGATGGAGGAATGAAGGAATTTAGGGATCTACCAATCAGTTCCTATGCTATTAAATTAAAAGATAGTGCATATGCTTAAAAACTATATGAAAAGAAGTGCTTCAGATTTTATGTGAATTTGTACACAGAAACCTATCTATTTAAGGTTCCTAGTCTTCCTTCTTTCCTTCCCCAATCAATAGTCTAAAGGTTATTTCCACTTTGCAGGCAAACAGGCTTCACCAATGCTTGAAGAATCCATACTTGCCATTCTGAGATTTGCCTCTTAGGAGATTTTCTTTTAAAAAGTAGCTAGATAGTCCAATAAAAAAAAAGATGGAAGATGGAGAACTGAAAGAAAGATGAATTAACCCAAACTTCCCTCTCTTCATTTATTGCCATATACCTTCTATCAGTAAGGTGAATGATAGCTAGAGATGTCATTTGAGACTAAAATAAAAAACAAAGGAAAGACACTTATTAATTTTAAAGTCTCTTAAATTACTTCTTCTGTTTTCTAAGGCCATACAATTTTTCTAGCAGTTCCCTTCTTTCCTTCATAAAATGGATGTTATATAGTTTTTTTCAGTAAAATAAATGGTAAGGAAACACAAGAAGGTTATGCATCAGTCCTTCATAATTTGCTTTTTTTGAGCAACGCTGGGCAATTACACAGTGAAAGTCTATGCACACACAATAACAATAAAACTCAATGTTGGTGGCAGAGTAAAAGATTAAAATATGATTACAGTTTTGTGCTGTAGATATTTTTGGTAGTATTTTAGTATTTGCACTCCAATTCTGGCTCACTTCATCTTAATTTCTGAGGTAATTTGTTTTCCCCTTCTTTCTGTGTGTCATATATTTTGGTAATGACTGTAATAAACAATAATGACCATATTTTGTTCACTTTGACATTGGGGCTTTTCTGGAATTTTGAAAATCAATGCAGAAAGTGGTCTTTGTTATATAAAATAATCATGTCTTAAGGCAATGCACAATTTGTACATGATTTGTAATGTTAGCTCAGTAGCCTGAAAAAGTAAGATGCTTTTAAAATGCTGTAATTAAAGTTAAGGCAACCTTTTTTAAAGACCAAAGACTGAAAGAAGTCAGGGCAACCGAATAGATGAGCAGGTGAGATGTACTAGGCTTGCTCTCCTGCCAGTCTCTCTTCTTCCAAATAATTTGCAAATGTGTCTATCAAAGTGGAGAGGGGGAGATGAAAAGAGGAAAGATTTTAAATATAGTCATACTATTCTTTCTGTCTGAAAAAGCTTTTTGGAGTAGCCATCCCCAAACTTATATCCTCCAGATGTATTATACTGTAATGCTCAAAATTCCCGGGCATTATTACCTAGTTATTTGGATCAAAACATGACAATTATGATTTTTTTAAAAATCACCATCCTTCTCTACCACTATTGAGATGGAGATGAAGGTATTTTAAATTCAAGGAAATATTGTCAGCAAATGAAATTGATTGAGGAGAGTCTGGAAGGAATGTAATTACCTAGGTTGGAATTTGCTCAGGGCAAGAGGGCAACTCTGCTTCCCACCCTTTACTTGAGTTGAATATCTCATTTGGAAAGGTGGCACCTGCATAAGTGGTTGCTTGATGAAGTAATCAAGGTGCTGAGGAGTTAATTGGACAATCTGCCAGAAAAGTTTGTGCATGCTAACTTTTAATAGGTTCCACTGTGAAAGGGGTGATGGGCTGAGATCAGACAAATGGCAGCAAAATAGTTAAAGGGGTCTTGAATCCTGGAACAGCTTTAATTGCAAATATTTTTAACAAAACTGAACTGCGTATGCAAAGATAATATTTTGGTCAGTAAGATTTAGTAATCCCACCTTTAGTTAATGATATCTTTCAACAGGGCCTGGTCAAATGAAGTGGAGATCCCAAAAGAAAAATCTTTTGGCTATGAATAATTGTTGCCTAGTTGACATTTATATCCTTAAGGACATAATTAGAGTGAGATACTGTATACCTACAACAATAGGTGGAGAATGGAAAAGAGTAAGAGATCTGTGGACCATTTTGATTCATTTCAGTAGTTTCATTTTAGAGAACTATAAGGTAAAGGTTTCCCTCGCACATATGTGCAAGTCATTTTCGGCTCTAGGGGGTGATGCTCATCTCTGTTTCAAAGCTGAAGAGCCAGAGCTGTCCGAAGATGTTTTGTGGTCATGTGGCCGGCATGACTAAATGCCGAAGGCATACTGAATGCTGTTACCTTTCCACCAAAGTGGTCCCTATTTTTCTACTTGCATTTTTACATGGTTTTGAACTGTTAGGTTGGCAGAAGCTGGGACAAGTAACGGAAGCTCACTTCGTTACACGGTGCTAGAGATTTGAATTACTGAACTGCCGACCTTTCTGATCAACAGGCTCAGAATCTTAGCCACTAAACCACCACATCCCTAGAGAACTAGAGAGCTAATTAATGCAGTCATGATAATTAATGACATATATTTCCTGCATTCCTGTGTTTCTTATAGGAAACTTTATTATGAGTATCTTCTCTTGCCCACCACTTTGTTTCCACACTACAATCTGGTTACAATAGATTGACACATGATAATCTACAGCCCAACCCTTTCAGTACTTCAGACAGGTAATAGGGTCAAAGGACATGCAAATTCATGTCCCCCCTCCAAGGTTAATAAAGCAGTTGCATGACAGTGAGATAGGTGGCATATAGATTTTAAAAAGATATACATGCATACCCTGGGATACTGTATGCAGAAAATCTATATGTACTCATAGCAAAACAACAACAACACTTTCCACAGCATATGACTAAGTCCTTCTAATTTTCCAACTCTGGTTGCTTTTTCTTTAGCATTATGAAATTAAGGATGAAAGCAGCTGAAAACCAATGCACTGTGATAGTAGGATTCACTGCATCTAATTCATATCTGACAGGCATATGTGTATGTTGCCAAGGCAACAATGGAACACACACATTTTATTACAAATCTATGAACATGAAAAATAATAACAAACCAAGGAATTGTGGGATAGAATTAAAAGTATCCACTGGAAGGAATTTTCAAGAGAGTTAAAAGCATCAATCTGGGCTTAAAATGCTTTAAGTTCCCAGAAACTTCCTAATAAGTGAAATCTTTGTGGCATGAAAAATTACTTTGGACCAGCAGTTTTAACCTTCTCCAATGTTACTGAGCAGCCTTTAATTTTAACTACAGGAGTATTAGGGAACTGATGCCTATTTAACAGGTAACAGGACCATTCATATTAGAACAAGCTTATTTTCCTAAATAGTCTACATTTGCTTTAGGATATTCCCCCTCCCCCTTTCCACTCACTCCCCACCCCCCACCCCCATTACCTAACTGTTATTATAATCTTGGCTTTGCATTGTTTTCATCTGAAGCTAAACCTTCTATTATGACAATTTTCCTTGCAGGAGTAGAACATGTGGCTGTTCCTGGAGTGATTATGCTGGATGCAATCTGCTGTGGTCAATATGGGTCAAGGTATACCAAGAAGATTGCAGAGAAATGGAAAAGAGCACAGAGAGAGGAGTGGGGAATAAAAATGACCAGACAGAAATTACCTTGTAAAATAGCGGAAGCAATGACAACCTAAAAGAAATGAATTATTGTAACAAGAGAGAGAAATATACAGTCAGAAGAATGGGTACATTTTTCTTTATTATCATTGATAGATTCACGTTAAATGGAGGTGGTGAAAAAAGTACAATACATTAGCCTGTTTAGAGAAGAGGTAGTACTCCTTAAATAGAAGATATTTACAATGCAAAATCAGTATCAGTAAGATATCCAAGACAATTTTGGGCTGGATCCTGCTTATCTTCTTCCAACAATGGTAATTATTGGCTTCTGTGAGTCCACTATCATTTTTTTATAATTTCTCTATTCAAGAAAAGAATGCTGAAAGGAAGGTAGAGAGAGGTGTCATTAATTTAAAATCCCAGATGAAATGCTCATCAAATCCATTTCTGGAAGTTAGAATTAAAGTTTAAAAATGATTATTTTTTTCCTTAGCACCAAAACACCTAGCTAAAAGTGAATAAATTTAAAATTAATGAAATATTTACAACATTGAGCCTACATCAGCACACCACCACAGTATGTTTATTCTGCAGCTCAGTAAATTATAGAAAGATGAGGAGTCAAATAAATGCTTTTAGCAGATCATTATAATCCAAACAAGCTTTCTTTATGATTTTTTAATCTGGAAAAATGGCTTTATTCTCATATTCATAATTATTAAAGCAACTATAAGGCATCATGAATAAATCAACACCTCGCCCTTCCCACCGCAATTGTCTCTGCTGACTTCAAATATGTTCTTATAAATGTACGCACTGTAATATTTCAACATAATTCAATATTTTTACCCATATCCTCAAGCTTTTGATAGCCTTTGAAAGAAAATCTTGGTTAATAGCTATATAAATATTTACTATCAATGTATGTATTGAAATAAATCCAAGGTTTACAATTGAAATATCTAATAGTTTGGGTTATTCATCTAGAAATGTCCTTGATATCATAACTTGTATAAAGAATATCGTTACCAGTGTACATGTCTACTAATCTCCAAATATGGAGATACAAAATATGCAAATTAGTTTATTAATTTATAAATGGACTAACAAAAGAGAAGATAAAACAGAATGTTCTGTAAGAAGTGTTTATGGAAGAAAGACAAACGAAACAGCATTGTGCTAGAAAATAATTTTCAATATTTAATAAATAGTTGTAAGCAAGGGTGGGATTCTACCAGTTCGCACCTATTTGCTAGAACCGGTTGTTAACATTCTAAGCAGTTCGGAGAACTGGTTGTTAGAAGAAATTACTGGCCTAATCCTGTAAGGAAGGCAAGAAGGAAACATTCTGGTGTTGCTTACAGAAACTGCCTCTCTGTTAACCCTTACTACATTCTTGGCAGGACTAGACTTCCTGTCTCAGGAACTTCTCTGGAGTTTTTTTCTGCTCTTTTGCTGGTACTTTGATTGTGTGGAGTGACAATTCAAAGTTACAATGGTACTGAAAAAAGTGACTTATGACCATTTTTCACACTTACGACTGTTGCAGCATCCCCACAGTCATGAGAGGCCAGGCGAGGAGATGCGTGCCTCGATGTGAGTGATATTGAGTTGGCCACACCTAGCCAATAACATGACCACCAAGCCACGTCCACCCAGTCACATGACCACCAAGCCACACCCACCAACTAAGCCATGCCCACAGAATCGGTTGATAAAAAATTTGAATCCCACCCCTGGTTGTAAATTGTATGAATTAAGACATGTAGTTGAAATATTGCTGAAAATTGAAGACCTAACAGTTATTTGGTTAAAAATTTATGTAACAAATATACAACCACAGAAAACGTGAGATAACAAGAGGAACCCTTAATAGACAAAACTTGAACAGCTTAGATTTTAGTTTTTCCCCCCAGGATACAGGTAGTCCTTGACTTACAATTGTAATTGAGCCTGAATTTATGGTCATATATCATTGCAGTCATTAAACAAGTAACCATGTGGCTAGATTCAATTTTATGAATTTTTTTTTCCATTAAGTAAATGCCAATCATTAAAAAAAAATCCATTATACCCAGTGGGTGTTTTTGTCAGAAACCCAAAGTAAATTAGCTAAAAAATGTCATAAATCATAGTCATGGATTTAGGGGTGCTGCAAAGAGCAGTAAAAGTGAGCTGGTTGCTAAGCACTGGAAATGTGATCACATGATCATGCCAAAGGAGGTGGTTGTGTGCCTTTGTAACTTCAAAATTAGGTCATATGTACCTTTTTGGGGAGTCAATCAAAACTTTTAACAGTTTCTAAACAATCAGTCTTAACTTGAGAATACTTTTTTTTGCTTTGTGATTTCATTATTCAGCCTAGAACTAAGAATAATTTCCTGATAGTTAGAACAATTAATAAGTGGAATGACTTGCCCCAGAAGTTGTGGGTGTTCCAACATTGGAGGTTTTTAAGATGAAATTGGACAACCATTTATCTGAAATGTTATAGGGTTTCATGCTTGAGAGCCAGTTGGACTAGAAGTCCTCAGAAGTCCCTTCCAACTGCTATTTTGTTATGTCTTTCTGGAATATACTTCAGCTATTTTGATTGCAGCAGTTCAATTTTCATCCGGTGTGATGATTGTAAAATGTAATACTCAAAAAAGAATTTGGGAATACACCTTAGCCTGGCCATTTTATCCTGGCATTTGTTAATTTAATTAATTCTATACATTCTGTCATTAGGTATGTGATTTGTTCTTCCAGAATATAATAATTGGTGTTAATTAGTAAGAGGTGATTAGATCCTGAGTCATGAATAAAAGTGGATGCAACAAAAAAATACCAATTCATATGCTATTCTATAATTGTTCCTATACGTGTATTTTCATGCAATGTAGTAATATGAGAAACAGGTGTCCATCTCCATCTCTTATCTATCTTATGTATTTGTATCTTCTTCCACTTGTTTTGTGTACTTGATAGTATTCTATTATTTTATTAGGGACTAGTTGAAGTATCTTCTTGATATGTGGTGCTTAAAATCCCTAATGCTTCCTTGCTATATCTCTATGTTTGTTTATCGATGTCTTGTACCTTGAGATCTTCTGAGTCCAGAAAGCAGAGACGGAGGGCAGTGAATAGCCAAAGGCAGTTCCCATCATCCCTTGCTAAAGGGATTGGTATTTCCCCATAGTTTATAATTATAAGTCCATAAGTCCAACAGAATCATCCAGAAAAAAACATAAAAACTGAAACAATAAGTTTTCAATGCAAACTA
Source organism: Notechis scutatus (assembly GCF_049901735.1). NCBI lineage: Eukaryota > Metazoa > Chordata > Lepidosauria > Squamata > Elapidae > Notechis > Notechis scutatus. The sequence continues at coordinate 118,964,642 of NC_142012.1, forward strand.
ATTTAGAATTTATGAATAACAAAATCACACCAGCAAAAAATGTCAGGAATTCAGTATTTACAAAAAGATTATGTAAGACTTGGAATGCAAATGAGTTATCAATGTCTAAATATGTTCAAATATAAATGATAAATATTGAAAACATTATTATCTCATGCAGAATATATATGGTATATAATTCTGTAAATACAGAATGGATAATTATGGGATGGAAGGGCATATGAGGTAAATGGCCATTGACTACTAATCTCTGATTGTTACTTCCAACAGATGTTGCTTTTAATTAAAATTCTGTGTGTTAAAGAAAAATTATTTAACATACTTTCTAAATGTGAATATATAAACAGTAAGTTTGAAATACTCCAGCATTGAATTTTTCCATAAAAGCATCTGAAATACTTTAAAACATAAAAATCTGAAGTTGTCAAAACTCAGGAGACAAGTTATTCAGAAATATATTCATTTCAAAGCACACATTTTGAACATTAAGGGGAACAATGTTCACATTTAAATAGCTCAGTTAAATTTGGCCTTCCTAGTTAAGTAGCCTTAATAGAGGTGCCCATTACAAGTACTTCTCATAGTTTAGAAGATAGAAATGGAAGCCCTTGGCACTAGACACCAAATTTCATTAGCTGTCAATAGTCATAGAATTAATAGTTGATAAAATTGATCAAGTTAATAGCCAATATATACAAGTCTCAGAATTTTTAATTTGCAAGAGAAGCAAAACATTATGGGAATATTTTTTTAAATTGTTTTTAAAGGACTAGGTACTAGTCCTTTAAGTTAGGAAGAAATCAGTTTTCATTCCACTATGCATTAGGACAGTGGATTTGTCTGGTTTCTGGTCATATAATCACACTGAATTAATATGGTTTAAGCTTGATATTATGGTGCATGCTCAAAATCCAAGATTTTTTTTGTGGTGGTGGGGGGGGGGATATTTCAGTAGTAAAAGGCATAGTTTATATGCAAAGGGTACCAGATTTATTTCTGGCATTACCAGGTAGGTTGGTAGAAATTTATCCTGAAGACTTGGAGAAGCAATAAGCTAATCAAACAAGTTTGAACTAGACTAGAGAAAGCAGAAAGCAGGCAGCTTCCTAGACTTCTATACTGGAAGTTAAATGGCAGCTTGAGAAAAGAGTAATTAAAGGAGGGGAAAAAGGGGGGGACTAGGCAAGAAGAAGAGTTGTGAAGGTTTTTATTCAGGAAAACTGCCTTTTGAAACTGAGATTGATTGTGAATTCCAATGATGGAAGAACTGGAATGATGTCTACAGTCTCCATTTAAATCAAATCACCAAAAATAATTCTAAATGGCCACCAATTGGGGAGAACAAAGGAGACTCACGGAGAATTAATAGTCTCCATATAAATCACCTAGTTCCATTTAAACCACCCAGCTGATTAGTCAGCCTGAATTTAAATTCCCACTCAGCTGATTTGACAACCTCCACTAAACCCCCACCCAAATCTCATCCTTTCCAAACTCCAAAGTAGATGATTGGTGAACTCATTCAAATCTTCTCCATTCAAATCTATCAAACAGCAATGCTTCCTCTTTAAAACAAAACAAAACAAAAACAAAAAACTATGGCTTTAAGGGAAAAAAAGGAACTTTACACCACAAACCTCCAATACTATACTACCTCCACTATTTCAGTACCTCAAGACCAAATATTTATAGATAATGCTTTGTCTATAATAATTGTTTTATCATATAATAGTATAATAATTAATTGTTAAATGACCACTAATTTACTGATTCATTGAACTGATAGAGATTTAATACTGTATCATTGATTATATAGTCTATTGATTGATTGATTCTTAGTAATAAGTTGATTGATTGATTTTTAGTAATAAGTAACCTTACGTTTGATTTGTTCTCTAACTTATCAATTAACATTTATTAATTACCAACATTCATTAAGTAACTGTCTACCTATCACACTAATTAGCTACTGTAATAGTTTAGTGTACTATTGTCATTGACCATGCCAGTCAGAAACTCCAGAAACTCCAAATCTTCCACTACCAAACAACAAAAAAGAAATAATATCTCTACCAATGACCTCCCAGACTCCTGTACATGCTTCAGATGTCTTAAAACCATCAATGAAAGCGAGAATAACAACAAATGCTACCTATGTGACAATCAAGCCCACCTTGCCTGCTTAAACTTAAACAAAGACCTAGCTGATCTCCTAAAAGCATCAGATACTTTCCCTTGTCTATGTCCATCATGTTTTCCGAAGCTAAACAAACCAAGTACCCTGCCTGACAGAGTTGATAGCATAGAATGACTCATGCACTCAACAGAAAAACACTTAGGAACATGTTTTGAAACAATTATACAAGAAAGCCTAATTTCTCTTGAAAAAAAAGCACTGATAAGCGACTACCTATCAGCTCAAAATCAAATTCCAACCCAACAACCACTACAACTACTGCCTCAACTACAATCACAACTACAACCAAAAATAACCACCAAACCACAACCACAAATAATTACTATCCCATCAAATAATTCCACAAATGATATCTCCTTACTCATCAGAGACACCATTGAACATGATCAGAAACGTCCAAATGCCATCTTATTTGGTCTTGAAGACACCAACGAATCAGATGACATCACCAAAGTTCATAATATCATAAACAACTCAAATACAACAAACATCTCTCCTGAAGATATCATTGAAGTGCAGAGATGGCCCTGAGTCCAAATGCAATGATGGCTCAGTGGCCCCAAAATTTTGTAGAGATGTTTGCAAAATTGAGTCCAGCAAATGCATATTCATTCATACAATAAACGCCATTGCAAAAGCCAATCCCAACCACAAAAAACTTCTCTCAAGACCAGACCTATCCATACTGCAAAGAATCCGCTCCCATGAACTCCGCAAGGAATTCAAAAGACATCTAGACCAGGGGTCCCCAACCACCGGTCCCCGGACCGGTACTGGTCCGTGGAACATTTTCTACTGGGCCGCCGGTTTGCTGGGCACCGCCATCTTGTTTCGATGAGAAAGTTTTTTTTAAAGACTCCAATTTTTCTTCTTTCCTTTCTCCCAAAATGAAAATACGAAAAATGAACTGCATAAAGTTCTGCTACAGCAGGCATTCGTTCCCCCCAAAAGGAATTCACAAATTACAGAACGAAAAAAAAAAAGAGAGGTAGGACCAGGATATAGGCAGACGCAAAACTTTATATGCAAAAAATAGCCAATCTGGGTGGTTAGCCCTGAGGGAAGTGTGGGGGGGTGGGGAATGGTAACAGCCAGCATGCATTTTTCAAAAGAACCACACAGGCTGCTGAGCCCTGGACAGAAAGAGTGAGCCGAGTAACATTTTGTTGCTTCCTGATTGACTAATTTCAAGCTCCTGGCTGCACTAATCAGGCAGGGCCGTGTCGCTCACGTGACCTCCAGGCACGAGATTAAATTCAAACGGCCATGTAGGAGGATATCAGGGAGTCGGTTGTGCTGCTTCTATGGGAGAATCTTTTCATTGCAAGGCAAGTGGGTGGGTAAGTGCCATGAGGTGGGGGGGGGGTCAGATGGGGTGCCGCTGTTAAAAAAAAACTGAGCAAAAACAAATTTAATTTGGATTTAGTGGAAGGACAAGTTTTCCACTTTGTTGGATGGGTTCTAGTTGAACAAATGAAGCCGAAAAAGGGGGCTCTTGCTTTGGGGTCACTCGGCTCGCCTTGCCTTGTCATGTGTGCTGATGCTGGTATCGGGCCGCGGATCATTTTGTGATGCCGGTACCGGGCCGTGGCACAAAAAAGGGCCACTGATCTAGACAATGGAGAGAAGGATCCCTACATTGACTACCGTGCTGATTGTATCAAAAATAAGTCACACAACCCACAACTCCACATCCAACCCTACCTCATCCAACCCACAATCACTCAAAACTAGGCATGCATGCCCCTAACTACCTCAATTCCAACTACAACTGGCCTTAAATGCAAGCTACTCAATGGAAGAAGCCTTGTGAATAAAATACCTGAATTTCTCCTCTTACAAAATATGGCTAAATTTGAAATCATATTTGTCTGTGAAACATGGCTCAAAGCATCTCTCCCTGATTCCATTACCACAGTAAGAGACTATCATGTTTACCGATCAGATCATAAAATCCGTAGAGAGGTGGTGTTGCTATCTTCTATAAAGAGTCCTTACATCTAAAAAACATCCAAGTTACCCAAGGACTTGCTCTTCCTGAGACCATCGTCTGAGAACTGTCCTTAAATATTACATTTCGATTCTTACTATGTTACAGAGCCCCTGATTATGACATCGAACTTGCAAACAAGCTAAATATACTACTAACATGGGCAGCATCCTGCCCACACGCTTTTATCTTTCTTGGTGACTTCAATCTACTTCACATTAACTGGACCCTTAATGAATATACAACTGAACCCACACATGCAACCTTCTACAATGCAGTAACAAATCTGGGACTAGAACAACTAGTAACCAACGATGCTAGACTTAACAACTGCCTCAATCTCATCTTCTGCAATAGTTTGAATTCAATTTATGGAATACAAATTAACCATTTTCCAACAGTGACCACAACATGATTGACTTTTGTCTCAACATACGTCCACATAAAAATCAACACAATGATGTGATCCTCAATTATAACTTCAAAAAAGGCAACTATGATCTTATAGACAGTGATCTCTCATCCCTTGATTGGCAATTTCTATTCACTGGATGCAATACTGTTGAAGACCATTACAACATATTTTTACTTGAAGTCAAAAGAGTCATCAAACTATATGTACCAATAACAACAAACAAAAAAAATAATAATGATTACCCATAACAATAAGGAAGATTCAATCCAAAAAGAGATCACTTTGGCAGAAAAACAAATCTAGTCACATTGCCACCAGTTAAAGACTGAATGCACCAATTAACACATTAAACAAGAGGAAAACCTTCTATGCAGCAATTCCACCCACGCTTTCTACAATTTTGTAAACAAAAACTAAAAGACTCAAGGTCCATCCCACCCCTGAAAGGACCTAATGGTAAAGATTGCAATGGTGACACTATTAAAGCCAACCTCTTTAACACATTCTTTGGCTCAGTATTTGTAAACAGCAATGGATCATGCCCAGTATTTCCTAGTCGAACCACAGACAACTACAATGATCTAATACATATCAATTTTACAGTAGACAATGTTGAAAAAGCACTACGCAATCTAAAACCATCTCTATCTATTGGACTGGATGGAATATGTGCCTACTTCTTTAAAAAGGTATCCACTGCCATAGCCTAATCTAAGCATAATCTTCGAAAAATATTTCAGGACCAGCTCCTTGCCAAAACTATGGTCCCAAGCCACAGTCATCCACATCTTCAAAAAGGGAGACCCCAGCCTAGTTGAAAATTACAGACCAATCTCTTTATGCTGTGTCACCTGTAAAGTCATGGAATCAATTATTAACCAATGGATTATCCTCCACTTAGAGACAAACAACCTACTCTCTAATAAACAATTTGGTTTTAGAAAAAAACTATCCTGCAATCTGCAACTGTTACACTGCAAAAACATATGGACTACACAATTTGATCAGGGCAAAGCAATAGACACAATCTACATAGACTTCTGTAAAGCCTTTGATTCAGTGGTACATGACAAACTACTCCTAAAACTAAAATCTTACGGTATCTCTGGACAACTGCATAACTGGATAGAAGCATTCCTGTCAAACAGACAACAAATGGTCAAAATTGGGAGTGTCCTATCAAATTCTGTACCTGTCAACAGTGGTGTCTCCCAAGGCATTGTTCTAGGACCAACTTTCTTCATACTCTACATAAATGACCTCTGTGATCATATTAAGAACAACTGCGTTCTCTTCACTGACGATCTAAAGCTATTCAACACCACAGACAATACTGCTACCCTTCAAAAAGACCTTGACTATTTATCAGAATGGTCAAACAAATGGCAACTTCAAATCTCAACAAATAAATGCTCTATCTTACATATTGGCAAAAAATAAATAAATCAGAAAATAAAATACAGGTTAAATAGTCAAGACCTTGTTGATGATCCAAACTCTGTCAAGAATCTTGGACTACTCATCTCTAATGATCTCAGTGCTAGAGCCCACTGCAACTACATAGCCAAAAAGGCGTTAAGAGTTGTTAACCTAATCTTACGTTGCTTTTTCTCTGGTAATATTACACTACTAACTAGAGCATACAAAACATTTGCTAGACCAATACTCGAATACAGCTCATCAGTCTGGAACCCAAGTTACATATCTGATATTAACACAGTTGAGAAAGTCCAGAAATATTTCACAAGAAGAGTTCTCCACTCCTCTACTCGTTACAGAATACCTTATGCCACCAGACTTAAAATTCTAGACCTAGAAAACTTAGAACTACGCCACCTTCGGTTCGATCTAAGTATAGTATATAAAATCATACATTGCAATGACTTACCTGTCAATGAATACTTCAGCTTCAACCATAACAATACAAGAGCAAACAATAGATACAAACTCAAGGTTAATCCCACCAAACTTGATTGCAGGAAATACGACTTCAGCAACAGAGTAGTCAATGTCTGGAATAGTCTACCTGACTCTGTGGTTTCTTCCCCAAACCCCAAAACCTTTAGCCTTAGACTGTCTACTATTGACCTCACCCCTTTCCTAAGAGGTCTGTAGGGGGAGTGCATAAGCGCATCAACGTGCCTACCACCTGTCCTATTGTTTCTTTTATTTTTCTTATATGCATCCATGTATTCATATCTATGTTTTTACTTATACCTATTATCTTGTAAGCAATTGACAAACCAAAAAAATAAATAAAAATACATGTAAGTCTGCCATGTTTTTTGTAGATAGATCAATAACCAGAAAGTTGTTGAAATAAGTAACACATTGTTTGGAGGGGTTCTGTCTTCTTATGATAGAATTCATTAGCAAGATACTTTGAATTTGTGGAGTCCAGCAGCACCTTCCTTTTAAAAATAAGCAAAACACGCAAGAAAGTTTTATTTGAATTTGTTGCCTTTTCTTTTTCTTTTTTTTAATGGTGGGTCTAGCAACAATAGCATCTAAAGATATTGCCCTCTGGAGGCATTAAGATAAATAACATATATTTCTACTGATGCAGAAATGTAGCATGAGATTCACATGGGAAGAACTAGGCATGTTTTCCCAGATATGCCACATTGCTTTTATGAACAGATGTCATGGCAAATTGAGATCCAATGAACCCAAATAAAACAGAAGAGGGAGAAAGGAAAATTTTAGGATTAGGAAGAGAAATGAGTCATATTATGTTTTATCAAGGCATCATCCTAAAACAAATTCCGTCAGCACAACCTTAAGCAATCCATTTAGGATTCCCTGTGTTCCTAATTAAATCTTAATTGGACACTGACAGCCAATCAAGGCAATTATTCCATTTATCTCATCCTAGTCTTCCTCCTGTAAAGAGGGAATAATAGACTAATATTGTATAGGTATTGTTTTCACCTTAAAGTTAAAAATAAACTAAAATAAAACACATTGCTTAACGTATGTGCTTTGAGGAAATGTATGTCATGCACTGTTTCTTTCTGGAATCTGGTGAGAAGCAAATTAGATAAGAACCCATGATGGTTTATTAGCTGAAAGTGTTGTGTGCACAGATGTTAAGGGAAAGTAGACAATCCCTTATGTACTAAGGATTCTGCAGAGTAATAGTGTGGGGTTGAACCTCTGCTAAGGGGATTATACAGAATTTTACAGAACATTTGAATGAGCTAACTGGCAGATTTGAATATGAAACACAGCTCTCATTGTGATGAAAAGAGATCCAGTGAGATATTAATTACCATATTATTATGATAAATATTATTATTGATATATTATTTACCATACATTCTGATAACCCACAAAAACAGCATCTGAGAAGGAGTGTGCCATTTGATAAAAATGTTCCTTACTTCTGTAATTACAATAGGAAGTAGAGAATTTGCATGTTGTTCACACTATCTACAGGCCACCCAGGAAATGTAAGAATTGTTAAATGTGACACGATAGTTAAAATTAGATGAATACTATTTGTACCTTCTTTATCAATATTGTCATAACATGCATAGTTATCATTGCATTCTGATTCAAGTCAGTAGCTCTTTTTCTATGATTGGAATGAGTAATTTTACTATTAGTAGTTGCTTCTTAGGAGCGGGATTATCTGATTTTTGTGAACCCAAGCAAAGATCTAACCTTAGAATGTATGATGTACAGTACTGAATATATAAATACTGGAGTTCATTCCTACCATATCAGAAATAATACTAGTATTTTCAACATTTTTGCATATATATTAAAATTATAATATATCCTTATATAATAGTAATAGTAATAGTTTACAAAAGTTTATATTTTTTAAAAAAAATGTGTTGGTAACACTAAATGTTAGATATCTTTTATAGGTTTTTCTGAAATAACAGTAACTTTTATACATGTTGTATGCTCTTTTGTGACCAAAATAAAGACTGGGGAAAACATTTTGTATAATAATGTTTGGGAAGCATAAAGTTTGTACATAACTCTATCCTTGAGCTTTATTTAAAGTGTTCAGAAATGTACAGTGTAGGTGCTACAATTTTAATTGGTATCTCCATACAGGAACATATTACACAATTTGGTGTCTATCTGCTATTCTGTTTCCTTTTTCTTCTGGAAGTAAGTTGCATGCTAAAAGAGAGTCTCTACCTCTCAGATTTTTGTCTTCATAATGTGATAAAAGGGTGGAAGGAAATATTCTATTCTTCCTGGGAATGGAAATTGAAAAAGCAAGCCTAATTGCTATTATTCACATCCAAAATGACGTCCTTAAATAATAAACAAAGTGGAAAATGGCTGCCTCCACAGCAGTTCTAACTTGCATAGCAAATGAGGACATGAAAGCAGGAATAGGGGCCTGCTTCTTCCCCTACTCTTAGGTTTAGGTCCTTAGCCTTCCATCCTTCTGAGACCAGTAAAATGAGGATCTGGATTGTTTGGGGCAAAATGCTGAGATTATAAGCTGCCCAGTCAGTGTTGTAAAGCCAGAGATGGTATTCAGCAAGTTCTGACAAGTTCTGGAAAACCGATAGCGGAAGTTTTGAGTAGTTCAGAGAACCAGCAAATACAATCTCTGCCTGGAGATTTTACAGTATCCTTCCCCTGCCACACCCACCAAGCCACACCCACAGAACCAGTCGTAAAATTTTTTGATCCCAGCATTGTGTAAAGCACTAAGGTGTAATATACACTGCTCAAAAAAATAAAGGGAACACAAAAATAAGACATCCTAGATCTGAATGAATGAAATATTCTTATTAAATACTTTGTTCATTACATAGTTGAATGTGCTGACAACAAAATCACACAAAAATTATCAATGGAAATCGAATTTAGCAACCCATGGAGGTCTGGATTTGGAGTTACACTCAAAATTAAAATGGAAAAAAACACTACAGGCTGATCCAACTTTGATGTAATGTCTTTAAAACAAGTCAAAATGAGGCTCAGTAGTGTGTGTGGCCTCCATGTGCCCGTATGACCTCCCTACAATGCCTGGGCATGTTCCTGATGAGGTGGCAGATGGTCTCCTGAGGGATCTCCTCCCACACCTGGACTAAAGCATCCCCCAACTCCTGGACAGTCTGTGGAGCAACGTGGCGTTGGTGGATGGAGCGAGACATGATGTCCCAGATGTGCTCAATTGGATTCAGGTCTAGGGAATGGGCAGGCCAGTCCATAGCATCAATGCCTTCGTCTTGCAGGAACTGCTGACACACTCCAGCCACATGAGGTCTAGCATTGTCGTGGCATTAGGAGGAACCCAGGGACAACTGCACCAGCATATGGTCTCACAAGGGGTCTGAGGATCTCATCTCGGTACCTAATGGCAGTCAGGCTACCTCTGGCGAGCACATGGAGGGCTGTGTGGCCCCCTAAAGAAATGCCACTCCACACCATTACTGAGCCACTGCCAAACCGGTCATGCTGGAGGATGTTGCAGGCAGCAGAACGTTCTCCACGGCATCTTCAGACCCTGTCACGTCTGTCACATGTGCTCAGTGTGAACCTGCTTTCATCTGTGAAGAGCGCAGGGTGCCAGTGGCGAATTTGCCAATCTTGGTGTTCTCTGGCAAATGCCAAACATCCTGCACGGTGTTGGACTGTAAGCACAACCCCCACCTGTGGACGTCGGGCCCTCATACCACCCTCATGGAGTCTGTTTCTGACCATTTGAGCAGCCACATGCACATTTGTGGCCCGCTGGAGGTAATTTTGCAGGGCTCTGGCAGTGCTCCTCCTGTCCCTCCTTGCACAAAGGCAGAGATAGCGGTCCTGATGCTGGGTTGTTGCCCTCCTATGGCCTCCTCCATGTCTCCTGATGTACTGGCCTGTCTCCTGGTGGCACCTCCATGCTCTGGACACTACGCTGACAGACACAGCAAACCTTCTTGACACAGCTCGCATTGATGTGCCATCCTGGATGAGCTGCACTACCTGAGCCACTTGTGTGGGTTGTAGACTCTGTCTCATGCTACCACTAGAGTGAAAGCACCGCCAGCATTCAAAAGTGACCACACCATCAGCCAGAAAGCATAGGAACTGAGAAGTGGTCTGTGGTCACCACCTGCAGAACCACTCCTTTATTGGGGATGTCTTGCTAACTGCCTATGCTTTCCATCTGTTGTCTATTCCATTTGCACAACAGCATGTGAAATTGATTGTCAATCAGTGTCGCTACCTAAGTGGACAGTTTGATTTCACAGAAGTGTGATTGACTTGTGTTGTGAATCAATAAAAGTGAATAACCTAAATGCAAATTAGGGGGTTGAAAACCTGCACACTTGATTGGTCCTTATACAACAACTTGGGATTGGGCCAGAACCAGTCCCTGATTGGCCACTTTTGGGACTGTCCTTATTGGTCAGTAGTTTGAACCTGTTGCACATTTTCATTGGTTAATTAGGCAGCAGCTAACCCTATAAAAGGGTTACTGCTGCCCATAGCATTGCTCTGTTATGTTCTATTACTTTATTAAAGAGTTGAAGTCACTGGTCAGATGTCTGGTCTCCATTATTCTCCATACGTAACAACTTGGAGTTACATTGTGTTGTTTAAGTGTTCCCTTTATTTTTTTGAGCAGTGTATAAGTCTAGGTGCTATTGCTACTGTGGTGATGTGTGCCTAAGCTCTGTGGTTTCTGCAGATCTCAAATGATGGCAACATTGCTGGTATTCCCAGGGCTAAGAAAGCAGAAGCGTTGCCTCTGTGCATTCCAGTAGCTGCAGCACAAATGGCCAACTCCTTCTGGCACATCTTCTATGAAGCATAAAAGTTTTAGTTTCCAGTAAAAGCACTGTCCTCTTGGATTTTTTTTGATCCAGTCTCTCTGCCACAGTGAAGCTTTTTATCACAGAAAATCTTACATGCTAAATCTCTATTCCTAATGTTTCTAGCAAATAATAGGATAAAAGTTGCAAACAGCAAAGGTGCAAAGATGTTTCTATAGCTACATTTCCAAGCACCTCAATGTTTTAATAGTTGCTTTTAATGCGACAAACACCTTGGAAACATGTCTCCTTTCACGACATTGCTCTTTTCCTTCCTAAGAAAATGTGTGATGTAATAACTACCTACGGATTTGTTTTACAATGGGAACTGATCTCTGGAATATTTTTCCTCACTAAAGCTGCTTGGTACTAATGCAGTTGTAATTAATGCAGATTAAAATTTATTTGCTTGCTCAGGCTGCTTGCTTTATGCTTCTGAAATCATGTTGTTCAAGTTCTATAATTTTATTGCATTATATTGTGATGCATTTAATAATTACTTTCATATTGTTTTGATATTTTAGAAGGATAGTGCATTAAATATTATATTGATATATTATTTACCAATTCTGATAACCCACAAAAACAGCATCTGATAATTTGATAAAAATGTTCCTTACTTCTGTAATTACAATGACATGTTGTTCACACTATCTACAGGCCACCTAGGAAATGTACGAATTGTTAAATGTGACACGATAGTTAAAATTAGATGAATACTATTTGTACCTTCTTTATCAATATTGTCATAACATGCATAGTTATCATTGCATTCTGATTCAAGTCAGTAGCTCTTTTTCTATGATTGGAATGAGTAATTTTACTATTAGTAGTTGCTTCTTAGGAGCGGGATTATCTGATTTTTGTGAACCCAAGCAAAGATCTAACCTTAGAATGTATGATGTACAGTACTGAATATATAAATACTGGAGTTCATTCCTACCATATCAGAAATAATACTAGTATTTTCAACATTTTTGCATATATATTAAAATTATAATATATCCTTATATAATAGTAGTAGTAATAGTTTACAAAAGTTTATATTTTTTTAAAAAAAATGTGTTGGTAACACTAAATTTTAGATATATTTTATAGGTTTTTCTGAAATAACAGTAACTTTTATACATGTTGTATGCTCTTTTGTGACCAAAATAAAGACTGGGGAAAACATTTTGTATAATAATGTTTGGGAAGCATAAAGTTTGTACATAACTCTATCCTTGAGCTTTATTTAAAGTGTTCAGAAATGTACAGTGTAGGTGCTACAATTTTAATTGGTATCTCCATACAGGAACATATTACACAATTTGGTGTCTATCTGCTATTCTGTTTCCTTTTTCTTCTGGAAGTAAGTTGCATGCTAAAAGAGAGTCTCTACCTCTCAGATTTTTGTCTTCATAATGTGATAAAAGGGTGGAAGGAAATATTCTATTCTTCCTGGGAATGGAAATTGAAAAAGCAAGCCTAATTGCTATTATTCACATCCAAAATGACGTCCTTAAATAATAAACAAAGTGGAAAATGGCTGCCTCCACAGCAGTTCTAACTTGCATAGCAAATGAGGACATGAAAGCAGGAATAGGGGCCTGCTTCTTCCCCTACTTTTAGGTTTAGGTCCTTAGCCTTCCATCCTTCTGAGACCAGTAAAATGAGGATCTGGATTGTTTGGGGCAAAATGCTGACATTATAAGCTGCCCAGACAGTGTTGTAAAGCCAGAGGTGGTATTCAGCAAGTTCTGACAAGTTCTGGAAAACCGATAGCGGAAGTTTTGAGTAGTTCGGAGAACCAGCAAATACAATCTCTGCCTGGAGATTTTACAGTATCCTTCCCCTGCCACACCCACCAAGCCACGCCCACAGAACCAGTCATAAAAATTTTTGATCCCAGCATTGTGTAAAGCACTAAGGTGTAATATATAAGTCTAGGTGCTATTGCTACTGTGGTGATGTGTGCCTAAGCTCTGTGGTTTCTGCAGATCTCAAATGATGGCAACATTGCTGGTATTCCCAGGGCTAAGAAAGCAGAAGCGTTGCCTCTGTGCATTCCAGTAGCTGCAGCACAAATGGCCAACTCCTTCTGGCATATCTTCTATGAAGCATAGAAGTCTTGTTTTAGTTTCCAGTAAAAGCACTGTCCTCTTGGATTTTTTTTTTTGATCCAGTCTCTCTGCCATAGTGAAGCTTTTTATCACAGAAAATCTTACATGCTAAATCTCTATTCCTAATGTTTCTAGCAGATAATAGGATAAAAGTTGCAAACAGCAAAGGTGCAAAGATGTTTCTATAGCTACATTTCCAAGCACCTCAATGTTTTAATAGTTGCTTTTAATGCGACAAACACCTTGGAAACATGTCTCCTTTCACGACATTGCTCTTTTCCTTCCTAAGAAAATGTGTGATGTAATAACTACCTACGGATTTGTTTTACAATGGGAACTGATCTCTGGAATATTTTTCCCACTAAAGCTGCTTGGTACTAATGCAGTTGTAATTAATGCAGATTAAAATTTATTTGCTTGCTCAGGCTGCTTGCTTTATGCTTTTGAAATCATGTTGTTCAAGTTCTATAATTTTATTGCATTATATTGTGATGCATTTAATAATTAAGCTTTCTACATATTGTTTTGATATTTTAGAAGGATAGTGCATTAAAAATATAGCTAGTTTAAATAAATGATAAAGATAAATTAATGACACTTCTGGTATGAAGATGTGGTTTTTGCTAGGATTAGGGCTCAGCAACAGTAAGAATGCAGACTATCTCTTCAGCAGCAATCACTGGCAATATTATTCTGAAGTTCGTTCTATAGATAAAAGGAAATTCAAAAGAAGCCAAAGGAGTGTCAGTAATTCTGGGCGTAAAAGTTCTTATGTAGCTAAAATAATGTTCCTCATCCATGAAATAAGTGTTGTCTGAATAATCCCTTAAAGTGTGAAAGGAAATGAAGGAGAATAAACTTGGCTTCAAAATGCAGAAGAGTTTTTAAATCCTCAGTTGAATTACCCTGGGATAAATTGATACAGAAAGGAGCACATGAAAGAATACTAAGTGCCTGCATCTTGCCAAAATTTATTGGCGTAACAACATATCTTTTGATGGGTGGGAGACTTTTGATGGATTATGTGAGTTTCAGTTGTCTACAAAAACAAAAAGTCAGTGAATGGGAAATGAGAGGAATTTTGAAATAATATCCCATTTCTATGTTGAATGATTACATATTGCTGATATAAATTTGTTTATTTTGAGGATTTTTCTTTGTTTATTTTAATACTGTGAACTGGTTAGGAGTACAAATTGAGGTCTGAACAATCCAACTAATCTGAAGAACAATTTGCACTGGATTGTATATGACTAAAATGTGCAAGATTATGGTCCGTATGTTGTGTGCATCCAATCTCTTATAAACATATGTGGCAGATCAATAATAGAATCATCTACCACAATGTTACCCTGAACTATTGCATTTTATCTTAATCTATTGTATAAACCTAATTTGTATGTTACAGAAACCACTATATTTTACTTGATTCTGCTGGGTGCCTTTGTGACCTGTCCTTTGAGTCTGATCTAAATGAAGTAAAATTGCTTTCATTTCTCCATTCTTTAAACTGGTTTTTGTTTTTGCTCAATTATTAAAGATCTAGTGTTGGTGAAACATTGGCAGACCTACTTCAGAAAAATTGTGTGAATGCAACATTTCTTCACGTGAGAATTGCCTGTAGTGAAGAAGAACACCATCAAAATTCTGTGTCATCTGAGCACTCTCTCAAGGACTATAACAGAATATAGAACAGTCTCTTTTAGAAAGCTTACAGTGATGGAGCATCCACAACTTCTGATGGCAAGCTGTTCCATTGATTGATTTCTCTCACCCTTAGGAAATTTCTGCTTACTTCTACAGGTGAAACTCGAAAAATTAGAATATCATGCAAAAGTTCATTTATTTCAGTAATGCAACTTAAAAGGTGAAGCTAATATATGAGATAGACTCATTACATGCAAAGCAAGATAGTTCAAGCCGTGATTTGTCATAATTGAAATGATTATGGTTTACAGCTCATTAAAACCCCAAATCCACAATCTCAGAAAATTAGAATATTACATGCAATCAATAAAACAAGGATTGTACATAGAACAATATCATTCTTCTGAAAAGTATAAGCATGCATATGTACTCAGTAGTTGGTTTGGGCCCCTTTTACAGCAATTACTGCCTCAATGCGGCGTGGCATGGAAGCTATCAGCCTGTGGCACTGCTGAAGTGTTATGGAAGACCAGGATGCTTCAATAGCAGCCTTGAGCTCTTCTGCATTGTTCAGTCTCATGTCTCTCATCTTTCTCTTGGCAATGCCCCATAGATTCTCTATGGGGTTCAGGTCAGGTGAGTTTGCTGGCCAATCAAGCACTGTAATCCCATAATCATTGAACTAGGTTTTGGTGCTTTTGGCAGTGTGGGCAGGTGCCAAGTCCTGCTGGAAGATGAAGTCAGCATCCCCATAAAGCTCGTCTGTGGAAGGAAGCATGAAGTGCTCCAAAATCTCCTGGTAGACGGCTGCGTTGACCCTGGACTTAATGAAGCACAGTGGACCAACACCAGCAGATGACATGGCTCCCCAAATCAACCCAGACTGTGGAAACTTTACACTGGACTTCAAGCATCTTGCAGTGTGTGCCTCTCCATTCTTCCTCAGACTCTGAGTCCTTGGTTTCCAAATGAGATGCAAAAGTTGCTCTTATCAGAAAAGAGGACTTTGGACCACTGAGCAACAGACCAGGTCTGTTTTTCTTTAGCCCAGGTAAGATGTTGTTTGTTGTTCAGGAGCAGCTTGACAAGAGGAATATGACATTTGAAGCCCATGTCCAGGATCCGTCTGTGTGTGGTGGCTCTTGATGCACTGACTCCAGCCTCAGTCCACTCTCTGTGAAAGTCCTCATCACTTTTGAATGGCCTTTTCATGACAATCCTCTCCAGGCTGCAGTCATCCCTGTTGCTTGTGCACCGTTTTCTTCCACACTTTCCCCCTCCACATAACTTTCTATTAATGTGTTTTGATACAGCACTTTGGGAACATCCAACTTCTTTTGCAATTACCTTTTGAGGCTTTCCCTCCTTATGGAGGGTGTCAGTGATGATTTTCTGCACAACTGTCAGGTCAGCAGTCTTTCCCATGATTGTGCTTCCTACTGAACCAGACTGAGAGCCCATTTAAAGACCCAGGAACCCTTTGGCTTAATTAGCTGATTAGAGTTATGGCTTAATTAGCTGATTAGAGTGGGACACTTTGAGCCTAGAATATTGAACCTTTTCACAATATTATAATTTTCTGAGACTGTGGATTTGGGGTTTTCATCAGCTGTAAGCCATAATCATCTCAATTATGACAAATCACAGCTTGAACTATCTTGCTTTGCATGTAATGAGTCTATCTCATATATTAGGTTCACCTTTTAAGTTGCATTACTGAAATAAATGAACATTTGCACGATATTCTAATTTTTTGAGTTTCACCTGTAGGTTGCTTTTCTCCTTTGTTAGTTTCCATTCATTGTTTCTTTGATCTGGGAAAGAGTATATTAATTTAAATAACATAATTGATTGTACGGATTATCCCTGTCTTCTATGCTGACATTGACATTTCAATATTGTTACATTTTACATTTTTAGTGCTATATTCAATCATTACAAGAGAAAATGGCAACAAAATGCTATTGTGTTATGCTATTACCTTTATTCAGAATGCCAGCAATCTCTGCCCACTTTCAGAAAACTCCATTACAATATATAAATATTTAGTGTGTCTTGGCTATTAGGTGTGATCAATTTTTTATAAATGTTTTATACATATCGGGATTTCTCTAAGATTTGTTAGACATAGAGAGTGCATTTAGCTAAATAGGAAGTTACACTGAAAAAGAAGGTCTGCTTTTATTATAGAGGGTTTTTTTTAAAAAAATGACCTATTAACTTATTGAGATGAGAACAGTATGGCATTAGAACAGAAGAAATGCATAAATAGACCAAAGCACACATCTTTTTACATATAGACAACTTGAAAAATGGTGAGAAACTAAAGCCAGTATTTGCAGAGTATTATGTCAGCACTCCTTTCCTTTTCATCATTATCTGATTGCCTCTTTTAAATTTTTCTGGAGTCAAGTGAAGTGCTAAAGGTGACAGTGATAGACAAGAATTTTTATTGTCTTGTCACTACAAATAAGCCCAGAGCTGATAAAACACCAAGCAATTCCTTCAGCCACAATGGCTGAAATTCGTGAACTCTAAAAAAGAAGGTCGGGGAAAGAGACAGAGAGGGCGGTCCCTTGGGATTGGTTGAAGATTTATGCTGTTCTAGTCATCTGTCACCAAATAGGGGTTGCCTAAATGGTTTTTATAGCCTGTCAGCATCTGAATTGCAGAGCAGCTTTGTGGAATAGTATTTGTACAAACAAGAAAAGGCAGCCCTGTTTTAAAACAGCAACAGATACAGAAAAAAGTTGGTGCTCAAGAAAAAGTAGAAATAATGAAAATACATTTTTTTAAAAAGTCTCACTGGAGAACCAAAGCAATTGACAAAATATATGTGACTTTTTAGAAGAATATTAGGTGAGCAGTATTGTTCAGAGTCAGCACAAGAGGATGGAAAATTATGACACTTGATCAATTGCTGCACATCTAGCTTTGAATTTAACATTTCAGAATAGGTTTCTCCCACCAGTCCTTTCTGCTAATCCATGAACCACTATGGCCACTGTAGCTCAATGTGTAGGAAGAAACTACAGTTTGGAAGTACAATAATAAATCCAATTTCAGATCTTGGAAAGATTAGGGGGGGAAAAGATAAGCTGCCTTCACCCAAATATTTTACTATTAGTAGAAAGGTTCAGTGTAAAAGCACAGTGCAACCTGGCTCATACAGCATTCTAAAGTACCATTACAATAGCTGGATTCATTAGGGATGCCAGATCTGTGTGGCAAATGTTTCACAACCTGTCACAACTACTAAATGATAAAAAAGAGTTAGTGCTTTATAATGTATTTATTGTCAGTGTTGTGGTCATTCAGATTTTTGAAGATTTTTTCTAAATCTTGCAGCCTGAGGCTTCATACAATATACTAAACTATAATCCAGACAGGATTTAATCCAGTATTATCTGAACTAATAAAAGAGAATACATGTAGTTCAAGATTGAAATGAGGAGTCCTTGGTGCTCTCTGAGTTTGTTTTTATTCTTGCAGACATTTTATCATCCAAAGTAGTAACATCATCAGTGCTAGAATGGTGATGTTGCATTCTGGACCTTGGCCCTTCCTGGCTAGTGTAAGTCTCCAACCAGTTGAGTTAGGGGAGAGATAAAATGTATCTTTGAGAGATGGTATGTTGACCTTTCCCTTGAAAGAAGACATTCTGGACATCACTGTAAAATAACTGAAAGGAAGTAATAATACCAAAAGAAAGTGTTTCTCTTTTTATCACTATAACAAAGTAGCCTAAGTAATGAACTCTTTCTAATGTTTTCCTCAAGATTGAAGTTGAATGTTCTTCCATCTCTTTGGGTTATCCTGTCTGCAACTGGTGCATAATCAAAGGAAACTGCACAATCTAAAGTGGGAAAAGATGCTCAGGAGTGATTGAGCAGCCTATGCCAGTCTTACATTTCTCAGGATGACTGGACACCACTTGTGCCCACCTGTTATACAAGCTGGGAAATCGTTCTACGGTCCTGTGGAATTCATGTGAGCCATTCTAAGGAGTCTTCTGAAGAATTGAGTAATTTCTTTTCTGCAACTATAAAGATCAGTAGGAAACAGTTTGATTATCGCAAAAGAATAAATGGACAATTTGTTAGCTTCAGCAGAGCTAATACCCTCCTGCTGTGTAGGAAAAATAAAAAAAAAACAAATAATGCCCCAGCAATTCAGATGTGAAATTGGGTAATGGCAGAGCACTGGTTGGTTCCTGCTTTTAATAGCTCCCACTGTGTGGTCAGCTGATAGAAAGATAGGATTCAGCAAAGCCAGCTTTAGTGAAAACAGACTTGGAGCAGCATGGAAACATTGCACAGCTCTGTGTATGTCAAAACAGCTGAACTCATATTTCTGAACTCAATTGCTATTCATTATTACCACTGTTTCAATCATTCCATGCCCAGCTAACAAAACCACATCGAATTACTCCATAATAAGCTAACAGCCAAGGCTATGTAGCTGAGTTCACACATTGAACAAAGCCAAAAATCTGGTTTATTTGTTTGGGATAAATATGCTGAGGAAATCCAGCCTATGGGTAAATATGGTCTCTGGTTTAAGATAGTGAGACCTCTAGCCTTAGTCAGCTGACAAGTGACAATGAAAAAAGGTGAGTGTATCTCCAACAGCTACATTTCTGAAATGCTGTAAACACTGAACAGCAAAGAATCACCATGACTGAAAGTTTAAATAGGATGGTGTTTTTGGTCCCCTTGTTCTTGATATCAATTTTGTTTTCTTGGAAACAGAAGAATTAGCTCATTCCAAAACAAAGTTAGAAGGCAAATATATGTAACTTATTTGTATAGGGAAATGAGTCACACAGTTTCATTTATAGCAACTAAATTTAATATATTTCAATATTCATTCCTCAGGATGTGTGATATATAGTATCAGTGATCGCTCAAAACATTTCCTCTGATTAAATTTTCAGAAAATTGGGCAAACTGGCACAGTAATATTAACAACAATAGGAGTTAAGATTTGAAAAACCAATGTTAAATATTATAAAATATATACTGCCCATATTTGCAATGAAAAATTAAGCAAAAACAATTAAGCAAATTTCAACATGGTTTTTAATTATTTTCTTTCAAGCATTTCTACAGTTATGTATAGTTATCATTATGAAGCACTCATCTGACATTTACTGTTGTATATTCCACTATCCGATTAGCATTTTTTGCTCTAGTAGTTGAAATGTCAAAAGCTGTTCTAAAAAGGGATTTATTCCTGGGATAAAGATGGCAATACGTTCAATATGGACTAAATGAAGCAAACACTGATGACAATAGGATTTTAAAACCTCTAATTTGATCTGCATATCTAGATAAACTCTTTAATTTTTTACAATGGCAGTATGGAGTATTTCTATACTAGGAAAGCTGTATATAATGTGGAATGGAAATTGTTGCTGAACTTAATAAAATATATGAAGATTACCCTTTTCTAAATATCTTCATTTATTAGATAAATCCTTTGGATGCTGGCCTAAAAATGGTTGCAAGAATTGAAATATTATAGCAGAGGTGGTATTCAGCCAGCTCTGACTGGTTCTACCAAACCGATAGTAGTGATTCTGTGCAGTTCGGAAACTGGCAAATTGCACCACCGGCTGGCCCTGCCCACCCCACCCTGTCCTATATATCTTGCTTTTGCCACGTGACCCAGCTAATCTCTAAGCCTCACCTCTGCACCTTGCCCGCTCTGCTCACCAAAGGTAAGCATGCTGCTGCTCGCCCTTCGCCTCAGGTTGGGGCCCGGGGATGCACCATTGCCTGGCTCTGGTCTTGCCCCAGAGCCTCTGCCCGCTTGCTGCTTGTCTCGGCCGGGTCGAGGAATGTGCCATTCCCCCACTCTGGCCTTACCCCAGAGCCTCTCGCACGTGCATACACAGAAGCCATGCGTGCACATATGCACAAAAGTCCTGAACGCATGTGCGCTCACATTTTCAGTGAAACAGTGGTGAAATTATTTGAAACCCACCACTGTATTATAACCAAAATGCATTAGTTATTCTAAAAGTAAATTACACTGTATATTGTGGCTAGTTTGATACATTGTGCCATAATATGGTTTGCTGAATTATGATTGATTGAATAAATTGCACTTAGATGGGTTTACACATTAAATCAAGTGGTAAGCCATGATTTATAAATGACAATGACAATAGATTCATATTAGGCAAAATGAATTGAATTGTATCATGACATGTGAACAGGTGTGAGATTGATTGTTGGTGAGCAAACACAGAATTCTGTTCAAAGTGTTCCCAACAGAAGTGTGACTGCTTCCAAATAGGAAATGATTCCATCTTTCTGACTCCTACAATCTTGTAAACAAATGGGATTTTTCATGTAAGAAAACACCTCAGATTTAACAATTATCAATATGAAAGACAAAGCAGTGGAACAAAAGAAAAAGAACTGGGGGAAAATAAACGTAAATAGAAATAGAATGACTGTGGCAAACAAAAAACAAAAACAGTATTAATAACAAAAAGAGCTCTGAGTGCAATTCCAAAGCAACTCTGGGTAGCATACAATAAAACTGCTATTAAAACAAAACTAATTAAAAAAAATCTGTAAAACTATAAAAATAAAAGCACATCCTGGAAAATATCATAATAGAGCCACCAATGAGGAACCTATAATTGGGAGAAAAAATTTTTTCACTGAACTGTCAATGAAGTTGAGATGTCAATGGTTATTTTATAAGGCTGTGGTTCTATGAACTGGAAAATGTGTAAGCAAATTCGAAAGGATTTGGGAAATAGCGAATTTTATTTGTGAATAGTAAGTAGGGCTGAGTGGATGTTATGCCTTTGGAAATGAAGAGTCTATAGGAAAAATATATAGAGAATACGGTCCCCGTCCCCCCTCCAAGATTTGAGATATGCTGGGCAATGAAAGAATCAGGGAATTGATTTGAGAAATAACTTTCTCTAACACAGAATGATGAACGAGCTTTCCAATGGGAATATTGAGCTCATGGAGTAGTTTTTCTTCTACATAGTCAGTATATCCATAAATGAAGCACAATAACTTTACGTGTGTGTGTGTGTGAGAGAGAGAGAGAGAGAGAGAGGGACAGAGAGAGCGTGGGGATGTCCAAGTTTTTTTTTTTTTTTTATAACCACAGCACAGAATCTTCTCCAGTAAACTGGAAAGACGAGATCCTACAACTATTGAATTGCAGCTGGCTTCTCCCTACTGCTTCTCCATGCACAGTGGAATGTTAGTGTAGGAAGACTTTAATCTCTTCAAGGTAATTAAGAGGCACAAGCGATGAGGTTTGTTTGTTTGTATATACTACCATTGTTGTAAGGCAGGGGTGCCAAACACAAGGTCTGTGGGCCACATCTGGCCCAGGATGGCATCCTGGAAAATGTAAGGGGCTGGCCTGGTCCACCCAATTCCGGCTGGTGCGCATGCAAAGAGGAAACATTGGGTCAGCATGGCTTTGGCCTGATTTACCCAATGCGAAGAGGTAACATCGGGCCAGTGTGGCTTTAGCCCGGTCTACCCAATGCAAGGAGGAAACATGCCAGCAGTTTGGGTACTGGCATCAAGCTGTCACACCCATCCAGTCGGCCACACCCCTCCCGGTCCCCCAAGGTCGACCACAGTCCTGAATGAAATTGAGTTTGACACCCCTATTGTAAGGCAGCAGTAACTGAATCTGAAAGTAGCTTTCTCCCGGTTGCTCTTTTGGTTCAAGAAACTAGGGAAGATATTTTTTGACCCATAGAAATAGTGATCTCAGTGAGTGCTTGTACTAATATGTCAGAACTTCCTTGAGATATAGGAGGAAGAGGAATCACAGACTAGGCAACAGATAAATGCAGCTTAACCCACAGAAAATCAAGTAAAGGTTAAGCTGCATTTATCTGACTGTTGCCTAATCTGTGACTCCTCTTCCTCCTATCTCTCGAGGAAGTTCTGACAGACTATTACAAGCACTTTCCCAAAGAAACCACTACTTTGTAACCTAAATGCATTGGAACAGCTTCAGTCTATGTCAGCAAGATATATATCCAGTGAATAGTAGGGGGATGAATTTTAAAACCAGCGCAAGGACAACTTTACATATGGCAACAAATCCCCCAGCCCACATGGCTTTTTAAGCTTAATCTGACTGTGTCATTCATCTGCAATTTGGTTGTTATTTCTGGAATTTAAAATGCTGGCTGGATTTATTTATTGTGTTAAGCCACTATGTGGTTTCTAGGTTTGTAGTTTACCATGTTCTGTGAAGCCAGCCATTACTCTTTGGAAACCACTGTTTACAGTTTAGCAACTTAGCCGACTGAGGTTTATTTCAATAAATTATATCTTGGTGGGTGACTCGGATTTATGCTCACAGTCATGTGAGCATAATTAAAATGGCACAAATTTTCCAGGAAACTGTTGAAAGCAAGAAGGAAAAAAAGAGTTTTTCAAATGGAACCAAAAGGAACATAGAATTTTATGAAGGTTTGACATTATTAATATGATCCACAAAATGAAAAGATCCTGTCTGCAGGTTCTACAAAGTCTCTAAATTGACCTTTCCCTATATAAGTGTGATAAAGGAATAAAAATTAACTGAAGAAGTAAAACTTTAGGCAAGAAAGAAATAACTTTACTGTTATTTCTGCTGTGCTGCTTCAGCTAATCGAAGTTATATGGTGTACATTTACCAGTTAATCAATTACTCAAGTACAACATTTCACAGGATACCTGTAGTTATATTTAAGACTATCTGAAACATTTGTATTTTATTGTGGTTACATGAAGATATTCCTGGATCAATCATCACATTTCTTTCTCCTCTGTTATGACATTGCTTTTTGAGTATAGAAAATAGAGCAGTTTAGAATAGGGGAAATTTGGCTCTATGAAAATTCAAGACAGACATAGCATCTCAGTCAGTCAATCTATCCTGCCTTTAGCTGTTGAACTGCTGTTGCCAAGTGAACCAGGGTTCCATTTGCCTTGCAGAGGTGTTTGCTCTAATTGCCATCAAAACAAAACACGTCTTTGAAGATCTGCAGTTTAAGAAACACAAAAAGACATACATCGCATGCATTTATTTTGCTGAATCTATGTACGCTGAAAAAAAATTAGCCACTTACGATGGACCTTTAGATAATTCATATTTTGATTTTCTGTGATTGCTAACAGATACGCAAAGAGTATCACTTCAGCTCTGTAAAAATGGCAATTGTCACTTATCTTTCCCCTTTATTGTGCTGCAGAAAATTTACTGCATGTAATACAAACCAATAATTAATGTATATTACAAAGAAACATATTTGTTCTACTCCTACTTCTAGCCACATTAAAATACAATGTATTTTCTGTTTGTTTTATTATTATTATTTTCTTTCTGGAATACCAAACTTTTGAGAAATATATTGTCTAACAGTTCACATACATCAATTATGTAATATGAAGAATAATGATTGGATTTGTCACTGCTGAAACTGTTTAAATTGTCCCCACAACTCCATTTTGCTCAGTATTATTATATTGTTTCAATAAAATTTTAATTAGACTTTTATACTTTGCATTATGCTTTTAGAACCCTAGACAGCAAGATGTTCAATTTAGTGATCAAAAACATTCTGTGTAGAATAGACATGACATTATTAGTTGAATAAACTGTTTATCATATAGACCACCTTCATAGTAATAGGAGAGAAAAAAAGCACATCTTTCTGTAAGTTGGCACCCAGATCTTCTGTTTTATTTCTGAAATTGGTCTTACATCCTTGTGGAAGTTAACATCTCATAGACAGATTTAATTATGGCAAAATTCAATCTCTGAATTTTAAGTGTTTCAAATGGAATTACAAATGGAAATGAACTTTACAATAATGATATGCTATTAAACAAAATAATTGAATTTAAAATTGATTTTCAGTCTGATAGTGATATTTTTTCTATTTTAGCAAAATTTATCAATAATACTTGGATCCACTGTCCTGAGAATAATTACCCAGGTGAAATTATCTTGGATAGGAATGCACAAATAAAGTTTGAAGGAGATTCAAACAGCCTTTGCAAATGCCTCTCGGTTTATATAATTCATTTGATATACAAGAGACATAGGGAAATAACCTTCTGAACTGATTAATATTACCCAGGATTTAATATTGAATTGCATTTAGATCCAAGTTTAAATCTATGTGATAACTATATAAAAGCTAAAACTGTAAATATAATTAAAAATAGTGATGGATACTGTTTGGAGGGTACTGAATTTACCTTGAAACAAATGTATTGAGTCCCTATTTGAGAAAAAAAACATGACACACAAAATGGTTAAGTGGAAAAAGCTAGTTTAAGATGTCTTGTGACCAGGGGTGGGATTCTACCTGATCAAACCGGTTCTGTAGAACTGGTTGTTACAATTCTGTGCAGTTTGGCAAACCGGGAAATTGCACCCCTGACTGGCCTGTCCCCTCCCTGCCCACTCACTCCTTACCTGGTATGCGCGCCATCCAACTTGCCTGCATTTAGTAAGTTGCTATTTTTCCTTTTTCCCGCCTGACCATCAGCTGTTCTGCTCTTCCGGGATATTTAGATTAACTAGAAAGCAGGAAATCGTTGGATTTCTTGGTTTCTAGCTAATCTAAAAGCAGAGCTGAATCTTCCTTAGGACTGAAGCTTCTATTTTTCAGTGCAGACTCAGATTGCAGAATGGTAGATCTCTAAGTGAATCTGTGATTCTGTGAGCAACTCAGACTGCATGCTGCTTTGCCTGATTTTGGGTAAAAGTTGCTCTTTTTATAAAAAAAATAATATTTACATACATGGTGTGTTGTGAGTAAATTTTGTGAGTTTGCTTGCCAGCAAATTTTATGTGACAGACTCAGGTAGCAGATTGCAGAATGGTAGATCTCTCAGTGAATCAGTGATTCTGTGAGCAACTCAATCTGCTTGCCTGCTTTACCTCATTTTGGGTAAAAGTTGCTTTTTAAAAAAATAAAAAATTCAATATTTACATATTTATAATATTTACATACAAGCCATGCCCAGCAAATCAGCAAGCCACACCTAGCCAGTCACATGACCACCAAGCCACACCCACAAATTAGGCCAGAACCGATGGTAAAGAAATTTGAATCCCACCCCTGCTTGTGATTGATCTGCACATGCAGACTGTATACGAGCTACAGATGCTAATCTTGTCTGATAGAGCAATTCCAGGCTCTATTTAGTGAACATTTCTTTCAACTGAATGTATTTGAATGTATTTGACTTAGTTATTGATTGTTCCCAAGTTCACCTGTAAGATATTCAGACTCATAGCATAACCAAGCTACATAGAGAATTTGATCCCTGCAGAACTAACCAAAGGTCTGATTGGTAGCTTCTATATTGCCTATTGTTTGTTTACCTATAATGAGTCCTCTCTCAAATATCTGGTGGATCAATAACTATTCCAAAATTTAAGAAGGAAGATAAGTTTGATCCAGCTAATTTCAAGTCAATTAAGCTTCTGAGCATTAGTATTCTATATACAAGGCATCTTTATGTTAAATTTCTTGATTGGTTAATTGAAGAAACCACCAGTTTCAGAAACGAACAATAAGCTTTCACTAAATATCAGAAGCAATTCATCATTTCTCCCAGAAACTACAAATCATTGAGGGAGACTTGGATGTCTTACAAAGAATTATCAGGAGCAGTTATTACAATTCTTAAAGAGATAAGATAATAATTAAGCTAATTTAAACAAAATTAGTATCAATATATAGTCATCTCTCACAAAAACCAGTAACATTTTAAACATTATTTTTAATTATATTGGTGTTTTATCATATGGTTATCAGTTTTTATGCAAAGTTGCTACATCCTTAAGGGATACAACAGTTGAAGCTTTCCCTACCATATCTAAGCTGAAAAAAAAAGTTCAGCTGTACATTTCTGCCAGTTAAGGCACAAATAAACCAATAAAAATGCTAGTAATACTTTTTGTTTTATAGATATCGAATAGTATGATTACATGTACTTTCATAAGAGTGTAAAATGGATCTTTAATATTATATATTGTGTTAATAACATTCAATATTATGCTAATAATATTCATTCATAATAGAACAAATTGAAAGAAAATGCTACAATTTAGCATTTATATTGTGGATTAAGAGTATGTACCTATTTGAAGCAGGTTCATCTAGCACTATCAGGTTGGGGATAGTGTTTCTTAAATTTGTATCCCAGATTGAGAATTTGTAGAAGCCTTCTAAATTCTATGGAGAACAACAGAATGAGAACAGTATTCTGCTCAAGACTCAAGTGAAGAATGTGACTTTAAGCTGTTTAAACACTTTAATTATACATGCTTAAGGAATAAATATGCTAGAAATGGAAAATTAACAATTCCAGGACAAATCTCTCTCCTTTACTGTAGGATATCACTTCATGTAATTATTAGTGTAAGGGAGCATTCAAAACTGGACTTTTCATCAGCCTAACAGATATAGTTCATTCTTTCATTTTTCCATGCCATCACTTTTTTTATACTTGTACAGAGTCTTTCTCTACACCTTGATTTCTGAGCAAATATGACTTTATTGTTTTCTTGGCACTGGTATGGATGTGATTTCCTATTGCTTTTCCTTGGATATTTTTTGAATTTAATAGTCTAGTCTATTATTATAGTTTAGGATTTCCTCTGATTCAAACATTAAAATGATCCATTCTGCTTTTCTTGAGATCAACCAGGGTTGGCTCTATGCTGCCACCTGCTAGGACACAATACATAGAAGACATACAAATTAGTGCAAACATATTTATGCACACTGCCAGCAATGTGTGTTTTTACTGTTTGCTGCTTTGAGACTGTTTCCTATGCATCAACTAAAATCCTTTAGGAATAAATTAACTATATAAAACAACTCTGTATCAATATGAAAACAAAATGATTTTATAAAAGTCTTAGTAATTTTCATGAAGCTAAGCATTGTTTTGCATTTTGCATTCCTAAACCTGAATATAGGTGAAAAGAAAGCCATCCTCCATCCCCAAAGCTTTTAAATGCTCAATATACTGTAGAATCCTTGACAAGTATGAATGAAAAAACAAAGGAGAAAAATATAAAATGGCCAAGGAGGAGACAACCCCTTACTCCTTACTATAAATAATTGGTCATTCAAAGCTAGAGGGCATACACCTTAGAAAATAGGAATTTCTTTGGATTCTTTTCATTGCCTTTATATTCTCAAAATCGTATTTCCATTCTTGACACTTTTATCCAAGCAGATCTTGGCAATGTTTGAGTGATTTATTTACCCCAATTCCTGGTGACAGCCACCACTTAAGTCCAAGAGTAATGCAGCAGGCAGTAGCAATTGCTTCCCAAGTATAAATGGACAAAGGTGCTTTTTGAAGGCCATGCCTCTGATTTGGCACTCTCTTCTCTTAGTAAACAAGAGAAGGCAGTCTATAGCTGAGAGGAAGATATAGAACTCTTCCCCACTTTGGATATACAATTATTTCTATTGAAAGGTACACAATTTTAATGGGGCACATTAGCTATAATGCCCCTGGCATATGCCTACAGTGCAACTATGCAACCATCCAAATCCTCTGAAATTTTTTAATCCACTGCCAGTAAGTATGCCTTTCAACAACCACGTTTTAGACTACGTTTTGTGTTTATTACCATTATTAACAGTTCCCAGTTCACATTTTTATTTTTATTTGTTCACCTATTTTCATGGGTCTTAAACTGGTGGTTTTTGTTTTCTTCTTTAAAAAAGCTTAAACTATGGTGGAAGCCATGTTGTGTTGCCAATTTCATGTTGTGCTGCCAACTTCAACAATCGTTTGTGGCTCAAAGCTTCTTTCTTTCTAATTCTGTATTCATGTGGTGTGGTATTTCTGCATGTGGTATTTCTACATTTACCTTCTGTGCTGGATTAACTGCCAATAAAATTATGCATGCATATATATTATTTTCTGAGACATCAATGTACAATTTTACATCCAAACAGCATGTACAGATTTCCAGCTAAATACTTTTGCAAACTTATACTTAAAGCAAACATTAATATCTTATATGAATAGAAATCGTCCCCTGAAGTAAGGTTAAGTCAGATTCAGCCACATCCTGGATGAGTGGCTTTGCAGCAACATACATTTTAATCACTGAGGGAGCAGTATAAAATGCAAGAATGCTGGTCCCAATAGTGATGGAAAGAAGTCAATGACTGAGAAACAGATGTTGCTACATTTCCGGATATTAGATTCCAAATCCTGAGTTCCAGTGATTGAGAACCAATCCAGTGTTGGATGAAAAAACGAGTTTCTATTAAGAAGCAAGCATGAAGGTGCAAAAAGCAGACGAAGGGGAAACGAAACTGGATCTTTATACATTTCTCAGCTAGTCTGCTTAGTTTTTAAAAGCTGGGGAAAGAGCGCGCACGCCCGTTCACACACACACGCGACAGAGAGAGAGAGAGAGAGAGAGAGGGCGAGAGAATGAAGAGACGACAGACAGACAGGTTGCTTGCTTGTTTTTCCTAATTTTCACTGACCTGCACTAAACGGAAATATAATTGAGAAAGATGGCGAAGTACAGTTGAGTTATCAACAACTTTAATTTCATTTCCCGTACCCCTCAGTACTTCTAGCTCCGGAAAAGTGAACGGGGGCCGTCGCGTCCTAACTATACTGACGAGAAAATCCCAAGGAGTTGAAACGATTGGCGAGAGAGCGCCGGGAAGGAAGGCGGGGGGAGCAAGCGGATAGGCGATTTTGCGACTGCTATCCAAGCAAGCACCAGCATTCACTAGCCAGGGTGCGTTGGCAGGAGGTGCGCCCTCTCCCTTTAATTCAGCTCCTCCCCCCGTGGTTGTGGCTTTCCCTTCCATCAAAAGCCGGATCAGACACGCCAGTCTTTTGGTGGGAGGGCGGGAATCCGAAAGAGAAAAAAGAAAAGAAAGAAAGAAAGAGAAAGAAAGAAAGAAAGAAAGAGCACCGCGTTTCCCTTTTCTATCAGCTTCAAATACGGCAGAATCGGAAACTTCTGTGGAGTTATTGGCATCTTTTATTATTAAAAATATATACAATTAAAAACAATTAAAACATCTGCAGCGTCCCCATTTCGATTTGCGCTCCGTTGTTTTTTTTTTTTTTTTTTTTTGTTGTTGTTGTCAGCATTGCTTTTGTTTGTTTTTCCCCAACCGCTTCCTGGGAAATGGGAAAAGTTACTAGCTGGTACCCAGGGTGGCGTTTCGCTTTGCTCGCCGCTCGGATCTGGCTTTTGATCCTTACTTTTGGCTTTATCGGAGCAGACATCACTTGCCGATCGTGCCGCTGGCAGGTGCGGCTACAGCCGCAGCCACCAGCCCGAGGATTATTAATGAACTTGAGGCCGGCACAAGGAGGCGATGAGGCCGGAGAGATACCTGTGGATAAAAGAGGTGAGAAGCCCGCGGATCGCAACCGAGAAGCGGCGGATGCCGGGAGTCCGATCTCGGCTGCTTCTGCCGGGGAGCAACGTGTCGGGATGGGATCAAAGGGTTGGATGGGATCGAGCAAAGGGACCGGCGAGCTCCCAGAATTTCCCCCGATCCGACTCAGACTATCTCCTCCGGATGTTGACAGGCCCACCCGCAAAAAGTTAGCCTCGGCTCCCGCTCTGTTTCCAGCAGGGAGTGCAGGGCGTCGGGGGACCAGTTTGGAGACCGGCCGGAGATCCGGATCGGCGCTCCTGAGCCGGCGGAGAAAAAATAACCGGAACGATCGGAGGAGGCGGTCGAGTCGGAAACCCAGAGGAGCTCCGGCTGAAAGAGACGCGCAGCTGGAGAGCAGGGCACGGGCAGCGCCGGAGCAGCTGCTGGCAAAAGCCACGCGCTTCCGACAGGAAGAGCTCAAATTGACAAGTACGACCTTTGCTCTCACTGGAGATTCGGCGCATAACCAAGCCATGGTGCACTGGTCGGGCCACAACAGCAGTGTGAGTAGCCATAACAATTAAGCAACAGACCACATTGCACAGGGCAGGGAGATGGCGCTCTGGGTCCCAGCAAGCATTAAATCCTTCCCTGCTGTTGCTTTCCAGCAAGATGTAACCTGCTTTCCCTTTCCTCTGTGTTGGAGATGATGGTGGTGGTGGTGATGATGATGATGAATGTAACAGCTATTGACCATAACAGCAGCAGTAGTAGCATTGGTTCCTTTTGGAGGAGTTTTCTTCCTCCCCCTTTTTTACAGCCTATGTTTGTTGCATCTGAAGTGGTTTCTAAGGGCTTCCTTTTTCCAAGCAGAAAGTTTCTGCTCTGCTCTGTAGTGCCTTGGACAGCATTGACCAAGAGAAACAAATTTTAAAGAAAATCTTTGACTAAGCTAAAGCTTTCTGAGATTATTAGGATAGAAGTTTGTGTGACCTAGTGTGGGATAAGCAAAGCAAAAGTAAAAAAAAAAAAAAAAAAAGCATTTAACATTTCAGTCCAGATATATTTTGTTGTTATCACACAAATGTCAAAATGTAAGGATTAAGAATTTAAGGATAAGCAAGGGAAATGTAGTAAAGCATCCTGTTAGAAGTTGAAGTTCTCTATCAGCCAAGTAGTGTTTACTGATTGCTATCTACTCTTACCTTCCTTCTATTCATTCCTGTTCAGAAGAGATTTATCTTTATTTTCGTCCATGAATAAGCCAATTTTTTCTTTTCCTTTTTACACTTTCAAACTGCAGTATATAAACTGCTTTTAGAAAGTATATACAGTTGTCTTCCTGGTGCTGGGACACTAGATCAGAAAATGTTTCTCATTTATGTACTCTCACCAGTTCATTATTCCCATAGCTTTCATTTAAAAACAGATGTCACCCACAATGAAAGATCATTAAGGGTCAGTGCTGATCAGAGGCTTACCTACTGTTACAATCTACTTTAGGCTGCCCCCGATTCTTTCCCATTTCCTCAAAATCTTTAAAAGAACACAGATTTCCAGGTCAAGACTCCTTTAGCTGTCTCTATTCATTTGGGTGGAAAACCAGAGTTTTTTTCTCACCTGTTCTAATAGTTCAAATGTTCTGTATGTCTGGTAATCCAATTCTTACTTTGTAAGCATCTTTATAAAGAGTAACTCCAAGGTGTCCTGTGCTGTTATAATGAAGATCAATCCACATGAATAGTTTAACTGCTTACTTAACATTAGTGTTTTGCAGATTGAATCTTGTTTTTTGGAAGAACTTTTTAGGGAAAACTAGGATAACCCAGTCTGGAGCTCTCTATATAAGAGTTAGCCTTCTATGAGAAATTAAAGGGAGACAAATAGAAAAGACACACACACACAAAGATAAAGTTGACTCTTATTCAGGGATATTTAATTTATTCACAGCCCTCTTTTCTCCTCTCATTTGTCAGTTTGCTTATTATGAAAATGGAGAAGTTAGCTATCTAGCCATTATAAAGTCCCTTTGGTATGAAAGTAAATATTACAAAATATTAATTTTACTGTGATTATTTAGTATTCATATCAATGTCATCATCACTTTTAGAGGAGTTAGACTTCATTGACTAAATTGTAATCTCATAAGCTTTAAAAAACTTTTTAATCAAACCATACAAGCAAAAATCCTGCTTCGCTTGTAGGTTTATAGAACCTTTCTCCTTTCTCCTTTTTACTCATTTTGGCTATCAAATATCTGATACAAATCCATTAAAATCAATCCACCTTGAACTGCAGACTTCTAAAGCTGATAGAACAAGTTTGTCATTGCTTAAACAAGAAATGTCTTTGTATCTTGCAACTTAAAAGTGGAATAAATTCTTGAAGAACCACAGATTATGTATGCGTTTACATTAAAACAAGCTATAATTCTAAGGGTAATTTTTTCTACATTTTTATTTCTCTTCATTGCTCATTTCCATGGGGGCGGTGGGGGGAAGGAAGTTCTTCAATTAATTTGTGTCTTTAACATATGAAGTGTTTGGAGGTTTTTCTACATACAAGGTATCAATCTTGCATTTTCTAGTTGTATATTTTTTCAATAGCTATTCAGCACAGTGCATTGGGTGAATAATGTAGAATGGAGAGCGTCAGCCATTCCTTAAATGGTTTCTCAAGGAATAAAATGAAAACAGTGCTGAGTCATTCTGTTTGGCTAAAAAAAGGCCCTTTGTAATACCTACTACAATCTTAAATGATCTTGTTTCTAAAGTGAAAATGACATGCTGTCTACAATTTTTCATGTTAAGATTTTAAAATAAAATTCATTGTTGGCCACTTTCATCTAGGAAATCAGGACAATGTAAAAGGTTTAATTTATGCAACAAAACTAAAGTTGAGTTTTGCATCAATTGTTCAGCAGTTGTTTTATGTCTACAACCATAAATTACAAGCTTGGTTCGGCAAGTAGCAGACGTCATAGTGACACTAGCAGTGATGCAGTCTTGAATTATTTCCTTTCTTAACATCTGCTTTTTCTTTATATCTTACCAGGTCAGTCCACATTCAAATCCCGTTTACTAGTTGTCCACGGAATAGTTGTTGCTTACTTCAACATTTATCCTTTTTAAAATGAAAATAAAGTGTATTTTTTATTTAAAAATCATTTGCATTCTCATTATCCAGACATTTTAAGATACCTTTGGTGCATTGAACAGAGTGCTTCTGGAAGATATTTTATATTAAAACCAGGGTTTGTTTTGATATGTGATTTGATATGTGATACATATGAAAAACTATGGTGGATTAGATTACATTTTTATCTTGCCCAGTATTGGATTCTCATAATACCCAACCAGCGCCTATGAGAAATCAACAAGTGAGACCTGAATACAATAGCACTACTCACTTATGCTTCTCACCAAATAGTTCTTCTAATACAGGATGTCACATATAGCTGTCATGACTAGTTGTTGTTTTGATTGTTTTGTCCATCATATTTTTTTCTAAGATATGTAGTTGTATAGCCATCACTATATCTTGGTAGTGAAATTGAGAAGCTTATGGTGAACTTCAATACATTTTTATTATCACTGATTAACCATAGCTGTCTATGTGACACATTGGATTAAAGAGGAGGTATTTTAATGAAATAATGAGACTTGCAGCTAGTTAGCTTTGGAAATTTCTCTTTGATAGAGAAACAAACATTTATTGAATTTATTGCTTGACAAGTAGTAGAACTGGCTCTAGAGTTTAAAATAAATATTTGACTGACCAAAAGGAACCCAGAGGAATGAAAGCCTTTAAGAATCCAAGTGTAACTTTCAAAGTTGATGAATCAAATTTAACTAATCTGTAATTTTTTCATACTGATATTAGGCAGATTCATGAATGCGTGTATGAGTATGTTTAGGAAGGATTTCAAAAGTTTGTGTGATAATGTCTATGAACGGATCTTTTTTGGCAATTCTGAAGAATGTTGTATAAATGGTAAATATTAACAGGCACTAGCTATTGTCACTGTCTTCAGAAAGTCTGCTTTTGGAAAACATTATATTTAGAATAGAATAGAATTCTTTATCGGACACACAGGGAATTTATCTCTGGTGCATAAGCTCTCAGTGTGGTAAACTAGTGGTAAAGCCCATTTCAGCTATGAAACTTTGAAAATATCACATCATTCAGAGTAGCCTACCTCGTGTGGAGGAAAGTATGGGTGTGAAATCCTTGGAAGAAAAGTGAAGCCACAAGTGTAATAAAGATATATTGATCAAGTCTTAGATTTAAAATAAGAATGTGAGCTTTTAACTGATATATAATAGTTCAGAATAGAAATAAAAAATATGCAATACTAGATCTTCAATTTTCAGCTGTCATGTAGCCATTAAAGACTCACAACTGTCAGAAAAGATGGTAGTAATTATTAAAAGTTACAAAGAAGGATATGAGTATTGTGATTGCATTTGCTTTTCTGTTGGATATTCCGTTGCAATTAAATGTTGACATCCAACAGAACATTACAAAGTAGTACCTATTGTTTAATATTTTTCATCAACAGAAGAGCTATACTTTAGAAATGGTTTCTTTACACTTTTCAGATTCAAGCCTGGCTTTCAGCCTTGTTTGGAATTTTCCATGTCTGACATTTATTTGTTGTTGTTCAAATCACTTTGATTAACAAAAGCAGAATGAGACACATTTGTATCATGACAAGACCCAAACAATGTATTCCCAAAATGATTAAGATATTATTATATTCCTGCCCAGGCTTCCTGATGTTCTTCTTAGAAGAACACAGCCAGTACATTTATTGCCTCTTTTGTCACTTCTTCATTTCTCTTGTCCATGTTCTTGACAACCATGTGTTTCAAGGGAAATCCTCTGTCCTGTGGTGACTAGCCACAAAGGCTTTCAAGCTGATGTCAGCTTTTTGATTTAGACTAAGTTAGAAAATAAAGTGCTTTTGTTGATCCCACATTTCTCAAATATGTAAAAGTCTGCTGGCTTCTGGCATTTATTTTAATTGCAGAGTGGTCAGAAGGTTTGAGTAAATCTTATTGTTTTCATTTTGCAGTAATCTCTCCAACAGTTATGCAGGCTTCCTATGCTTCAATTAAATACCAAAGAAGATGTCATGATAGAATGCCTGCTTGGAGGTCTTTTCCGTTTAGGGAGCCTGGGCAATCAGGGAAACTGCAGAATGGTGGGGAGATGTGTTAACATCAACAACCTTTTCTACCGTTCAGTAATAACGTGAACTCAAAATGCCAGCCAAAGGAAATTCTAAAAATATTCTAAAGTACCTTGAGAATAAGCAATTAAAATCGAAGCCTGTTTTGCAAAAGAACATTTGGAAGCTGGATAATGAAATTTTAGTATTTCTCTTCTGCAATGGCTGATAGGAACAGCAATGCTAGTTTTTTTCATTTGAGGTTGACTCCCGGTGACTATGTGGACCGTGCAAATCATTCCATGAGAGAATCTGACATGACCAGATAACCTTTTGGATACTTTGAAGCAGGGGCATTTAGCCTATGAGCAATTACTCTGCCGCTTTGAGGACTCACCCAGATGGACTTTTTTTTTTTTTTAATTGTCCAGCAAAACACCTTGCTGGACAATTTGCACAAGTCTGATGAAGAGAAAATGATGAAAGGTAGCTTGAAACTTAGGGTGCACTCTCTGGTCCAGTAGTGGTATTCAACAGGTTCTGACCAGTTCTGGAGAACCAGTAGTGGAAATTTTGAATAGTTCGGAGAACCAGAAAATACCACCTCTGACTGGAGATTTTATAGTAGCCTTCCCCTGCCACGCCTAGCAAGCCAAACCCACAGAACCAGTAGTAAAAAAAATTTGAATCCCACCAATGGTGCAGTCCCCTTCATTGTTGTATAAATATGTCCCACTAATCATTTGTATGACATGCTGTCATGATGTTACTTTCATTTCAACCTTCTCAGAGTAGCCTTTAATAGTTTCAGTTTTAAAATTCTGTTTTCTATCTTTCAGTGACACGATTTTTGTGTCACTGCTTAATCAATGATAGAGTAATGTAGTTGCTGACACAATCAGAGATGGGATCTAGCATAAGTACTTCATATTACTATAAATTCCTTTATTTCATGGGACTTGCATCTGCCTGGAGCAGGGTTGTTAAACTCAGTTTCATTGAGGGCTGCATCAGGGTTGTGTTTGATCTCGGAGGCTGGAGTGGGCATAGCCAGGGTGAGTTTGGCCAGCTTGACATCACTCATGTCGGGGGTGCCTGTGGTGGCCTGAGTGCTCTGCCAGCAAAAATGGTCCATTTTTTACCGTGAGGGCCTCCTGCAGCCCTCTGCCAGCGAAAACAGCTCAGGTGGGATGTGCATGCCTCCACCGGCCCCTCTCCATTGAAAATGGAGTGCCATTTTCACTTGCAAAGGGCTGCAAGAGGTGGCCGTTGTGGCCAAAAACAGGGCCCGGGAAGGCTGCATGCAGCCCTCCCGGGCTCCATTTTTGCTGGCAGAGGTACCACGGGCTGATCCGTTGCTGTTTCTAGGGCAGCCCCATGGGCCAGATCTAGACACCTGTGGGGCAGATCTGGCCCCCAGGCCTTGAGTTTGACACCCCCGGCCCAGAGAATGCCTGATACTTTCTGAAGCCCATGACAGAACATATGTGGACTTATAAGCAGGGCTATATTCTGCTGTCTGTGTGTGGCAGGTTCTGTCATTATCTTGGATATAGGATACAGGTTTCCAGTCCTCCAAAATAGGACTTCATATTACAATAAGTTTATTGATTTATTATTCTGGTGGAAGTGATGGCACAATTTTGCCTGTTTTTCTACAGCTTCATTACTGCCATAGGCTACTTTCAGGCCCTGCCAATCATAGGGATAGAACGACTCCCTGCTAGCATTGCAGCATTAGTTGAAGATGGAACAGACCTGCTACTAATCATTCTCTCCCATTTTCCTGTACAACTTTCCTTTGTGCCTGCAACCACTCTTTCTGAAGATAACTAGACTGACAGATCACATGCACTAAACTGCTCCATGTCTGTAACTTATTACTCAGGTAATTTGATACATGACTAAATGTAATAATTCAGTCACCTGCCTACACTTATCTATACTCATCTAACCTCATCTGTCCATAGTTGAGAATGATTGATGGTGTCCTCTTGCTGATAGATAATTCTTTGTGGGAAGAAATAAAGCCGGAGAAAGCCACCAATCACTTTCCTTAAATTGTTGCATCTTAAAATAAGGATTACATTAATCACCAGTCTTGTTAGTGAGCAATCATGGCAGCAGTCTTATCGTAGTTTGCTTTTTAGCCAGCTCTAAGACTAACCATATGGTTTGTCCTTAGCCTCTGGTAAAATGCAGATAAAATATGGAACATTATGTTATTCGATAATAAGTGCTCTGTTGTTCTTTCACATAGGTCAGTGCAGAGTAGCAGAAAGTTGTAATTGACAAGATTTTATGGGAACCTTCAAAATTTTGGTTCACTACCCTCTAGATAAAAGTGGCAACTTTTTCTAGGCCTGAATTTTAGGGATATTCAAGCTCCTTTCTTTTTGTAATGGTTTGTCAATTTCTCTTTTTAAGACATCTGCATGGACCATGATTTGGCAATATTAAGGATGAATAATGGTAACTATTTATTTCCATATCACTGGGGTCTTTTTATATACTTCATTTGTATTTGGTTTATTATTGCAATTTCACCAAGAGAAACTGAAAATTCAAAGGAAAGGGAAGCTGGAACATTGCTCTATATCCCATCATAATAAATTTCAAATCTAATCCTATAATTAAATTTTATTATTTTGTAATTAAATTTATATTGATTGATGCATTATGTTTGAGACTGATTCTTTTTTTTAAAATGAGAAGCTATAATCATGTTTCAGAACTCACATATTGTGTAATTATCATTGTTTATAGAACAGTATAAATTTGATTACATACTTCTCGGGCCTAATTTTTTTAAAAGCCCCATACTTTTCCTCCTCATGCTAAGACTAATAGAATTACTTGAAAATGAATTAAATATTATATTACATGCTTGAAATAAAGCATTATTATTTAAATTAAGCTTTAAGGCTGTAGGAACAAATTACTCAGCCAGTCAGCTAAATAAATAGCCTCTCAAAATAGTTACTGAACACTGAGGTGGTAAAGTAAAAGGCAAGTCTTCATACATAGCAATAGAAAAAGTCAGTAACAAAGGATGGAAGCATAGTAACCACAGAATTAGACAACTCCAGCCATAGACATCTCTTGACAAACAGTTTCACATATCATTCCCTGCTTAGAGCCTATGTAACTTTCTAACATGAATCAGTTTATTGAAAATAAATTAATAAAAACATGTGTTTCTTACCTCCAAGTAGACTGATCATATGTAAAAGCCAAACACGATACTATATACATAATGTACACATTGCCAATATGACTCTGTGACATAAATTAAGACACTCTCCAGAAAAAGAAAGTTACACATTTAGAAAAACCTATAGTTAAATCTCTGGCTCTGGCTAACCATGTAAAGAAATCAGATTCAGGATAAAATACACTGCTCAAAAAAAATAAAGGGAACACTTAACACAATGTAACTCCAAGTCAATCACACTTCTGTGAAATCAAACTGTCCACTTAGGTAGTAACACTGATTGACAATCAATTTCACATTCTGTTGTGCAAATGGAATAGACAACAGGTGGAAAGCATAGGCAGTTAGCAAGACATCCCCAATAAAGGAGTGGTCCTGCAGGTGGTGACCACAGACCACTCCTCAGTTCCTATGCTTTCTGGCTGATGGTTTGGTCACTTTTGAATGCTGGCGGTGCTTTCACTCTAGTGGTAGCATGAGACGGAGTCTACAACCCACACAAGTGGCTCAGGTAGTGCAGCTCATCCAGGATGGCACATCAATGCGAGCTGTGGCAAGAAGGTTTGCTGTGTCTGTCAGCGTAGTGTCCAGAGCATGGAGGCACTACCAGGAGACAGGCCAGTACATCAGGAGACGTGGAGGAGGCTGTAAGAGGGCAACAACCCAGCATCAGGACCACTACCTCCACCTTTGTGCAAGGAGGGACAGGAGGAGCACTGCCAGAGCCCTGCAAAATGACCTCCAGAGGGCCACAAATGTGCATGTGGCTGCTCAAATGGTCAGAAACAGACTCCATGAGGGTGGTATGAGGGCCCGACATCCATAGGTGGGGGTTACAGCCCAATACCGTGCAGGACGTTTGGCATTTGCCAGAGAACACCAAGATTGGTAAATTCACCACTGGCGCCCTGTGCTCTTCACAGATGAAAGCAGGATCACACTGAGCACATGTGACAGATATGACAG
The DNA here is from genome assembly GCF_049901735.1 of Notechis scutatus. NCBI lineage: Eukaryota > Metazoa > Chordata > Lepidosauria > Squamata > Elapidae > Notechis > Notechis scutatus. The sequence continues at coordinate 119,004,519 of NC_142012.1, forward strand.
GGTCTGGAGATGCTGTGGAGAACGTTCTGCTGCCTGCAGCATCCTCCAGCATGACCAGTTTGGCAGTGAGTCAGTAATGGTGTGGGGTGGCATTTCTTTAGGGGGCCACACAGCCCTCCATGTGCTCGCCAGAGGTAGCCTGACTGCCATTAGGTACCGAGATGAGATCCTCAGACCCCTTGTGAGACCATATGCTAGTGTGGTTGGCCCTGGGTTCCTCCTAATGCAAGACAATGCTAGACTTCATGTGGCTGGAGTGTGTCAGCAGTTCCTGCAAGATGAAGGCATTGATACTATGGACTGGCCTGCCTGTTCCCCAGACCTGAATCCAATTGAGCACATCTGGGACATCATGTCTCACTCCATCCACCAGCGCCACATTGCACCACAGACTGTCCAGGAGTTGGGGGATGCTTTAGTCCAGATATGGGAGGAGATCCCTCAGGAGACCATCTGCCACTTCAACAGGAGCATGCCCAGGCATTGTAGGGTGGTCATACAGGCACGTGGAGGCCACACACACCAGTGAGCCTCATTTTGACTTGTTTTAAGGACATTACATCAAAGTTGGATCAGCCTGTAGTGTTTTTTTCCACTTTAATTTTGAGTGTAACTCCAAATCCAGACCTCCATGGGTTGCTAAATTTGATTTCCATTAATTTTGTGTGATTTTGTTGTCAGCACATTCAACTATGTAATGAACAAAGTATTTAATAAGAATATTTCATTCATTCAGATCTAGGATGTCTTATTTTTGTGTTCCCTTTATTTTTTTGAGCAGTGTATTTTTTATTGTAAATTGATTTGCTAGACAAATAATTGTGATAATATTCCATGCTTTTGTTGTTCCAAAGACAAAGTGATTGTTAAACTGGGACAGTAATAATGCAATATTTTTCTTTAAATATATTGTTGACTTTTTTTTTTAGTATTTCTTATATTAACTTCTGATAAACATGACAGGCAATTTTAGTTTGGACTATTTCTTCTTTATACTGGGTATAAACAGTGATAACAGAAGCCAAACTGACTAGTTTTAAATAATCTTGCATCTGAGATGGAAAAAAATATCAGATTAGTAGTGTGTGTGTCTCTGTGTGTGCCCATATTTTAAAACACAGATGGTTAAAAATGCATAATAAATATATAAAGTACAAAAAGCATCACTATGCCCAAGATAATGCCATGTAAAATCTTACATGCCCCTTTTTTAGATTTGAAGCATCATGGTCTTTTGTTCTGTTTGCTCTACAAATCTCTCATATATTTGGCTGATAGGAAACCAAACCTTAGAGTCAGAAAACTTTCAGTAGAGATAAACCAACACAAATTGCAACTAATCCTTGAAATAGAAAATTGTTTTTCTGACAGAGGCTTTTCATGCATCGGAACTAAATCAAATGGCAGTTATAATTCTTTTGTCCTTGTGATAAACCATCTCCAGATATATCTCTATTATAATGTCCAACTTCTAAAGATGTAAGTTCCTTCACTAAGGTGCCCTGCGAATATATCCTCTATCCATGCAGAATAATTTGTAGTGATGAAAAGGAATTAAGGAAAGATGACTGATACACTTTAAGAGAATTGGCTTAATGTGGTATCAGATGATTAAACTGAACACATGACTTCTTCTATAGTAAGGGCTTATTTAGCAAGAGAACTTAGTTGAGAACTCATCATCATTGAAATGATACTGAATATGAAATTATATAATATTCATATTATATTAACCATATTAAGTATGATTAATTTATCACAGTCCTATGAATCAACTAACATCATTGACATTCTGTAGTAGATCAAGATAAATTATGGATAATTTTTAAAGGTATCCCCAAGCAATTTTTATTGCAGTAAACCCCAAAGGAGGTTTCCAAAGGAGAATGTAGACAATTGTTACAAGGTAAATTATCAGTCTATTGTCCTTTTTCTTCTAGTGACAATGCCTTACCTGGGAGCATGCTCAGTTTGAAAACCTGATATTTTAAGAGATATTCGTCCAAAATAAACCTCATTCAGTTGGACAGATGAGTATGCTGAGATTGCATGAAAATAAATATTCAATCTCTCCATTTGAAATTTGTGACATAGATTGATTTGAAAGAGGTTGAACTTTGTGTTTATTGATTGCTTGTAAAACAAGAGCTTGGATCAGGCTTGTGAATTCTGCATCCTCAGAAATGTGTTACAGTCCAACTTTACTGACGAAAAGTAGATAATAACTGATTAAACTGTGTTCAGTGCTCAGAAGATTGAGGCTTCTGAATATCAGATCCTGGGAACAAACAAAAGAAGAAGCTGTTAAATTTCATATCTTGTGTGTCAGCTTACATTGATATTTAGAAGTAATTCTACAAATTTGTAAATGGATCTTGGTCTTTTGGCATTAAGAAGTCTTAAAATTCTTTAGTTCATCTTTACCCTTTAAATCAGATGTAACTTTTGCAGGAAATATATTTGTATTCAGGTCCACAATTAAGTAATAATTTTAATTTTAATTTATTGTTCAATAAAAGCATGTGCTTACCTTATATATAATAGAATGCTTATTGTACAAATCAGCCTACAAAAATGGGAATATATTGACAAGAGCCACTGAAGAACAAGTAAAAAGTCTGCCCAACTCTACAATGGATTTAAGTTCAGTGTTAGTTTACAACTCTTAAAAGTAATTTCCTTTTTTCTCAGCAAGTAATTATTGTATTTGCCCCAAAGGGGAGACACACTGTCCCCAAAATAGAATGAAATAGGCTGTCCGTTTAACAAGAATTACCAGTCCTAATGTATATGCATAGATGTATATTTAGAAATAAATGCTATACCTAGTACCTGTATCAATCTACTACCTAGGTACTCAGTTATGAATATTAACCTTCAAAATCCTTATCCATAATCTTGATATTGAAATCTGACTTGAATTGTACAGCTTAAATAAAGGCTTGTCCTTTGTAAAATAAGACAAACAACAATTGCTGCTGAGTCTGCAAAATTGTGGATAAGTCCCCTGAAGTCTTCATTAGATAAGTTTTTATATCAGCTTTAGACTCTTTAAATATCTTGATGATCTGATAAAATAATGTTGAGTTCAGCTACATAGTATAACTAGTATCATTTGCACTTGCTATGAAACTCTATATATATTCTTTTTTTGAAAGTCTCCAGAATTGTATACATTGATATATGAAATAACCAAAGAATAAAAATGGTTACCTGGAAAGTTCAGTTGTTACCTGGAAAGTTCAGGTTGTACTTTACAGAAGAGGCTCAAAGTGTCTTTATATACTAAAACCTAATTATAGAATGATGTGTCCTGGCCACATTTTTTTTGTCACACTCCTATGATTTGTGTTCATCTCGTTCCCAACTCATGAATAAATTATCTTCATTTGTACTAGTGCTATGTTTTTTCTTTATTTCAGCATCATCAGAATAGCATCAAGGTATTTAAATCTGTTAGGTTTGTTGTCCATTATCTTGGAAGATAGTGACAGGTAATAGAGGCAAGGATTGGGAATGAATGAGTATAGCAAATATTGTGCTAATCTAATATTATTAATATTCTGTTGACTGAGGTATAGGTGGGTAGACCTTCAACTTAGTAGTAGGGAAAGACCCAAGGTCTGTGAGCTTATTTCAGATTTGAGAAATCTTATAAAATACAAGAAGGAAATGCAACTGGTAGAATTGGATTTTGAGTAGCTCTGTACATATAACGGAGGTTGGGTAAAGGGACACAGTATAGAAAAAATACAGTGCTTTGCCATTATGTTCTGTAACATCACCCAAAAGAAAAACATAGTAATATGTTAGTTGGAATGACATAAATTCTGGGTATGATTGTAACGCACATGGGACTTTTGGTGTTTGAAGAAAATAATTCCTAACTATTCATCACAGAGATTCTGCTAGTTGTTAACTATATATGTAAATGTCTTGCAGGCAGTATATGTCAGCCTCGTTTTTAATATCTATAAGAACCTGAATATCTTGTAATTAGGTTTATAAATACAAATTCTTCTTAAAACAAGGTGAAGGCCAAGAAAAGAAAATTGTTGGGATTTTTTTTTTGTTTTAAAGTAGATTTTGAGTACTTTCTATTTTTTGTATATTATAAACATGCTAGAAATATATTTGGACTTTATTCATGTGGACCCATGTGTAACAAGCTAAGTCTTAGAAGTGAAGTTGTTATTGTAGAAAGTATGTGTGGCCCTTTTCTAATACGGTTCTTCCAAAACAACAACACAATAACAAACAGTAAACTAACCACATACACATACATTTTTTATTCTTGGGTCCACATCTACCACATTTTTTTATTCTTGGGGCCACACCTACCATTTTTCATTTTGTGTTTGACCATGCTCATCCCACTTGCCTGGAGTAGGAACTTTTATGCTAGCAATACCAGTCACAACATGTTGTCAAGATTCTAAGTGTGCCCAAAACTGGATTTGGTGTTATACATTTTACCTATATATTTTACTTATAAGACAGGTTGACAAAATGAGCCCCATATGAAATATTGCTAGCTAATAGAAAATTTTATCTGGAATTTATATCATTTTTAATTTGCTTAACATAACATGAAATGCATTTCAAATGGATGAATTTATTTTATTTATTTATTTGAATCCTGCCTTTATTATATATACAAATAACTTAAGGTGCTGAACATATCCAACATACTTTTCTCCTTATATTTTCTTCCTCTTAGTGAAATCCAATAATTGTCATAAAAAGCCTGTATCAGATTGCTGTTAGAATATTTGAACTTCTTGTAGACTGAAATGCATTGCCAACATTTAATTATTAAACATGTTCTTCAGTTCATCAAAATGAATGAATACAGACTCCAGTTCTTATTGTATATTGGCACTTGAATTGATGCGACAAAAGGGGTCTTTTAGTCCCTGTATTTTGCGTCTGTTGTGGCAGCAGGAAAGATTGGATTTTATTTTCTGTCTCAGCATATAGTTTGCAATAAACTAATATTTAATAGAAACACTTAAATCAAAATGAATGCATGAGTGCTAATAAGCTTTTATTAGTTTTATCAGTGGGCTTGACTTGCTTGAGTTTTAATTAATCATGTTATAGAGAATTGAAAAGTAAATTAATGAATTGGCGAATAGCTTCACTGATGGAAACCGGACTGGAAAACTGACTCTCTCTCTCTCTCTCTCTCTCTCATAATAATCATTTTCATCATAGTGGAGATTCTCTCAACACATCCTATCAATTATCAAAATAAATGACTGATTGGGAAGCTACTGAATATTATTGCACATAATTCAGGACTACCTGTAAATTGTCAGTAAAGTATGTAATACAGACATGTGTGGAGAATGGTAAAATGTGGAATATTATAGTGAATCATGATTATGTTGGTGCCACACAAAAATGTGTTAGAGACTTTCACCTCCATTAAGAGATCCAACATATGGGGAGATGCTGTGGAATATTATAGAATCATTATGACAGTATTTTTGAATTATAATAATAATTCCTGAATTTCAATCCTGAAACATATTTCCTGAGTAAGTTATACATATATAAATAAATATATAACTAGCAGGCGAATCATTTGTGTGAAAATGATAACTTACAGTGAAAATCATGCTATTGTTGCAAAGGGTTTGACTCCAGAGTTTATTTTAGAGGAATTTTATCTTGGACTTGCAAAAGTAAAAAAGAGGTTTATATATAGCATTGTAAAAAACAATAATTAAATTAGTTCTGGCTTTTTATTTCCAAATTAAAAATGTTCACTCTGATCATATGGAAGTTAATTATTTTTTAAAAAAATATTTTTTGTCTTACTAAAAATATAAAAATACGTTTTAAGATTTCCTCTATAGAATTGCTTCCATTTTATGTTTTTTTAGTATTAATTATGCTTTATTTGATTTTGATTGTAAGTTCCTTCCTTTATATATTTTTTAACATACTTTTCTTGTATAATGTGCCATTGGCAACAAGTTCTGAAATTAATAAATGGCAGGAGATTTTCCTAGAATAGTCTTTGTGGGGTAGGTGGAATGGCTATAATAAATCAAATGAAACGATGAATAAAATAGTATACTCTTTCTGCATAGCCATTTTTAATGAATCAGACTGTGGCTTGGTTCTGAAGAAATCACACAAATATATGTCTCTGTGTGAATGTAAAATTAGATTTAACTTCTTTTTTTGGAAAACGAATAGAAGAAACAATTTGCTCTCTGTGAAAAGGTTTTAGTAGCACACTTTGATAAACTTAACTAGAAAAAGGCTAGATTGTGAAGGAGAGGGAAGTCATGCCAGCTAGTAGACAGCATGAAATGTGTTTCTTCATAGTTATCCATTATTTATTTAGTTAGAATAAGCACTTTTATACTTCTAATCATATTCCCAGGGCAGTTTATAAAATAATAATAAAACAATTGTAGCATAAACAGGCTAAAACAAGTGATTTTACTGCCTGAAGTGAAAGCAAGAAAGCACAGTTTGCCATTCAAAATTCAGAGTCTCATAATACTAACCACAATATTACAGTAACCTCTGCAATTTAACGGACTAATGGCATGGGGGAGGAGTGACTGTTAAATTAGAATGTCAAATTTGAATATGGTTTTATGCATTACAAATTTTATCAATGCATAAAATTATCAACATAATTTTGTACATGCATAGAAGCACACATGCATCAGAAGTGGAAACAAATTCTAAAATAAATTAATGAGGCCTGTTAATCATGGTTTAACTGTACTTTGATACTAGAGATCATAGAAAATCTTCACCACAGAGACTCTGGATGTTTATATTTGCAATGCAAGGCACACATAGAGCATCTTTCATTGAAGATACTTACCTGAACTGTTCAGTTACATCTCTAAGCATAAATGCAACAGCAAAAATAATATAGAAAACTGCAAATCAGCAGAACTGAAATAGAATCTATAACATTTGGAAAAGTAGAAAGCCCTTTAGTGCCTTCAAATGAATAAATAACTGCCAGGCAAGCTTGTAAAGGGTGGCATTATGGCCCTGAGACACACCTTTGAGAAGGTTCATTCTTTGTTGTTCTTAATCTTTTGTTATCTGAAATGGGAAGATCCCAATAGAAGGCTTTCTGTTGAAGATGTACACATAGAGGAGCAATATATCAGCTGGACATCAGCAAAAGGAGGACATGCTCTCCTTTTTGTCTTCATGTCTTTGCAGACATAGTCTTTAAATCAAATCTCATCTGGCTTTTTGACCATCTAACAAGCTACCTTTGTAAGTGTTTTCTGCAGTGCAGTGCTTCCTTAATAAGGGCTAGCAGGTTCTGTGACCTTAATTACTTCCTCAGTATCCTCCCACCAGCTAGTGCTGCTGCCTGAAATTGACAAGACCTTAATCAGTTACACACTGAAGGCTTTTGACTGGTAACAGATTCTAGCACACTTCTGCAACTGAAAAACCAGTCTTTCCGATGTTAGGAAGTAATCTCATATACAGCAGGAGTGTCAAACTGGCAACCCATGGGCCAGATGCATAACAACGAGACATGGTGAGTTTGTGATACATACATACATACATACATACATACATACATACATATATATATATATATGTATGTTTTCTTAAGTTTTCGCGGATACTTACATGTATGGTATTCAGCTTTGTTCGGGTATTTTCCCACGTCATAGTAGTTGTGCTTTTAAAGTTGTAGTGACGTTTCGGCAGAATCTCATCTGCCATCATCAGGCTTCTGTATAGTGTTCATCTGTGAGTCAGGCTTTTACAGTGGTTTCAGATTTGAATTTGGGGCAGCCTGACCACTGTAAAAACCACTGTAAAAGCCTGACTCACAGATGAACACTATACAGAAGCCTGATGATGGCAGATGAGATTCTGCCGAAGCGTCGCTTACTTTAAAAGCACACTACTATGACGTGAAAATACTCAACAAAGCTGAATGCCATACATGTAAGTACCAAAAAAACTTAAGAATTTATTTATTTATTTATTTATTTATTTATATATATATATATATATATATATATATATATATATATATATATATATATATATATATATATATATATTCATATTCTTAAGTATTCGTGGGTATTTATATGCATGGTATTCAGCTTTGTTTGTGTATTTTCCCACGTCATTATAGTTGTGCTTTTAAAGTTGTAGTGACGTTTCAGCAGAATCTCATTGGCCATCATCAGGCTTGTGTATTGTGTTCGTCTGTGAGTCAGGCTTTCACAGCCATTTCTGTTTTAAATTTGGTGCTAGCCTACTGCTGTGCCAGAATGGTTTTTTCTTCATCCTGATTGGTTGGGACTCTTGGTCTGTGTTTATTGGTCTTGGAGTTTGCTGTGTTCTGCTTGATTGGTGTTTCTAATATCTTTTGTCTGTTTTGTAGCTTTTTTTTTGTCTTGATTGGCTGGCAACATTGTGTTTCCTGTATTGGAGGCTTTTAGTGTGGCTTGGCTTCGAGTAAATGGACGGCTATCATTTATTAGGAAGCTAGGTTTCATCTGGGTGCCTGGTTGGGGTGTGTTTGAGCTGGAGGGATCAGGGGGGTCTCTTTGTGCCCAGGTGTTTGCCTGGCTTGTGGTGTGGAGATTTTTTTGTTTGTGAGTGCAGGCTTCCAAATAATTGACAGTCTGGTGGAATCATCTCTTCTATTCATGCTTTCAGGTCTTTTTTCAATCTCCATGGCTTCTCTGGTAATTCTGTGGCTGGGGTTTTCTATAGTGGCTAGGGGTTTGGTGCCATTGAAGTTGATGCTATGACCTGTGGCTTTCATGTGTTGGACTAGTGAGGAAGTGTGTTCCAGCTTTTTTACTGTGTTCATCCAGGCGGGTACTTATTCTTCTATTGGTCTATCCAATGTATGTGGCAGGGCATGATGCACAGGGGACTTCATGTATGCCTTGGTTTTCCAGGTCAATTTTATCTTTGGGGTTTCTTAGGATGGCTGACTCACAGACAAACACAATACACAAATAAAAGTCTGACTTACAGACAAACACAATACACAAGCCTGATGTTCGCAGATGAGATTCTGCTGAAACGTCACTACAACTTTAAAAGCACAAATATAATGACATGGGAAAATACCCGAACAAAGCTGAATACCATACATATTAATACCTGCAAAAACTTAAGAAAACAAATATACATATACATATACATATACATATACATATACATATACATATACATACATACATACATACATACATACATACATACATATATATATATATATATATATATATATATATATATTTTCTTAAGTTTTCGCGGGTACTTACATGTATGGCCTTCAGCTTTGTTCGGGTATTTTCCCACGTCATTATAGTTGTGCTTTTAAAGTTGTAGCAACGTTTCAGCAGAATCTCATCTGCCATCATCAGGCTTCTGTATTGTGTCTGTCTGTGAGTCAGACTTTTACAGTGGTTTCAGATTTAAATTTGGGGCAGCCTATTGCTGTGCCAGACTGGTTTTTTTCTTCATCTTGATTGGTTGGAAGTCTTGGTCTGTGTTTATTGGTCTCGGAGTTTGCTGTGTTCTGCTTGATTGGTGTCTCTAATATCTTCTGTCTGTTTTTTTGGCTCTTTTTGTATCTTGATTGGCTGGCAGCATTGTGTTACTTTACTGGAGGTCTTTAGTGCAGCTTGGCTTCGGGTAAATGGATGGCTATCATTAGTTAGGAAGCTGGGTTTTATCTGGGTGCCTGGTTGGGATGTGTTTGAGCTGGAGGTAAACAGCCAGATCAAAACCTACGAGAAACTGGAAATTAAAAGAGTAGGAATACTATGTGACCTCCAATTCCTACGCAGCTGCAGAGATAACAATACTACACCAACCTGCTTCAAATTAAAATTTCATCAAAGCACAGCAGCCACTAAACGTATCCTGAAAAGAACTGAAATGGCTCTACTAAGGAACGAGCTCCACAGTAAGAGATTCCAATTAGATCAGTTAAACAAAGATTTGCTAGCACTACACCTGGAATTGAGCAGCAAAATCCACCCTCTACTTTGGGACAAGATAAAACAACTCACAACTTGGAGATCAGAATCTGCAAGCACTTACAAACAGGCAAAGCTCTTGAAAAAATTAAAGAAATTAGAACATGACAAGAAAACCCCCAACAACTCACAACAACACCTGAAACAATTAGTGTACAATGTTTCCAACAGAGAACTCACCAAAACAGAAACAGAAGTCCTAACCAAAGGATTCAACTATGCTATAGCACCCCAAAAAATCCCCACAGAATCCATCATATATGCAGTAGAATCCAGCCTAACTAAATTAAATACAGATGAAGCTGATAAAATAAGAAACCAAGTTACCAACATCCTATGCACAAGCAAACCACCAAAAAGCAACTTACAGCAAAATGAAATTAAAGCGCTAGAAACCCTGAAAAGAGACAGCAGCATAATCATCCTCCCAGCAGATAAAGGGAATGCCACTGTAGTAATGGACAGAAAAGACTATGAAACAAAATTGACAGACCTACTTCAAGACTCCACATACAAACCCATAAACACAGACCCAACCACATATCTGGAAAAATTAACCAAGAAGAAAATTATAACCAGCCACATAAGCAAAGAGATCCAACACACGATCATACCCAGAGAGAAATCTTCCAGATGCCCCAAACTATACGGCCTCCCAAAAAATACACAAAGAAGGCATACCTCTCAGACCCATAGTCAGCTCCAGAGGAGCACCACTACAAAACCTAGCTAAACACCTAGCAAAAGAGCTACAGCCCCATGCTGAAACAGCAGCTTCTCATGTACAAAACTCATACCACTTCTTGGAAATGATCAAAGATCTACACGTGGAGCAAGAAGATCTGCTTGTAAGTTTTGACGTGGTTTCACTATTCACTCAAGTCCCGATAAAAGAGACCCTTGAAATCATCAAAAATAAATACCAACCAGCTAAACACCTCATGGAACTAACAGAACACTGCTTAACCAACACATATTTCATATACAAAGGACAAAGATACAAACAAATAGAAGGAGCTCCCATGGGATCACCACTGTCACCTGTCATTGCAAACCTGTTCATGGAAGAATTCGAATCCAGAGCCCTGGCCAATGCCATCCTCAAACCCAAACTATGGTTAAGATACATCGATGACACATTCGTGATTTGGCCCCATGGACAAGAAAACCTAAACAATTTCCTAACACACCTAAACAGCGCACACCCCAAAATCAAGTTCACCATGGAAACAGAAACAAACAAACAACTACCATTCCTAGATGTACTAATCTACAAAAAAACAGATGGCACACTAGGACACACCATATACCAGAAGAAAACACACACCAACCGCTACCTCAACGCCCAATCCCACCACCACCCAGCACAGATAAACTCCGTGGCTAAAACACTAATTACTAGAACCAAACGCCTGGCAGACACGACACACATTAAGACTGAACTATGCACCCTGACTAAAATATTGACAGCCAATGGCTTCCACAAAAGCAAAATCACCAACTTGATCCACAAAAACACACTGAGACATAATAGAGACCCAGAAGATGAACAGACCCATGGAACAGCTGTCCTGCCCTACATAAGAGGCACTACAGACAAAATTAGTAAGATACTATACAGACACCACATCAAGACTGCCTTCAAAACAGACAGAAAAATAGCAGCCATCCTCAGAAACCCCAAAGACAAAATTGACCTGGAAAACCAAGGCATATACGAAGTCCCCTGTGCATCATGCCTGGCCACATACATTGGACAGACCAATAGAAGAATAAGCACCCGCCTGGATGAACACAAAAATGCAGTCAAAAAGCTGGAACACACTTCCTCACTAGTCCAACACATGGAAGCCACAGGTCATAGCATCAACTTCAATGGCACCAAAACCCTAGCCACTATAGAAAATTCCAGCCACAGAATCATCAGAGAAGCCATAGAGATTGAAAAAAGACCAGAAAGCATGAACAGAAGAGATGATTCCACCAGGCTGTCAATCATTTGGAAGCCTGCACTCACAAACAAAAAAAATCTCCACACCACAAGCCAGGCAAACACCTGGGCACAAACAGATCCCCCCTGATACCTCCAGCTCAAACACATCCCAACCAGGCACCCAGATGAAACCCAGCTTCCTAACTAATGATAGCCGTCCATTTACCTGAAGCCAAGCTGCACTAAAGACCTCCAATAAAGTAACACAATGCTGCCAGCCAATCAAGATACAAAAAGAGCCAAAAAAACAGACAGAAGATATTAGAGACACCAATCAAGCAGAACACAGCAAACTCCGAGACCAATAAACACAGACCAAGACTCCCAACCAATCAAGATGAAGAAAAAAACCAGTCTGGCACAGCAATAGGCTGCCCCAAATTTAAATCTGAAACCACTGTAAAAGTCTGACTCACAGACAGACACAATACAGAAGCCTGATGATGGCAGATGAGATTCTGCTGAAACGTTGCTACAACTTTAAAAGCACAACTATAATGACGTGGGAAAATACCCGAACAAAGCTGAAGTACCTAGTAACCCTAAAGCAAAATGAAGCAACCCTGGAGCAAAATGAAAGGAACCTGAAAGAATACTTAAGACAGCTTGAGGGAACTTGTAGGTCATATGTGACCCCCTCCTCTCAGGGCACCTTCATTTTTATCCTTTAAAGTTTAACATATACCTATTAAGGTAAACCTGTTAATGTTTATGTTCTCCCAAAGCTCCACAATTTTTCAAAGGTCATTTTAAGCCCATTCTCTGTTGACATCGTGTGTCATAAGATATATTCTTTTTATACTCTGTGGCTTTAAAAAAAATGCTTTTTTCTCTGATTTAGGACACTGATTTTAAACATTTAAAACAGTCCTTTGAGTTAGACAATTTCTTAAAGTAAATTTATATTTGGAAATGAAGATACATATTTTATAAATAGCTTCTTCAACTAATAACAAAGAGGAGATTAGATAGGCTGCTGAGATTTTAGGATAATTCTATACTTTTTATTTTAACCAACTTACAGTCTAAGACCAGGAAGGCTATACTTTTGCTAATGCAGGAAGATAAATATAACTTAAACTAAGATGTTTCAGTGATTACTTAGTGACACAACATTGGCTTGTGGTTTCTAAAATTATGTTCATCTCAATCCAGTGGAAATAATAATTGCTGTCACTTACTCTGGTCAAAGTTTCTCATTTGGTGAATTTAGGCATATGTTCTCTATGAAATGTAAATTTTAGATAGCCCATATGAATGTGCTTGTCTCAGAAAATCAGAACAACAGATATTAGCTATGCTGGTTAGACCAGGGGTCTCCAACCTTGGCAACTTTAAGACTTGTGGACTTCAACTCCCAGAATTGCTCAGTCAGCTGGCTGAGGAATTCTGGGAGTTGAAGTCCACAAGTCTTAAAGTTGCCAAGGTTGGAAACCCCTGGGTTAGACAGTATATAGTTAGTTTAGGAATGAGAGCTGCCCCCTTCATGGGAAATGTAGTTAATGCTTCATGGGAGATGTAGTTCATGTCACGTGGTCACATCTGTAATCCTGATTGGTCACTGACTTGATCTCTGGTTGGGCTGGGGGAGTTTTTGGGTATTCTCACCTAGACCCCAGCATCGTGCTGGAGTTTTCCCTTGCTATAATGATATGGGATGAAGAGCACCATCTTTTCACACTATTGAGGCAACTATTGTGGCAAAGATTGTACATTAGATGAATCTCAACATAACTCTGAGTTATACAGTACTTTGAGGATGCCTAATAAAATCCAATAAATTAACTTTGCATGGAAGCCTTTGTAGTGTTGGACTTCTTGTTCCGTGCTGTCCCAGAAATGTGGGGCATGAAATTGGCTGTTTTCAGATAAAATGAGGCAATACTGAAATAGATGCTACCAGGAGAAAATTAATTTTTATTAGTTATTAATATTTATTGGAATAAAAATAATTATACACACACACACACGTGCCCTGTCTAAGTGGTTTACAATTCCAAGATATTATATATATATAATTCAGCTTTGTTCGGGTATTTTCCCACGTCATTATAGTTGTGCTTTTAAAGTTGCAGCAATGTTTCAGCAGAATCTCATCTGCCATCACTGTAAAAGCCTGACTCACAGATGAACACTATATAGAAGCCTGATGATGGCAGATGAGATTCTGCTGAAACGTTGCTACAACTTTAAAAGCACCACTACTATGACGTGGGAAAATACCCGAACAAAGCTGAATACCATACATATAAATACCCGCGAAAACTTAAGAAAACACACACACACACACACACATATATATTCCATGTAGAAAAAAGAAAAAAGACCATTATAAAGGGTTCCATGCTGCTATGTTGCTAGAGAGAAGTCTATTCTATATTTGCACCATTGTTTTTAATTTTTAATAGAGATTAAGGTTGGGTGAATTGTACAGCAGGGCCACTAAAGCAGATCTTAACTTAAAGGCAGAGTGGGGAAATTTGATCTTGGAAATTGGCCAGATAGCAATCTATGTTCTATTGGCTATACTTTCTGAAAAGGCATATTATGTAGATGACATACTATTTTCTATTTATCTTTTTCATATACTATTTGTTATTCATTTTCTGAATATGCTTGCCTTCTGATATATGGTTATATATTTCATTTAATGGTCACACTAAAACCAACACACCTTTGCAAAATATTTTTGCTATTGTAGCCAGTAGGAAATATTAGCCTTCAAAAGATTTGTTATATTACAATGTAAATTAGTGTCATAATATACAATTTTCATATTAAAATGCTTTTTTTATCTTGTTCCAGTTTACCTGTGGCAATAATGAAAATTTCTCCATTATTTTCTTCTTAGCAAAAAAGCAATTTCCCTCATAAATCTAGCAGTTCATGTTAGCTTGTTCCCAGTGGAATATCCTTTTTTTGATCCTTTTTTTTTGTCCCTTTCCTTGTAAAAAAATAACTTTTTTGTTTGCTGTCTTTTCCCTTTCTCTTCTTATGAAACCCACTGCCAAGGCATGTTGACACAGTTGTTGTAATGCCACTTTGTGATGGACATGTTGTAACAGAAACAATGATTTAAGCAACTGAAAGCTAAGATCGTTACCATAACTTGTCAGGCAGCAGCTGCTTGAGGCAGCATAACTTGCTCTTAGTTGCTTGATCCACAAAAGGGGGAAAAGTTATAAATCAGATGAATGAGGGTGAAAAAGTTTTGTTTTAAATTATCCCACTGGAAGTAGAAAGTACTTTTCTGATTATTAGATGTCAGCTTTTGAGGTTTGGTAATCTTTTCAGGCAAACAGACTGACTAAGGTTATGTTTGTACTAGCTGCATCTATGGTTATAAGGTTCTACACAAGTGGCAAGAGGGAAAAATTAAGGATAATCTTATTCCCTCTTGAACATTAGATGGGATAAAGTGGTTCTATGGATAATTTTCAATCGGGATAGAAGAGACTGATTACATGTGTGAATCCTTAGGATTGAGGAAGTGACAAAGGCCAGGTGATGGAAAAGCCAGCTATGATGGACCTGTTAATAAAAAGACAGGAAACTATAGGTATTGAGAAAAATCTAAAAAGCCATGTGGTGATGGAACATTCACAGTGAAAAATAAAACTGATTGCAGGCTGCTCTAAATTAAACTTCATGGCGCAGTGGTTACATGGGCAATCCTTGAGTCCCCCAAAACTGCTGCATCACTGCATTCTGCCCCAGTTGTAGCTTCTGAATGGTCTTCAGGGTACCCTAATGTAGAGCAATAATTCCACTGTGAGATGATTAGGACTTGAAAGAGCTTTGGGAGAACTTAAATCTTGATAGAGAAAATATTAGTGATTGACTTTTTGAAAGGAATACCAATAAAGATCCCACTGCAGCACTGCCATCGAAATATTCATCTTGGTAACATAACATGAACACATAAAAGTCTCTCAGCAGCTGGTTAATATTATCAATATCTCAGTGAAAAAATACTTTTATAGCCTTCATCTGCAGAGCAGTCCCTCAGCATATATCTCAGGGAATTTTTGTAAGTTCCCTGTTGAATAACTTGTGATGTTAGTCAGGTGCCCTATTTACAATGAGATTAGGGCCAAATTGTTCATGATAGGCAAACTCAATGTCTTGGGCCTTCAACTGTTGAACTAGCTTCTTGCAGAGGTGTTTCTAACTGTTGGCAACCAGGTTGCTGTTTTTACTGTCCCCTCATTTAAATTTAAACAAAAATATTTAAGTTTGTAATCATAGCTCTAGCTTAAAGCTCTAGCTTAAAGCTCTAGCTTATTTAAATTTCTTGCATCCAGTATTCTTTTTATTATTTCATTTTGCAATCTTACTATTTTGCTATCATTTTATAGTACTTTATACAGTATTATAAAGTACAGTATTGTATTATATATTATGACTTGTGGTTACAACAGTATACTTTCCTACCTTCAATCACAGAAGCTCACTGAATGATTCTGAATTTAGTTCTAAAGGGGAAAAATAGCATGAATAAAAATCAGGATATAAATCTAATAAATAAATTCTATAGAAGCCATATTTCTCTAATTACATTTTAACATATTTTAATACAAACCTAACTTTTCAGAAGATTTTTAAGTATTGTTGTGCTAGCCAGGCATTCTGGGAAGGTAAATCCTAACATTATGTAGAAGATCAAACTTGAGGAATCAAGATGTGAAAATCCTTTTTTTAAAGTTAAGAATAGATTAACATTATTTTGTGGTAAAATAGTGTGGTGAAAAAAACTATGAAGCATTTGTATAGATTTGTTACAGAAAGCAACTGGCTGAATACAATTTACTTTGATTCTTCCTCCATTACAAAATAGATTTGATTTCCTGCTATGTTGTGATACAATATTCATGATGTCATTCAGTATTAGAAAACTGGGCAAGTAGTATATTGGAAGAATAAAGGCCTGTTTAGCTGAAAGCAGCACAAAATATGTGAGGATCATATAATATATATAAGAGGTCATTGCAAAATGCAAGCATTCTGTATTTCAGATGGAGCAAGTAAATGATGCAAGTGATAATTACTTTCTTTTTTTATTGCATTGTTAATAGCTGTGTACAATTCCCCATAATTTGCTGGAGTGCTGCCCTGGAGCACATAAATCTTGATGAACATCTCTTTGGTCCACAAATAACCCTTGTAACATGCAGGACAGGCAACTTTCTGTAGCTTCATTTTCCCTTTTGCACATAGGGGTTAGCTGCCAAAGTCTAGAGAAAATCAGCATACAGATAATTGAGAGCTACCAAATGATTCTTCTAATTTTTGTGAAAACTTCCTAGTTTCTTTGTTCCATGTTCATTTTGGATGGGGATGATATTATACTAGGCACATTTCAATGGATAGCCATCATAGTGCTCCTTTCAAATAGAAGTAAGCTGGCAAGATGGCTGTCATTCTCTGTGCCTATTATTCAATTATTTTTTGTCATATAGATTATTGGAATTAAAATTTAACATTACACATGGTTAAGTGATGTTATATATAACTCATTCATACTAACTGGCCTCTGATCACAATATTTAGCATTTACTGTAATCTGTTGGTTGGCTATTTACAGTGCAACATAACTGACATCTCTAATTGAAGCATTTATAGCTTTCATTTATCATGATCATTTTTTTGGTATCTTAAAACATTTTGTATTCCAATACATAGAACAAATAGAATAAAATCAACTCCAGCATTTCCAATGGTATCGAGTGAGAACATGAGAAAATACCTTCATTCAAACATTAGTAGAATTAAACGGGGCATAATGGTGGATTAGAACTTCTATATCTGAATGGCTATCCCAATTTTCGTGCCCAATTTATTCCCCTCACACCCACACATGAACTCAAATAAACTCAAATCTTACTGAATTTTCTGAGTGTACTTATGAATTCATGATTATCTTAAATGCCTGAAAGTTGTATGAAAAAGCTGACTATTGTATATTGCCAAAGCTTAGATAGAAACAGTTATAAAAACATAATGAAATAATTTGAATGTTTAATTATTTTCATTCATTCATTATTTATTTCATTTCTATAATTTCCCAAATAAGGATATATGGGTGTGGAGGCAAGGTTCTGTTTGATTTTATTTTTATTTTTTGTGTGTGTGTGTGTGGTGTTCTTAAAACTTTCATCACAGGTGGCACTCCATGGTTACGGTCAGTATCACAATCAACAATTCCATAGCAACAGTCAGCATTACAGTTTGGCTCATATTGTTTTGTAAAGTTTATCAATTGTATATGTTCTTTAATAGTAAACACTATTACCATTGACACTAAGGTCTCATTCATTTGTCTGTTTTTACTCCAATTTGTTCAAAAGTACTTTCACACATGCATTTACACACACAATCTCCTTTCAAAATAACTTTTCCCTTTATCCATTTTAAACTTTTTTTCAGTGATTTCTTGTTAAGAATTCTCTTATCTTGCCACAACAAAAAATCTGTCTTTAGTTGTAAATTAATTATAGTGGAAAATGTGGCTCATAAGAACCTTATGTCCATATAGGCTGCATTACAACTGTGAGCTTGATTGAATTTCCTTGATTCTCACCACTCAACTCATGAGCCAAATGCTAAATCCGCAGACTACTCATGGAGCAACTGTCTGAAGTCCAAGTGAGCAATCTCACGTTCTCTTCTTTTTCTGAAGGGCTTCACAGGGGATAATTAGCTAGCAGTCTCTGCCACAATGTGCCCCTGCTTCTTTGCCACAACTTCTCAACAGAAGGCCTGTATCTGAATATTATTTCCAAGGCCTTCATGGATGCTCTACCAAGTGTTAGCCTGCAGTGTATTTCTTGACTGCTGGTTTACTGTTGACTCTAAAAGGCAGAAGCTTCCTGCCAATTCAATATCTTCATTGTCAAGTCTAAAATGAAAAACACACACACACATACACAAATTATGCCAAAATAAGGGCAAAATATAAACCTCACTTACTGTATACTGCTGAATGACAGACATATGGTATAAACTGAGACTATCAATTAGATTTCAGTGAAGTCTAAAAGGTTATGACCTTTACAATCCTAAATATCTTTGGATGAAAGCATCTAAAATATATGTGCTGTTATATAAATCCATCAATTAGGAACAATGGCTGGAGACATTTATTTTCTACTTTCCTCCTCCACTGTTCAAAATCTGTTTCTTTTTGTAGCTCTTTCTAGTTTGTGGAAACTTGTGGAATTTATTAAGTTTCATCATACTCTTGTTCTTTTAATTTTTAGATATTAAGTCAAGGTTTTGCTCTTTTCTATGTCTTCCTAGTTTTATTATTTAAATTGATTCTAATCTATTTAACTGATGGTTTATATATTTCTATATTTTATCTTTTAATCTAGGTTTTAAATGTGAATTTCCATTCCCAGTCTAATTCTTTAATCATTTTACCACTGTTCTGAAATAACACCGTTCAGTTATTCTGGAGCAAAATATACATACTTTTGAAATTTTTGTATTCATCTTTCCCTTCCTTTGATGCTGTCTTATGAAAGTTTGACCACTAAAACAAATATAATTAATTGATTACTAAAGTTTAAAACTGAGAGTCAGATAGACTTCTTAGCTTCTCATGATTTTGGCAGGTATGTTTTACATTCAGCCCATTATTGTGAAACACCAAATATATTCCAATAATAACAAGAATATAATTTGTATACTACTATTCTAGTATTTTTGTTTCTTAATTTCATATCGACTTTAAAAGCTGTCCAGTGCTTCATACCATTAAATTTCAGCTATAAATTATAAACAAAATATCAATTATTGAAAGTGAAATACTCATGAACGATAAAAGATTAAACTCAGATGAAGTAGAACTGGATATTAACTATTGTTTGTTGGCAGAAAGTTCTTTGACCTTTGGCTGCTTTTTTTCAATCAAATGAATAAAAAGTGAAAATTCCCTTCATACTTGTATTGATCTGACGGTCTAACAGCACAAGGCAGAAACCATATAAGTAGATAGATAGTTTGCCCATAATTTGTACCTAAAGTAAATAAAAAGCAACTTCTGTGGGGATCAACATGAGAGCAATGGCGGGATTCAGCCAGTTCTCACCAGTTCGGGAGAACCGATTGTTAACTTTCTGAGCAGTTTGGTGAACTGGTTGTTGGAAGAAATCATTAGGGCAGAGAACCGGTTGTTAAATTATTTGAATCCCACCACTGCATGAGAGTGGTATGACACTTTCTGAAAATTTCACTTATTACCCAAAGTTATGTTGTGAATCAATAAAAGTGAATAACCTAAATGCAAATTAGGGGTTGAAAC
This sequence comes from Notechis scutatus, assembly GCF_049901735.1. NCBI lineage: Eukaryota > Metazoa > Chordata > Lepidosauria > Squamata > Elapidae > Notechis > Notechis scutatus. The sequence continues at coordinate 119,024,842 of NC_142012.1, forward strand.
CTGCACACTTGATTGGTCCTTATACAACAACTTGGGATTGGGCCAGAACCAGTCCCTGATTGGCCACTTTTGGGACTGTCCTTATTGGTCAGTAGTTTGAACCTGTTGCACATTTTCATTGGTTAATAAGGCAGCAGCTAACCCTATAAAAGGGTTACTGCTGCCCATAGCATTGCTCTGTTATGTCTATCACTTTATTAAAGAGTTGAAGTCACTGGTCAGATGTCTGGTCTCCCTTATTCTCCATACTTAACAAGTTACATCCTGGGTTAACTGCAATTTCCAATCCATTACCAGGGTGATAATCTTAAGGTACTGTATATAGTTTGTGGATTTCTAATGCTATGTCTAATCTTCAAAAGTGGCTGAACTTATTTTATTACTTGAAGCTGACTAAAAGCCATCCTGGCTACTAATGTACTTTGGCATCAATAGTTATATAAGAAAAAAAACTTTATCCATGATAAAACCTATTCCTTAACAGGAAAAATAACCTCCAGCATCAGCAAAAATTCTGTCGTGTCTAAATTCAGCTTCATCTTTGGTCTCCAATGTCCATTCCTTTACAGTCTCTCAAGAAGTACATTTTTGAGTTTGCAGGAAGGTTAAGCATGGTATTATCTGCATACTAAGGACAAATAGTCACAAACCTGTTCTTTCTAATACCTAATGGCAGAGAGAAATCTTGCAAAGCTAGGAGCAAAATCAGGCAAAAATGATGCCTCCAACAACTAGTTCTAAGTGCCTCAGAATAATATTATGGTCATCAATCGCATAAAACATTGAAAGAACAAGGTCTCAGTTCTCTTATCATTCATCAAAAATACTAAGGCCATCTACCAACCAAAGCCAAATCTAAGCCAAACTGGAAAGGATATGCCTCAGTGTTGACACGCAAATTTTATTTATTTTTTCATCAAATTTATATGGCTACCTATTTCACAAAAAAGTGACTGGGCAATAAAGGTAAAAATGATTAATATTCACAAGATAATAATATCACTAGTAAATGCTTTACCTTATAAAATATAAAACAAAAATAATTAAATATAAGTATTGGGAATTATATGGGTTATTTAGGTGATACTTACAATGGAATCTGCACAATATTTCACCAGTTTTCTTAGGTGCTCAGGTCTTGAGGGAACTTTGAAAAGTCAAAAGGGATCAAGCCAGCCTTATTTGGGTGGATGAGGGAGAATGTTCCATAAAGTGGGTGTCACAGCCCTTTTAGGTAGTCTAGGCAAGAAGCAGAACAATGAATACTAACTCTGTCTTTATTGTATAATTACAATAATAGAACCCTGCCCGTGAAAATATTTCTTCCTAACCTTTTACTTATCCTAATGAGGGTCCCTTCTGAAATGTTTCCAATGTCCCTTCTCCTTCAATGGACTGTGATATCTTTTACATACCAGTCTTCCAGCTTGTGGTTTATCCTTCTGTTTCCCAAGGTCATTCTCACACACAGATAGATCCAACTATTTCCCCTTTTTGTCTTCTTTTGACTCTTCCCATTGTTCTAAGATATGATTTCTGTCCTATGCTTCTATCTCAGGACATTACTACAAAAACTTATGTGTATCTTTTTTTTCCAGGCATTAGTTATCTACTAAACAGGATCTAATATCCAAGTTTTCCCCGGCAGACAGAGACAGAACATGTTCACAAGAACAGTCTGAAAAAGAGAACAGATAATTTCTAGGATAGATTTCTAGGATAAGTAGCAGCACTTCTGAAGAGGAGCCAAATTTGCACTCATCCATTATCTTAACCCTAAATACAAGAGTGTCATTAGGTTGTTCTTGTGTTTGAGAACTTGTGATGCTAGGTGGCTAATATGGAGCTCAGAGGATCAGGCCAGAAGGATCAAGGAACCTTTTCAAATCTTGAAACCAGTCACCCAGTTGTACTGTAACCTGATGTTTATTCTGTTTGCATGAAATTCTCTGAAAACAAGTGGATAGAGTTTAAGAGCTCTTGAAACAAAAATATAGGAAAATAAAACTGATATTTGGACTTCAGAAAGAAGGAATAAAACAACTTCTAGGGTTCCTACTACAACTTATTATAATTCATTTGGAATTATTTGTAAACATCAAGCTACCATAGAGAACTATCAGACATCTTTACTATTAATTTAGTAGATAAGGCAAAAGCAAAGAAACAGAGGTCTTTTTTTCCTTGTAACAATAGTTTGATGGTAACATCTGATTCTCAAGCCTTGCCTATAGGCTATATATTAAATCCTTAATAAGTATTCCAAACAAAATGAATTGTTATCAGCTACAGAATTGTCTGAATGTTGTTTAGAACCATAGTATACTATGTAAACTTAGAATTTTATAATTGATTGCTGAGAAATGAAAAAGGACTTATGATAGCTTTTCAAGCTTAATTTTTAGCAAGAAGGCTTGTGCTTATGAATGCCTATTTAAAGAATAGCTGGCCACTAAAAGCTTTTTGTTTTGAACTTTGTTTGAAACAAAAACTGGTTGAATATGTAGCTTCATTATTACATTCTTTTTCACATGTCAAACATGTTGGTCCCCATGACAACAATGGTATCACAATGAAAAAAAAGTGCCAACATTTGCTGCTTATTTCGCCAACATAAAAAAGGTGAGATGCACCCTTTTGATTATATACCATGTGGGTTGTTAACATCACAAATGTAAGAGATCATAAGGGAGCCATAGCAATAGATTAGCTCCTCATATTTTAGTCTATTTGCTGCTTCATTGGCTCAGTCATGAATTTAAAAGGCAGTCCCACTTATTTCTCTGGTATAAGTGGAAGTAATCAGCTCATATGCATTTTTGAATCATCTATTTTATTTGTAGTTCCAGCTTTAGATTTGTGGCTTCAATCTGTAAACAAGAGATAAGGGATACAGGTAATTACACCTACCTACATTAGCTTGGTGAAGCCAAGAGATGGATTTTGAGATGGATTTTGTTTATCCTCTTGAATTTATCAGGGACTAGCTTTCTGCTGAAGAGCCACTGGAGAGCTGTTTTCTGGGACTGGATAAGATAAGTGAGAGTTTGGGGGCGGGTGTTTTTTGCCCCATAATAGTGCAACAACGAACATAACAGTCACAGGAAATTACAAATATGAAGATACCTGACTTCAAATGAAAGGAAATAGAAAACAAAGTTGAATGAATTCTTTTTATTTTGAGAGACAAGATAGGAAAGCCTTGGAAAAGCAACCCCAATTATTCTCTTAGTGTTCATAACTGTTTAAATGCTCAAATGGTACAAATAGCATTTTTGTAGAACACTAAGGGTGTTAGCCTGAGCAGGTTTACTATAATCCTGGCAATTTTGTTTAACAAGGTTCACTGCTAGGCAATTGTACATAAAGTTGCTTACTAAAGATGCAAATCTAAACATATTTCCAAGGAAATAAGCCCCTTGAACATAGTATGACTTTAATTTGAATAAACAGGCGTATGATTCCACTATTTACTTGTTTAAAATTCAAAATCCAGGTGTTACAAAACCAGCTCAGATTTTAGTTTATTGTTAACAAGATTTTTTTAGTGGGGGCATTTCCTGGTGCATTTCCAGGTTCACTACAATCACCCAAATAACTTTGTTCAATAGAGCAAATAGTTTACATGAGTTAATTGTGTGATGTTTAATGAGCTTTTCATTTCAGCATTTGCCTCAGAGAACAATGTTGTTTTTAAATATACCCAAATATGGCTGGCTTCTGTAGTGGCAAACCGATTGCTCTTATAGGAAATATGAGCATTCTCCCTTTTCATACTTTTTCCTCCCACTCTGTAAAAAAAGCTGTGATTTGCATCATTTCTATCTGCTTAGTTCAGTTTTGGGCTTACACTAATAGATTTTAAGGCCCAAAGGGGACCATTACAGTCTTCTTTTCTGACCTTTATTGTGCATATTACATAAAGAAATACTGATGCTTAGTGGACCATTCCTTTTAGTAGTGTTTTATGCATGAGGGATAGATTTAGCAAATTATGCTTATTAGTTTAACCAGGACTTTCTCTCTGAAAAGAAATAGGAGCGGGAGGAAAACATGGCATCTTCATTTCTGTAGGGATTATCACAGCATCACACATAAAGAGAAAATATACAGATTTATGTGTCATATTTATCAGTAGAATGAAAAAACTTCTCTGAAGTGGAATAGACCTTTGAGTGAGAAGGAAGACTTCATTAGCTTAGATTTGTAGGTAGTTCTTGGTATGGAATAGATTGAACAATAAAGTCTGAAAACAGAATCCTCTTCCTGCCATTTTAAGACAGTGCAATGCAGCAGACAGAACTTTATAGGAAAGTTCACCTAGAAGACCATATTACCATGAGTATAAATTATACCTAAAAGCAGTTATGACTACATGCAGGAAAGCCATTTCCTGTTATAGAGCTGAAATTAACCATCAGGGAACAAAGACACAATGTAAAATACTACTAGGCTCCAAGCACAGTCCAAATGATGAGCTTTGCATTTTAGTGCTCTTAGGGAACCAAAACGTGAGTATGGACTTTCATTGATCTTTATTAGTTTTATATGACATGTCCTTCAAATCTTAATAGAATCATAGTTCCAACTCCTGGATGAGACACATGGATTTCTTTGAATGTCTTCAGTTTATTTCACAGTACCTTTTCACTATATGCTATGAGGAAAAGCAAGATGGCATTTGCTTATAAAAGGTCTTGCTGAGCAAGCAAGATATATTATTGAAGATGGAAACAAGTGGTCTTCTCATGTCTATTATGCCCTTGCTTCCCCAGTTTTACAGTTCAGGTACCATCAGGGGTGGGATTCTACAGGTTTGCACCTATTCGCTAGAACCGGTTGTTAACATTCTAAGCAGTTCAGAGAACTGGTTGTTAGAAGAAATCACTGGCCTAATGCTGTAAGAAGGCAGGAAGGAAACATTCTGGTGTTGCTTACAGAAACTGCCTCTCCATTAACTCTTATTACATTCTTGGCAGGATGAGACTTCCTGTCTCTGGAACTTCTCTGGAGTTTTTTTGACTCCTTTGCTGGTACTTTGCTTGTGAGGTATGACCATTTAAAGTTACAATGGCACTGAAAAAAGTGACTTATGACCCTTTTTCACACTTGTGACTGTTGCAGCATCCCCATAGTCATGAGAGGCCAGGCGAGGAGATGCGTGCCTCAATGTGAGTGAAGTTGAATTGACCACACCCATCCAGTCACATGACCACCAAGCCATACCCACCAACTAAGCCACACCCACAGAACCGGTTGTTAAAAAATTTGAATCCCACCCCTGGGTACTATTTATTTCTCTGAAACCTAGAAAAGGAGAGAACATTCTCTCATTTCTTGAATATAAGAAGAAGAATGCTCTGAAAGCTTTTCTTCATTCGTGCTTACAGAAATAAAATATTTTTATTTAAGCACCGCAAAGGCTATTGGTGGTTAGCAATCATGTTGATTATGTACTACTTTGGAAATACAAGTTTTTAATATAATTTGTTGTAGGAAGGCACAATTACGTTTTTATCCTGTTTATGGGCTTTATATAGGCAAATACTTGGCTGGACTGCATTTGGATTCTTCTAAATGCTCCTGAGTCTGGAAAACTATATTTTATACATTAAAAAATCTGATTTTGTAGTGTTCTAGTTGGAGATATTCTGTCATTACCAGTACAGGAGAATTTCAAGTAGATTTTCTTTTAATTGGGCTCTTTCAAATAGTTCCAAAAATTAGGCAGGGCAATTGACCAATCAAATCAACATTGATTTCCAAAATTGCTATTTCTCATTGAAGGGAAAATCAAATAACACAGAAGTAATTTGCTCAAATGGCAGGTTCTTGTGATTAGTTTTGAAAACAGAATCCTATTACACCTTGATGGGGAAGAAATCCTATAAACAATGATATGGCTTTCATAATCTTCTGCAGTAATATAGACTAAAACATTATTTTTTCATTTGGGGTCAGCATGGCTTAATGAAGCCAAAGCAAGCAGTCAATGTGCCAGAAACACACCTTGAAGCCCATGTTTTTATATCTGATGCTTCTCTTCACCCCTTTGTTTCTTAATACTGTTTTATGTCTGTTTCTTAAGAAGGAAGGAATAACACTTAGTAAGCTTAATTTTTTTTGTTTCAGAGGATTTTTGGCTAAGTTGAGGTCCACATGAAGAGCATAATGCTGCTGTGGTCCAGCTGGTTGATCTGCTTCACACACAATTGCTGGAAAATATGATTTTACAATAAATGAGCATATTGGAACTAGATAATCTCAAATATATATTTATTTATAACAGATATGAGAAATAGGCATGCTCCCTCTTGACACTTCATTAAGAAATATTGAGGCATATTCAGATTCCCTCAACCAGCCACCTTGTTTTGATATTTAAAAACAGAGGGTTGTTTCCTCTTCAACTAGGCATTTCAAAGAGATGCAGTGATTGAACCTTCATAAAATGAAGCACCTCTTTGAAGTTTGACAGCCCTGTTTTACAGTTCAGCTGAAGAATCCAAATAAGGAGAAAGATAGCTAGACATGAAATGCAGAGCATAGAAAACTGACTTGGAGATGGTCAAGAATCAAAATTTGAAAAAAAAATTAAAATAATAAATATTTTCATCAAACGGTTTAACTGGAAGTTTATTACAATATTGTCTATTAAATTGGATGGATCTCTAAATTCACCCAAGATTAACCCATATGTAGTATAATACTGGATAGGGTAAATTATCCAGTTACATTTATTTTGGGAATAAAGTCTTAACTACCTATCTCTCATAGTAGATAGAAAGGATTGCTTACTGTACTGCATCATTGAATAATGGAATCTATTTATTGAACGTCATATTTTCTTATATTCTCATCTGGAACATTTCCTGTCTCCTTTCTGCAATTAGTTTTCCAGGTAAAATATTGTTTTGAACAATGAACCAATTTAAGTTTTAAGTCTGTCTAGGGCTACCATCCTTACTTCACCATGCTATGTCAAATTTCATGCCCAAATGGCAATAGTAGATTAAAAACTTCTGCTAGTATAATAGTCGTATGTGAGGCAACTCTGTAATTTTTTGAAAAGCATATTTGTTTATAAAGTGTTTTTAATGTGTCTGAAATGGCTGCATGTTCTTTCATTATCTAGAAGCAAAACTGAAGCAAATGACTGCGGGAATTAAATAGTCTCTTGGACTGGATGATTGAACACTTCATTGTATAGTCACTGGATGGCAACTTGAATTAGGACTACAAGGCAATTGGCTGGATTAATGCAAATAAGCATATGAGTCCCAAAGTGCTAAAAATTAATTGGATACTTTTAGGATAAAAATCAGATTTCCCTGCAGTAAGGCAGTTTATTGGCAACAGGAATATATGGGTAAATGTCCACATTTAATACCATCTGATTTGTCTACTAGCAAACAACACCTCCTTTCACTTCAGTGAAAACAAATCAGGTCATTTTTTAAAATAATTTCTTTTGTCATTTTTTAAAAGTAGACCCCTAAAGCTTATGAAAAACACACCATAATTGTCATACAAGAATATTGCAGTAGGCCAGATGTTTTTCTCTCTGAAGTTTCAGATATCCTTGAATATTTGTTGTACAATACAGATATCTAGACCTTAAATAGGCCTATAGGTACCCTTTCATATACAGCTGCAACTCTATTGTACATGGAATACGTTACATAATACTTTTTAATTCTATGTGTCTGTCTGTCTGTCTGTCTCTCTTTCTCCCTCCCTCCCTTTCCTTCCCATCTCGTCTCTGTTGGTCTATTGGCTGTATATTTATCACAAACTACATTGTATTAGAAAGCAGTCTTTTAATTGGGATACTTGTGACAAATATTTTCTCTCAGATTCTTGACAGAAATTGCTAATTATTAACCATTTTGAATGTAGCTCTGTAGCTCTCTTTCTTTCCATGCACCCTACCTCAAGTAAATAGACAAGTCTTTAAGGGTTTCTGGGACATCATCAGGGTGAAAATTGTATAGGTCTGAGGAGTACCTAATTCCAGAAGGCAGGTGCTGCTATAGAAAAAAGTGTGCTTCCAGAGTTTTAAAAAGCATGTTTAATCAAGAGACCAATAAAATACTCTGCCATATTGTACTGGACAGGCAGAAACTGTAGAAGACAAGTAGTATCAGAAATATCCAGATCTTATGTTACATAGGGCTTTATAAGTTTACAGTACAAATAGCACTTTGAGTTGCACTCCGAGTAACCAGTGTATGTCAAGAGCAGATATCTCATGTGGGCATGCCATTGCATCACTGATCACACTGCCACATTAACCAGGCTTCAACTTGGGGCCAGTTGAAACTTCCAAGTGGTTTTCAATGGGAGTCATATGTAGACCATGTAGCAAATATAAACTAAGCAGAGAGGACAAAAAGCTAGGAACCTTGTTGAAAAGATCCCTTCTGTGTGGTAAGAAGGAAACTAGTTGTTAAGAAAACAAAGGGAAAATGTCACTTGAACCAGATAAGGGAAGTTGGGCTTAAGCACATGGTAAAAACCATAAGTTCAAGTCCCACTTCAGTCATGAAAGCCAGCTAGGTGACTTTGGGTGGCTTACATAATTTACACACACACACACACACACACACACACACACACACACACACACAATTAAAAATAAAAGACTTCAAGGAAACTGTTGAACCCTGATCAGTGCCTAAATTTGCAAGGTGAAAATTTTATTTATTAATTAAATTTATATGCTGCCTATCTCACAATCGACTGATTCTGTAATTCAGCCAAAGAGTTGTTGCTGGTCTATAGGGATTAGGCTCTGATCCTTAACATCAGCTTTTGGTTTAGGCTTCATTAGAGTCTTGCCTAGAGTGTGCTGTGAGCTTTTCTAAACAAATTAGCATTATTTCAGTTACATGCTTACTTTTTTCTGCTATATCTGCTGTATATTCTGCTGTATGCAGTCTATTCATGTAGACTGCATGGAACTTTCAATTGGTATAAATGTAGCAAGCATTCTTCTCCTGAATGCATAATAATTAGACATATATCCATATTTCAAATTCTGCAGTGGTAGCTTGTTGTTTCCTTGGCACTGTTAGTTAAATAGTTCTTTTTTAATTTATTTCAACATCTTAAGTGATTCATGTCTTAATTTCCTGCGTTGATCTGATCGGCAGGGCCTTAAGATAAGTTTTTAACCTGAGAAAATATACTGTACAAAATACAATAAAAATGCTAATAAAATTCATAATGCTGTAATGCATTATATTTTTTGTTTGCCATGATAGCCATGTGAATTGTATTCTGATTATTAAAAAGATCAAGAAATTGCTTTGACTGTGTATAGATCATGAGAGAAGCAAGAAGATGTGTTTGAGTAATATAGTACTTAAGGATAAGACTATAAAAATGTAATGAACAGATTCATTAATGTATTTGGGTTACAATATTCAACACTGTCTCTTCCCATCCTTTTTTTCCCCCTTGTTCAGGGTCTTGCTTGATGCAATTATGTGATGTTTTGGGAGATACAGTTATAGAATAAAACAAAGGAAGAGTGCATTCAAGAACACCTTCTTTAGTCTTGACTTTTCTTTTTGACATGGATCATACTGGCTTTTAAAATTATTTTATCAGTCCTTAATTGTTTATGTTTTTTTAATGGATTGCTGTCTTGAGTGCCCTCTGGGTAGAAAGACAGAATGGAAGGAATAATAATAATAATATGTAGTGTGATTGAATTGTTGGTTGAGGACTTAACTGCTGACATCTGTCTGCAAATGATATGACAGGATCCTGGAGAAACCTTATAACTACCCTAATGTACCACAAATTCATCAATCAAATGCATATAATAATATCAAACTGTCTTAGATTGAGATTTAATTGAGAAATGATTGTTCTCTATTGGTTGGTCTTGCATTATCAAATTCTCCATCATAAAAGGGCTTTCTTCAGAATTTTTCTGTTTGCCTCCAAGCAGCAAAATTGTGATGTGGCTTTTTTCATTAATAATGAAGAAAATCAATGCAGCGGTTTTCTCCCTTAGGTAAAAGATAAATAGGAAGCAGAAAAGGTGTGTGTGTGTGGGGGGGAAGGTAGGATGAAAGAAATACCCATCTCTCTTTTGCTAGAACAGCATCCTTTCGCACAGCACATTATTTTTCCCAGTGAGCATATTGAGGCATAAGCTGTAGTTCTTGAGCCGTAGGCAGAACATGGTATTTAAAAGTAAATGAATCAGACTCCGTAGTTTAGGATACAAAACTACTTCCCCCCACTCCTATTTCCTCTAAATCTGTGTAAGTCAACACATTCAAATTGCTCTCCTTCAAACACACATTTTCTATTTATAAAATTACTTCAAGTATCTAACCCTGATTTTTTTTTCTCTTCCTAATCAAGCTGTATTAGTCTATGCCATGGCCCCAAATTGATAAATTGTGTGAAATGGTTATGATTAAAAATGAAGAACCACCTTTGATCACCCTCTTCTTGGCAAGCCTGAAGTTGAAATAAAGCCCAGAGGCAGAAGGAGGGAAAGAGTTTAATGAGAAGAGTATTCATTTGGTGGAGAGTCTCAGGCAGCATTTTTTTTTATTTCTCAAGGCAAGAAGATTGATAATATACATTCGTACAACTAAACTGTAGCTATTTGTATATTTCTCCATGTCAACATGCTTACCATTATAAAGAGATCAGAGGTTACCTTACTGTTTGATGCACCAAACTGATCCCCCTCTCTTTCTTTCTCTCTCTCTCCTCCGACTTCAGTATTTTTTTGTCCTGTCTCTCTTCCACCCCATCTCCATGCTTGTGTATATGTGTGCGTGTGTTTGAAAAAAGTTTATTTCAGATTTTTTTAAAAGGAAATCCTAGATGGGTGGAATTCTTTTCAGCTATTCTGGTTAGTTATTTCAAGCAATAATATGCTTTTGCAATTACTTTTATTGTGGGTGTGCATAGTGGGCATGCATTTATGCACTATGTATTCCTGAAATGGCAGCATTTTCAGATCAATTGCTTTTATAGATAGGCTGTATAAGTGTATAATGTCTACATGTGTATAATGTCTATGTGTATAAGTGTGTGGCTAAATGTTTCTGGAAGAGCTGAAAGTTTATACAGGGGTCTTCAACTTTCAACCATTCATTTAGTGACCATTCACATGATATAACGGCATGAAAAAAGTGACTTATGACTGTTTTTCAAATGTACGACTGTTGCAGCATCCCCATGGCCTCATCATCAAAATTTGGGTGCTTGTCAACTGACTCATATTTATGACAATTGCAGGATTCCAGGGTCATATGATCACCTTTTGTGACCTTTGGACAACCAAAATCAATGGGAGATGAGATTTCAGTAGCATCCTCAAAGTCAAAATTAAAGCAACAAAGATCAATATATGTAATATATAATATAAGTAATATAATATATGTAACCAACTAACACCAATATGCTTCAAATAAACAACTAATTTGGTTTCAACTAACAATGTGAACCTTCTATAGGAAGTCTATAGAACATAAACAAAATCCTTATCTATCTGTAGGTCCAAAATATATAGGAGAATAATACCATGTCCATGGAAAACAGAAAATAATCATAAGCAATTATATTCTATATAGTACCATTTTGCAAGTAAAAAGAGTTAATAAATGCTGTGTGTAAATATAAATTACTGATGGAGGAAGATGTTCAAAATAACATTTTGAGATATAATAAAGTATATAATAAACAGAAAACTTGGAAAGTTGGGCAAACAGGGAAACACAAAGAAGTTAAAAATTACAGTTCTTAAATTAACTAGTTCTTAAATTAATAACTTCTTAAAAAGGGAATTGATAGTACATTAAGATGTAACTAGAGCAGTATAAAGAAACATCTCCTTTTTCTCCTTCCTCCATTTTCAGTTTTGCCATCCATCCAAAAATATGTGACTAGAACAACTGATTGCAAGAGCTACTCTGATTAGAGAGTGAATCATTAATTTATGAATCCAATTCTTCAACTTCCCTTCCAAACTTTACATGAGTGTTACAAATATTATTAAAAATAATTGTTTTTGGCTCATGGTGTTCCTTTTTGCATCACATTGCACTCCTGATTTACAGAGTTCTGTGGATCATTTTGAATTGGAGACGATGCAGGCAACAGACACTTGTTGTAGCCTGAATCATTTAAAATACATTCTAAATTGCCCAACAGACCTAACATAAATTCAGCATGGCATATTGATTATAGGGTATAAAATTATATAATGCCTAATTCTAGGATTCACATAGCACAATATTTTTGTAGATCGTCCTCTGAATATACAAGTTTTTTACTGCACTTATGACTGGCATCAGTTTTGCCATGATTAGCTAAAAGCTATAAATGTACACATACACACACACACACACACACACACACATATATATATATACATACAGAGTATATGAATCTTTAAACTAATATAGTAACTTTATTCTTACATATATAAACATGTATGTATCTATGTATGCAATGACTGGTCACTCCAGTTGACTTTGAGGGATTTATTAAACCTACAGAAACAGTAAAATAGTTAAAAACCTAAAACACAGCCTGTGCTAGAAATATCCATAACAGCAACAATAAAACCCAACAGGAGTCCTCCAATGCATTAACCTCGGGAACAGAGTCAAGTTTTAAGGGCTTTCTGAAACCAGAAGAGAACAAAGACCATCCATATGGGGTGGGTGGGTAGATAGATGGTATGCTGTTTTAGAGGAGTCACATCTACTGTGGCAGAACTACTAGACAGATGGAAATGGATGGGGATAGGCAGTTCTTCAGATAAGCCTATACCACGAAGACATCTAAGAACATCAATTTGTGCTTTGTTTAATTGTTCCATATTAATATACAAGCCAAACTGGATAATTCTATCACTGAATGCATTGTCAAATGTGCTTTAGTATTGATATTTACATTAAATCTGTTTGTATTTTATTTTAATAACAGTTAATTTGCAGTTGGTATGAGGTCATATATTTTGTAGCTTTTGGTAAAATAAATATATTTTTGAGTTGAAAGTTGAAAACTGAGATCTTATTATTTGATAGGGTGTCTCCATGTAAGGATGCTCTGTTAGGAATATAAGTCACCTAACAGGTATTTGGGTTAGAAATATATAAACCAGGATAAACATTTTAGTACTATATCTTTAAGGGAATGCAAGAGCATGCAATTGGGTGTGGTTTCTCAAACAGCCATAAGATGGAGCCAGAAACCTGGGTTGTTTAGTCTGAGTCTCAGAAGAGAGTGTGAGTGTATCTCTGTATCTCTGTTGGAAAATATTGCCATTGCTCCATTTCTTCTAATTGACTGATATTACTGGATTTAATGTAAGTCTGTTACTGAACTGTTTTTGACACTGGACTTTGATATTTGGATTATCCCTGGATTGAAAACTGACTGATTTAACTTGTGAATAACTTTGGATTGCTTATTTTGGACTTTGCTTAAACCTTTCTGGAAGTAAAAACCTACATTTACTGTACAGTGTTTCTGTGTACTGTGTGTGTATTATTCAAACATTACTCTCAAATACGTCTCCCTGTATGCGCTCATTCTCCTAACGGGGAATTACCTCAACATGCTCTTCTTAAACTGGAGTTTATTTCACTCAATAATGGAAGCAGCTGATGTGGAAAAATATGACAGTGCAGGCTTTTATGCTTTTTTTATTATTTATAGTGAGACTATTTAGAACAAGTATATATAACAAAGTTCTGGTTGTCAATCTTCCTCCTAGAGACTATATTTCCCTTTGACTCTTCTGCTAGCTGCTTTGTTTTTGTTCCTGCTTTACTCCAATTCCCTTCCCTATTTGGTAACTTAACAAGATACAGAATGAAAGGAAAGAATGGGATGAAATTTTATTGTAATGGGCTCAATGTGGCTTAACCTTTTCCTGGATCTGCTCAGCTGAACATCTGCTGCTTCTCTATTGGTGGAAGAACCTCTCTCAGGATCTTCTGCCTAGTCCTTCGCCATTATCAGGGCTTCACCATGATAGCTAATCCCCACCTTCTATCTTGGGTATTGAGTGAAGCCACAATCTGAAGCCAGCCAAGGTCTTCCTTTTGATCTTAGAACTCTTCTTCCTCGGGGACTTCACTTCTTCCTAGTAAGCCACCCCTATATTTTTTTGTTCTTTGTTGACCAGAAGCTAAAACCTGCTTGAACAACAGTTCTTTTTCTAACTTTTATCTGCAGTCATTCCATTCGCTCTGTTCTGTACAAATGTTCTCCTGTCCTGTCCTGTCATGTCCTCCCCTTCCCCTCCCTCCTCTCCTCCATTTTCTCTTCAATTTTCAGTCAGATTGAAGAATGTCCTTCTGCAATTGTTGAAGTGTATGTCCTCCCAGGACTCTAGCCCTTAACATTATTTTGAGGTTGGATTAATTGATCTGCTTTCTCAACATCTCTCACATCAGTCCTGATAGAGTCAGGTCAGTTCATCAGACCTCACAATAGAACATCTGCTCTACAAGACTGTAATTAAGCTGCTCTTCCCCTTTCTCCCCCTATTTGCTGACTCATATCAGCAGGAGAGTAACCAGGCCAAGCCACTAAAGCCTCATGTGTCGCATTCATTATGTATGAAACAGTATATATACTTAAATATATGAATAGAGTTTAATTAATCCTTTCACCTCACACTCTGAATCCCCAAAAAGTACTGGAGTGCACACAAATTTAAGCAAATTCTGTCTGTGGCAATCTGAAGCAATTGCATAGTTTCTTTGGATTCAGATATGCCCTCTGAAGAAGTTGCGTATCTCAGGAAATTGCACATAGGTTTTAAGGTATTGTTGTCAGGTCTTTTTTTAGTGCTCAAGATGTTCCCATTTTCCCTTGTAAGGCAGCGAGAAGTCAGGATAGGATGGGTAGTACTCTTCCTTATCTGATTAGGACTGAATCTGTGCAAAAGGCTTATTAGCCTCACTCTGGGTGACTCCTCCCCAGTTTGTGCTCAGTCCTTAGCAGACAAGGACATGTGGTATTGCCTCTCCTGCCTTTGGAAATTTCCTTCCAAAGGCAGCCTTTCTACAACATTTTCCCAATTTCTTCTTTATTTTCCTTTTTTTATTTTGAAAAGTCTCCACTTGCTTCCCGATTTGAATTTTGGTGCCCCGCAGTACAGCTGATGATTGGGGCTGCCAAACAGCTGAGGACTGTTCCGGAGATCCGAAGCAGCCTGAAGGAATGGCAGCGGCCATTTTTCTTGCTCTTTGGGGTGAAGAGAGTGATTGGACGGCCAGACAGCCTGAGAGGCAAGGGTGGAGGCTTCCGCCATAGTGGAAAAGCTGCAGAGCTGTTTGCAGGGTCCGTGGTGAAGAGGAGGTGCCTTTTCTCCATTTTAAAGGCATGGGTGTTGGCCACACTAGATTTGGTGCCGTGGGGCTTGTACATCCCCATGGTGAAGTACTAGCTGCAGGAATTTGGAAGCTGTCTTCTCTTAAAGTCTTGGCTGTATTTTTCTCTGCCTTTGCAGAGCAACGAAAGCCAGGGGGAATTCATAGCTCTCCCTGGAGAAGAAGAAGGAGGCCATTTTGAAGTCTTCTTGTGGCCGGGGGTCATTTTAAAACTACTGTTGGCCATTTTGAAGAGAAGGCCAATTTGAAGACCTCTTCTTCCCACCACTCGTGCCTTTGGTCACCACCAGTTGCTTTTGGAGTTGCAGATGACATCGAAGGGTAGGAGCTATAATTTCACATTTCCCAGTGGGGGATTGGTTTCCCTATCCCTGGGCTTCCGGCAGGGCATGGTCTATCACTATTGTCTTAATAAGCCCAGGAGGGTTGGAGTCCCAGTAGGAAGAAAAATCTTTCTACTGAAGTGCTTTTGGGCAGAAGAAAGTGGTGGTTGGTGTGGGGATAGAGAAGATTTACCCTGAAGATACTTTCATAAATCCCTTCATGTGCTCTCCTCCTGGCACAGGACTTCCAGTCCAGATTTGGCCTTGCTGCTCCATGATGGCTGAAGCCCCAAGGGAAACTAGAGCTTGTAAAGTGTCCAAGCCTAAAAAGGTGGCTCTTGCTGCTTCTACCAAAGGGAAGCAGCCTGTAAAGAAGGCCTCAAGAGCAGAGGAGAAGGATGCTTCCAGGCGCCATCAAGCCATCAAGAAGCAAATAGCCAAGGTGCATCAGGCCTCTTCTCGCATACTATCTGCACGCCCATCTTCTCCGGCTGCACTCAGCGAGGTGAATTTGGAGGAGCCTGGAACTTCTTCCAGACCTGGTTTTCAAACTTGATCTCCTAATGTTTCCAGGAGAGGCGCATCTGCAATTCTGTCTGAAGGCAGCAGTCAAGCTAGGATCTTCAACTCCTGATAGACAAGGCAATCAGGAAGGGCATCTCAGAAGGTCTGCAGAGAGCGACCCGACATTCTTCGGCTGTCTCTGACTTGTCAGAGAGAAGATCCTGGGTTTGTGAGGCTCTCTTGTCAGAACGAGGCTTCTTTATATAGGATCCAGTTTCTGGATTGGCTGAAGACTTCGCTCCTTCTGCCTCAGTAGCTCCATCATTGGTGGGGGAGCCTGATGGCCGGAATCCAATATGTCAGTGGATGAAGGCCCTTCACAGGAAGTTCCAGTGTTTACTGGTTGTTTTAAACACTCTTTTATTTAGTCCCTTGTTGTTCAAGGCTAGAAACACCGCCAATTTGAAAAGCGCAGATGATGACACATCGACTACAGTTCCTCCTAAGGAATCAGATGTTCTGTTTGATGAACCTGAAGTAAGGAAGGAGGTGGTTCCTTCACCAAAGCTGTTCCTGAAGGTAATGAAGAAACAACTTGAAGTTCCTGCCACAGGGCCCAATCCTCTGGCCTCTGATCGCAAGTTCTTCTTGGGGCCTGAACTTACCAAGACTCTTCAGGTCCCCACAGTCAATGCTCTTGTGGCAGCCTTGGCCTCCTCATCCTCTGCCCCTTCAGACCCGGAGGAAGTACTTAAGGCAGAGGAAAAGTGGGTGGAACAGTCACTTCAGCATTCCCATTTGGCGGCTGCCTGGGCTGTCAAGGCCTCTACAGCGGCTTCTTTCTTTACAAGAACTTTGCTCAAGTGGCTGAAGCAGCTGCGGGATAGAATCCCCTCATCAGATGTCCATGCCCACCAGGACATCAACAAGATCATGGTGGGTATGGAGTTCACCACTGATGCCACTCTGCATAGCATCAGATTTGCCACTAAACCCATTGCTTCTTCAATGGCAGCCAGACGTATGTGCTGGCTATGCAACTGGCAAGCTGATGGCAGATGTAAATGGAGTTGGCGTGTGCTCCGGTCCAAGGGGAGAAGCTGCCTATCAACGTCAAGGACCTCTTCCAGATTGCTCAGGCAAAGGCAGGTAGCAGTTTTCCTCCAAGTGATCCTTTCGAGGAGGAGAAAGTCACTTGTACCTTCGCTAGTGCTTGTGCTTATGCCATTCCCATTGGGGGCTGTTTAGAGTGGTTTGCAGACCAATGGGAGGGTATTACTTCAGACGTCTGGGTTCTGTCCACTGTCAGATTGGGTCTTTCACTGGAATTCTACTCCACTCCTCCGAGGTTCTTTATCTCCTGCCCAGTATCCAGAGATGCTGGGAGGCGGAGTCTGATAGAGTCGGCCATCCAGCATTTGCTGGACCTAAAGGCCATTCAGGAGGTTCCCCTCAACCAACAGGGGATGGGATACTACTCCAGAATTTTTGTTATTCCTAAGGCCTTGGGGGGTGGGGGGTGGAGGACAATTTTCAATCTGAAATGACTTAATAAACATGTTGCTTACAGGCGTTTTAAGAGAGCCATTTCTCTCCTACTAAGCGTCTTCTACATTTGGGGGCCATTATTGACACTGGGGTGTGTCAAGTGTTTCTCTCTCAGGAGCATCTGAGCGGCCTTAAGTGGATGATTAAGAGCATTCAGGGCAAGAGTTTGGTCACTTTAGACCTTGTTTCTCAGTTTTTGGGCAAAATAATTTCTTGCATTGGGATTGTTCCCTGGGCCAGACTTCATGCCAGATCCCTTCAGTGGTTTTTGCTTCCTTTCCAGAAAGCAGGGTCCAGTCATTCCCCCAGGAAAGTTAAATTGTCTAAGCAAGTTTTACTTTCCTCCCATTGATGACTTTCCAGGGCCATGACCAAGGATCAGTCTTTCAAGCTTGAATCCTGCCTTGTCCTTACTACAGATGCTTCCCTGTCAGGTTGGGGTGCTCATTTAGGTTCCCTCTGGGCCCAAGGGTTATGGTCTGAATAGGAACAGGCACACAGCATTAATTGGCTGGAGCTTAGAGCTGTTTGTCTGGCCCTGAGGAAGTTTCTCTGCCAGGTGTTGGGGTCCAACGTCCTGGTTATGACTGACAATGTGGCCACAAAGGCTCACATCGATAGACAAGGAGGTACCGGGTCCCTTTCCTTCATGACAGAGGCTGAGTCCCTGGTCAGGTGGGCGGAACGACACCTTCAGTCAATCAGAGCTGAGCACATTTCTGGATCTGACAATATACAGTCAGATTTACTCAGCAGGACGACCATTGCCCATGCTGAATGGCAATTGCATCCTTCTCTATTTCATCATATCTCTCTTAGATTTGGATGGCCAGTAGTAGATTTATTTGCCTCATCCCTTAATGCCCAACTGCCCAGGTATTATACTAGGTTTTTCTCCCAGGGAGCAGAAGGCACTAACGCCTTATGTTGCAGCTGGCCTTCTGGGTTTCTCTGTGCCTTTCTGCCATTGCCACTCATCCCTGCGGTGATTCGTAAGCTGTTGTTGGAGTGTGCTGAGATCATATTGGTGGCTCCCTTTTGGCCTTGTAGGCATTGGTTTGCTGATTTGATGGGCCTTTCAGTGATCCCCCCTTGGTTGATTCCTGAGGAGGTATCTCTCTTCTCCATGGTCCCTGTCTCATCCGCAACCCCAGTGGTTACAACTGGCAATGTGGAGATTGAGTGGGGCATCTTAAAAAGTGCCCAACTCTCCAACAAGGTTATCCAAACCATTCAGGCCTCCAGGCGCCCATCTATAGTTCACATTTATGAAGCTACTTGGCAATCCTTCTCAGCTTGGTGTGTCAAGTCCCATATCTCACCTCTACAAGCTTCAGTGGCTGCAGTCTTGGAATTTTTACAGGCTGGCCTGGACAAGGGTCTTTCCCTCAACACTCTCCGCAGGCAGGTGTCAGCCATCTCGCCGGGCTTGTCTTGTGGAAAGTTGGAATCTTTGGCTCAGCACCCTATGGTTCGTAGGTTCCTCAGAGGAGCTACCAACCTTTGCCCTCCTATGGTACATAGGTACCCCACTTGGGATCTAACCAAGGTTTTGCAGTCCCTCATAAAACCTCCGTTTGAGCTGCTTCGACAGTCTAGTCTTCATCTCCTTACTCAAAAGGTGGTTTTCCTAGTGGCAATCACTTCAGCAAGGAGAGTCTCGGAGTTGGTTGCTCTCTCAGTTCGACCTGACCTCTGCATTTTCCATCCTCATCAGATGGTTTTAAGATTGGACCCAGCATTCATTCCAAAGGTCAACACATCTTTCCACAGAGCTCAGGAGCTGGTACTTCCGGACTTCTGTCCTTACCCGGTCCATGAGTTGGAGAAGACTTGGCACACTCTGGATGTGCGCAGAGCTTTAAAAATTTACATTAAACGTACTGCTGCTTTCTGCAGGACAGAGTCCTTGTTTTGTTCTTTCCAACCTTCCTTGTTGGGGGGTAAGGTTTCTCCATCCACAGTGAGTAGATGGATCAAAGCATGTATAGCTTGAGCCTATTCCAGCAGGTCCCCGCCAGTTCCCAGGGGCATCAAGGCCCATTCCACCTGTAGTGCAGTTACAACAGCGGCATGGGTTACACAGGCATCTGTGGCAGGGCTGCTACCTGGACTTCACCTTTGCCTTTCATCCGTCGCTATCGCCTGGATTCCTTTGCATCAGCGGATGCGGCGTTTGGTAGATGGGTCCTCCAACATGTCGTTTCAGACCATGCCAGCGAGGATCAGTCTTAACTCTCCCAAAGATAACCCTGCTTTGGTATGTCGCATCCTGACCTGTTGCTGCCTTATAAGGGAAAATGGGCGTTGTTTACTTGAACACCACTTTTCCTTATAGGCAAGACAGGTCAGCCCCAGCCTGGGATTTGTTCCTTCCTGGGACCATGGGGGAGGTGTCCTGTTAATTTCTTGTTTTTTTTCTTTTTCCTTCATTAGAGGCAATCCGGTCTGTTGCACTGACTTCACAGAAACTGGGGAGGAGTCACCCAGAATGGGTGGAGCTAGGCTAATAAGCCTTTTGCACAGACTTAGCCCTAATCAGATAAGGAAGAGTACTACCCATCCTATCCTGACCTGTCTTGTCTACAAGGAAAAGTGGCGTTCAGATAAACAACACCCAATCACTTTCTGGAGGTCAACCCAAAGTGGTTGTGCCCCTCCTTAAATATTTAATCAGATCACAGTTGATCAGAATCCTGGTTCTGTAGGAGAAGGAAACAAGTATTCCTAAGTAAAGATCTCATTTGCAGAAAAGATCTCATTTGGGGGCAAAAGGGAGGGAAATCATCCTTCTACTTTTGACAGCTAATAAATGGAGTTGAAGCTTTAAAAATGTCTTAGTTGCTATAGTGGACAATAAACGATTTTAATTTGGATATATTGTACATCGAACTTTTATTCAACTCAGGATGTAGAAGTAGGAGCTTATTTTGGAACACACACATCACCCCAAATAAACACTAGGCTTTAAAGATGTGTCCAAAAAACAGTGTAAAACCAGAAAAAATACCACAATGACTAAGATTGCTTGTGACTAATAAGCTTCTTCCCTTTAATTTCTTCAAGGATTATTTTAATTAAAACTACTTAAATGGGAAGGTGGTGTGCAGTAAAGCAGCATCTCAGCCTACAGTGCTGTTTTCTTTTCAAGGCTCTCCAGATCTCACATAATCTTTACAGACATTCTTGTGAAATTAAGTGAATTTTAATTTTATGAAGGGTAAGTGCTTTGTTCCTACTACCTAAAAAAAGATATCTTAAATCCTATCATTGTATTTGTAAAATGCTTTACTACCTGCACAAAACAAATAAACAAAACAAAAATAATTTAATTCTTTTCATAGTAGGCTTTATCTTGTTATACATAGGTTAAGAAGACTGGTCTAGCTGTCTTTTTTAAAAAAATATTCTATTAAAAACATATTTGGTAAGTATATTGCATTTGGTTCTGATTTTTCAACTAAAATATTGATGAGGGAAAGAAACAAAGTGTATAAAGTGTTAGCATTTAAGAAGAAAAAAGTGTGTTCAGTCCCACTTAATTTTTTTAAAAAAAAACTAAATTTCTTTTTTACAGTAGTTTTAATTTTTTTCCATTTCTTTTCATTCATCCTTTTTAATTTCACACAATCAAAGCATTCAAAAATTCCAACTGGTTAGAACATAGCTAAGTTCAAATTGTTTCCAATTTATTAAGTCCTTATCAAAATCAAAGTACATCTTCAAACTGAACTATTAATTAAAGAGCACTGAGAGATTTGGCAAAGCCCTAAATAAAAGACTGAAGGCAGTTTAGAGAACTAGGAGGACCACGGGGCAGTCAGGTTTTCTTTTGGGTAATGGAAGGTCTGTGACAACTGTCATCTCCATCATTTGGAGGACAACATTCATATGTGTTCATCAGCCCCAAAGATTGCCCATTTCATTTTTCTTTTTAGTCTAAATAGAGTACATTTAAATTCCTCTGAATAATAATGCAGTGGGACAATTAACTTTGCTGCTGCCAAAGGAAGTCATAAATGGCAATCACATGACCATGGAATGCTGTGGCCAGTGTAAGTGTGAGGACCACTCATTCAGAAGTTTGAATGATTGCTAAACAAGTGATCATTAAGCAAGAACTCCTGGCACACTTTCAGAATTAGTTTGATGCTTTTGTGACCTATGACCCCACACTGCAAAAAATCTGTCTAAATAGACTTTAGATAATTATTGCTTCTTCTACTTCTGTTCTCATTTAGACATAGTGTAGCTTAAAGAGTATTGCATCTCCATCAGTGATCCAGTGTCACTACTACTGCTACTTGAACTCAAAACACTTCAAGTCAGGGGTGGGATTCAAAACTCCCAGCAACCGGTTCTCTGCCCGGTTGCTGGGTGGGTATGGCCATGGTAGACGTTGCCTACTGGAACTTCCAAGAAGGCTGTTTTTTGCTTTCCACAGAGTCTTGAGGCTTCCCTCGGGCCCTTGGAAGGACGAAAACAGCCTCCTTTGGGCTCCGGAGGGTCTCCAGAAGTCAGAAACAGGTCCATTTCTGGACTTCCAGAACTTCTGGGAAGGCTGTTTTTCACCCTTGCAGAACCTCCGCGCAGATCCTGCATTTACCTGCATCCAAAATGGGCCACATGGAGACTCCTGGGAGGAGCGGGGTGGGGTAGGTGGGGCCAACCAGTCAGTTCAATTACCAGTTTGGCGAACCAGATGTAAATTTAACATCTGGTTCACCCGAACCAGATTTGGCTGAATTCCAGCCCTGCTTCAAGTGATAAAAAGGATACTGTTTTAAAACATTTGAACTAGTAACTGCTGTTAATCTCTCCCTCACTGGAGTTACTGTATAAATAGAGTGCATTGGTTAAGTGCTAAAAGATGCAAAAAAGTTTCTTTCGGTTTAATCAAATTGGAATAATTAGTTTGTGGTATGTGATTGCATTTTACAAACATGGATTTATTATAATATCCAATTAAAACATTGTTTAGTATAATTATTTTAGTTTTAAAGGAAATAAAAAATGTCCAAGAGATTTGATGGGAAGAGATTTGATGGATATTTGATGAAAAGTCACTTATTACTGTTCCTTCCAAAGTACTTATAAAGCAACCATGTTTAATCTGAGTATTTTATTCTTTCACTATAAATATTAAGAACAACTTTAGGCTTTATTAATCAGGAAATATATGTCAAATGACAGATATTTAAGCTTCAGTTGAGAATTATTGCTGTTCTCCAAATAATAATAATTTCCTCTAATTGGATTCCCAGTAGGTTTGGTATAATCAACAGATATTCATTAAATTAGGCTGTATCCCTGTTTGGAAATCTTGAACTGTTTTGCTAGTTGCAGAAGGTGGTGCTGCACAGTCATGCCATGCCCAGCCAATTTTTTGAAGGGAATGCAGACCTCTCTCTTTGTGTTTGTCTTTGCCTGGTTTGTTGGTCCTCATGCAGGAGGTGTTCATTGTGATTGATTCTTTCATTCTATTAAGGGATTATTTTCAGCTTTAGGATTTATTGAAAGTACTGAAATAAATCTTTCTGTTGAACTATAGAAAAGGCTTTTCTCATAACAGATTATAAACTACCTGATTTTTCAGTTGGGTCAAAGAAAGTTGTATCCCTTTTCTAATATGGTAGGGTTTTTTTTAGATTTACAAATATATTTTTTTAAGCAAATTTTATTAATTTTAAAGACAAACAAATCATCATTAACCATTACATACTTGAACCCTTTTCCATTATAAATTTTACAAGTCAAATAAAACCTTATTTTATACAATATAATTCTATTTTAACCCATTTCCATATGAGCATACAAATACCTCTTTTCCAGTTTCTCTTTACTTCTCTTTACTCTTATTCAATTTCACTATTATTATTTCATCTATTTCTTTCTGACTTGGTTACCATTATTCTCATTCTATATTTCTGCAAGGTTTTTTTAATTCTCCCAGAAACATAAACACACAACACACAAACATATAAAAAATCTTTTAGGAAAGTAACTTGGCCCCAGGTACCTCTCTCTACATGGACTTCAATTATATTCATGCTCATCTTACATGTCATTACCTATTTTATTTACCATTCTATGTCTTCTATATTGGCTTCTCCACACATTTCACTCTTCTTAATTCTATCTTATTTAATCCATCTTAATTTGAGTCATTATATTTGTATCTTTTGTCCATTCTTTATTATCCCTTTGTCTCATTCCTTATAATAATAATAAAAAAAAGAATTTCTCCTGAAATCACTAAACAGAGTATGATGCCTTTCTATCTTCCCCCTAAAATAATTAGATTAACATTTAAAATAACACCTAATACCCAATCTGATTCTGCTTGGTACATTCTATCTACTATTTTTTTTTTTTTTTTAATAAAAGAAAGATAATAAATCCAAAATGATTAAATACATAGTTAAATAATAAATCTAAATATTGAATCTTATACCATTCCCATTGCCTTTTCCAAAGACAAATGCTACAATAATAATTTTATAATAACATCAATACCATAGTCATATTAAACTCTTTAATTAAAACTCAATATTCTAAACATTCCCTTTAATATTTTATTAGATTTTAAAATCAATCATTACTAAACATTTCAACATTTTAATCTCTTATTAACTCTTAAACCATTCTAATTTTCTATTTCTAATACAAATGCTACAATACCATCTTATGTACCTTGCAAAATCTTTTTTAAAGAAATTATACTTTACCCTTTGTCCCTAAAAAAGATTCCTCTTTTCCCATCTGATTTCAAAACTTTGTGGCTTTTCTCCACCTTTTCCCTTTCTTTCTTCTCCCACCAGACCTTTCTACCCCCCCTTCTCCTAGCCTCTGCCTTACTGGCTTCCCTTCTCTGTTGTGTTCCTTTTTTCTTTTGTTTACTATCATTATATTGATTTTGCACCTTATTTTTCTCTTTCTTAAGTGTTTTTTCAAATCTTAAGTCCTTCATTTTCCTTCCTTTCTTTCTTCCTTCTTTCTTAGTTAAATTTTGAAATTCATTAAAGATGGCTTCTTCTTCTGCTGCTGCTGCTGCCTCCATCTGTTGTAGTGTTTGTTGATAACAAGCGCCATTTCTAAAAAAAGGAAGGCTTCTTTCACACCATCTTCGCCATCTTTTTTTGTTTGCTCATATTCTTTTCTCAGTTCCTCAACAGAAAAAGCCATTATAAATCTTTTTTTCCCCTCTTTCTTCTTGCAACAACCAAGATATTTCAAAAAATAGAACAATCCCAAAGTCATCAATCAATCCAAGCCAAGACAAAGTTCTCACTTTCTCTTCCTGTGGTAGTATCAATCAAAAAAAGAAAGTCCAAATCTGTATTTTAAAGCCTCATTGCAATACATTTCAGTCTTCAAATCCTTAAGGCATCTCCTCCAACAAAAACTTAACATATAAATATATTTTTTGTCCTCTCCCTTCCCACTTATCACATAAAGCCAGTTTTTACCTAAAAAAGACAGGTTTCTCAGTATCCACTTGTTGATTCCGTAGGGAAGGAGAGTAAACTTTCCTTTCAGCACCTCAAAATTGCCGCTTATTTTCTCTTCTGGAAAGTATCATTCAAAAAGCCATAATTTCCAGGAATTGTGTTAAATATGTCTTAGAGTCCTGGGTCAACCAAGAAAAACTTTCACTCTCAAAGGCTTTCTCCTCTTCCTCCTGCACATTCTTACCCAGCTGCCGGCTTCTTTGTGGTGGCCATTACGGACCGCCGCTGCACCGTCTTGGGAAAAGGGGGTTCTGCCGGCCGGGGAGGGGGTCTGAAACACCCCCAAACCCCTCTCCGGATCCCCCCTATCTTCAGCCGCCCCTGCAGGGCAGCCTTAGCTCCAAACCCGTCCGGATCGGAGCACCAAAAACGGCTAGCGCAGCAGGGATCGCGCAGTGTCGCGAATCCCTGCCGCTCGCGAAGCCGACAAACCGGAAGTCCAACAAATATTTACAAATATTTTGAGACATTTTTTTTCTGGGTTGGGTAGTAGCTAATAGATTTTCACCATACTCTTTATTGTGGTCCTAGGTTAAAAAAAGATATCAAGGGCCATGTTCCAAATTCTTTTCTTTTTTAATGACCAGAACCACTAACAGTTTGAAAAGTTTTGTTTGGTTGGAACTTGGCTAAACAAAAATATTCCCAATTTATTTCATCATTTATTGTGAAGTTCAAGATTGTGAACTTCAATCCCAAATTGCGGAATGATCATAATCTAGATTTTGTCTGTCTGTCTGACTGTGAGAAAGAGAGATTGAGAAAAAGCACAAAAGGAATTAGCATTTTATGTTTCAATCTTTTCACTAAGATCAAGTATGACAAAGAATTTTGAAGTTGTTCACACTTACAAAGACTACTTGCTATCTACCTTGTGTAATGAAATATTCAGTAAGCTGGATTCCCAGGAGGGAGGAGGTGCATTCCAGAAAAATAAGAGATAAAGAGAGTGAGGACAGTCCCCCTGAAGAGTTCTCAGAGGATATGAGATGCAGTTAGTTGAGTATTTAGTCTGTCAAGATTCTGTCTATAGGTGTGGAAACAATAAAGAACTCAGCTTGGAACAATCACCATGTGTCATTCTTGGTTTTGGGACTTGACATCATGTTTACATAAAACACAGAACTATTTTGATCACCAGAAAGCCATATGTAACTGGTTTCATCCTTATTGGGAATAAACACATCGGCATAGCCAGATCTTATTCTATAGAGATAAAACCATCTCTTGGAAAATCACAAATATTTACACTGGTATTCAGCCTCTTCGCACTGGTTTGAGCGAACCTGTAGCAAGGATTTCGCATGGATTGCCAAACCAGTAGAAACTTCTGGCTGGCTATGCCCCCAACTCAGTTGCCCGGTCACCGCTCACTCGCCCTGCCTGCCCGATGCCTGCTTACCCCATCCACCCGATGCTCACCCGCCCAGTCACTCCTTAAGGTATTTCTTTTTTTTTAACCTCCTTATAATCAGCTGTTCCTAGAACAGCTGTGCCGGGATTTCCCTCGCTTCTTATTGCTTCACCCAGGAGGCTTTCCTGATGCCCAGGAAGGCAAAAAATGGAAGGAGGGGGCACTCTCACTTGTGACTGTATGACTGTAACTTTGTCACTTGTATCCTTACGATTTATATTGACTGTTTCCTAGTATGATTTGATTGCTTATTGTACCCTATGACTATTACTAAGTGTTGTACCTTATGATTCTTGAGAAATATATATTTTCTTTTATGGATATTGAGAGTATTTGCACCAAGACAAATTCCTTGTGTGTCCAATCACACTTGGTCAATAAAGAATTCTATTCTATTCTATTCTGTTCTGTTCTGTTCTATTCTATTCTATTCTATTCTATTCTATTCTATTCTATTCTATTCTATTCTATTCTATTCTATTAGATGTACAGCTCTTGAACTGTCATACCTCCTGTACAATGTTTTACATGTCTTCCCTTCTATTCATTTTTTTCTTCATCAAAATGAAGAGAAATTGTCAATAGTGCTTAGGTATTTGCATAGCACCAGAGGAAAAGCAAATTTATAAAACAATGCTCTAAACGGTATCTATACTCTGCTGTTTTGGTACATGAAAATTATCTTTCTGTGGAATATACGTCAAGTTTGAAGCAGGGATCAGGGACTATTTAAAGAAACACTATGCAATTTTATCTTATCTTATCACTAAACACAAAATCCATTGTGACAGTAAAAGCCATATGGATTTCAAAGATTGATTATTCATTACTAAGGTCTATGATTCTGTAGATGTTTTTGAATAATTTGTTTTCATACAGATTAGACCTACTTTCTCTTGTCATCATATATCTTATATTTCAAATAGCTGGAAAAATTAGAAAATTAGAAAACTTAGAAAATGTATAGTAGCAGTCTATTTAATAATTCATCATAGTATATACTAAGCCAGCATTTTCAATAATATAGTGAAGAAATTGGACTAGGACCAGAGACACCTGGATTCAAGTTTACACTCAACCATGGAAAGTCATGGGATAACTTTCCTGAGTTATTGTCTTGTAGCTAAACCAAATTCACAAAGTAAGGCTAAAAGGAAGATGCTCATGTCAAACATATTGAGTTTCATTATGACAGAGGGGAAAAAGGTTATGTTCCATGTCTATTATTAAAAGGAAAAGTTCAAATTTAGTTCTGATTGGAGATAACTTTAGATGGATGTCATTCAAATCTGAATAGAATGATGACTTCTTGAGGTAATGGATCTGGAAACGTTGAAAGATGATAAAGTCGCATACAAATGCTATTCTGGAGCCTCTAAACTATATTTTTCAATTACTAACCAGACTTGAAACTTGATTCACACTCAACTGTAGGCTGACCTAATGGCTTTAAAAAGTTATTTTTTTGTTCAGGGAAGAAAGAGTTAAGGAAATCTGACTAATTATCATGAATGTAAATATAGAAGTGTGGGCTAGCCAATGTATTTTGGTTCCCTAATGATTAATAGAAAAAATATATTTTTGGCAGACCATTTATCAATGCACTATTGCATTGCAAGATATTGCAACACAATGATCAGTAAAATGTGCCTAGTTGTATTGGGATAAGAAGAAAAGAGTGCTTTGAAACTGGAATAGTTAGGAATGATTTGCGTGATGTAAGTGTAGGATAAGATCAGATGAAGGCAATATCATGAAGACAAGCTGCAAACAGGCTGCTGAGACATGTTTCTACCATGTTAGGTAAGGAAGGGCTTTGTGGTGAGACATGGCGTAGTGGTTAGAATGCAGTATTGCTACAACAGTACAACATCTACGAACAGTTCGATCCTGATTGGCTCAAGGTTGACTCAACCTTCCATCATTCTCTGGTTGGTAAAATGAGGACCCAGATTGTTGGGGACCATATGCTGACTCTGTAAATCACTTAGAAAGGGCTGTAAAGCACAATGGTTATATAAGTCTAAGTGCTATTGCTATTTGTCATAGAAGAAGTAACCAAAAGGATAAATAGGCCTCTTTCTCAAGGTTGGTTATTTTCTTAAATTCTGGGTAACTGGACATATCTACAATATCTTGAAAAACTTTTATGACAAGAAGTGGAAATTGTTTTTTATGTGCAAGATAATAGAAGAAAACATAGTAATCTTTGAAAGATTGATGATGGAATTCCTGATAAATGAATAACCAAATACCCAGTACAAATGAATGTTGTACATAAAAACTATGGAACTATGCATGCTAATTGAAGACATAAGAGGTAAAGTTCCTCAATGATATAGAAATCCTAAAGCATTTTTTCCACAATTCCAATTTTCTTAAATATATTGCAATGTTATAAAAAGATTTGCAGTGTCTGAATCCTCCTCTGTTTGGAGTAGGAGTATTCATTCAGCTTATAGTTTGGTTCTACTTCCAGTATAAATCTGATTGTTATTAAATTCACATTCCAATATGTATATTAACAAATCAGATATATACTACAATTAAATATTCTATTTTACAGTATGAAATTTTTGTTGATATGTTTAAGGTTGATGCCATTGACAAAGAGGCAGAGATATTATCTAGCTAATTCTGTCTGTCTTTGCAAGACCTATTCGTTAAAATTGACACCAAATATGAAGACAGGTGCCTTCTCTACAGAAAAGGCCCTTATCTCCTTCCTTTGATAAGACACATGAAATACACTGGCACAAGATTACCTCACGTAGCTGCCAGGCATTATTTTTCAAGTCCACTACCACTGTCCTCCAATGGGCTGGTTTCAGAACCAGTGGGAAAGAATTCCAGTGCTTATTTGGGATATAATTATAGCTGCAGATAACAGCATTTATCTGTTTAGGTGGCAAAATGTGCATTTTTGTAAAGAAAATGAGACATAGATATTTCAGAATAAATAGTTTTAAAAAGTAAATGAAACCATTCATCTCTGACTTCCAGTGGTGAGGTCACGGCAGAGCAGAGCAGGAAACTGATCTCTGCAAACCTGTATCTGAATTTTTGTGCTTGGAAGCTCTTGGAGGCATCGTGAATCTTGTAGAGACACACGAATCAGAAGGGGAAACCTAGGAGCAGCATGGAGGAAAGCATCCTCCCACTGCGACGAGGAGAAGCCCTTTGAATCTGGTGCATAAAAAACCCGCATCTATGGTGGGTCCGAAGCCGTGACAGCCAGCTGCGATTGGGAAGCAGGAAAGTGGATCAACGCAAGACCTCAGAAGAAGAACGGCAGACCGGGACAGTTTCAGAGAGGTGAAAGAAGAGACTCCTGTGAAAGATCTTAGGCAGAGGAAGTCTCTAGTGAAAATGAACACAGCAGCGAATTGACGGGGGATAGTGGAACGAAAGGGAGAGGAGAAAACAATTGAAAAAGAACAGTTTGACAGCCAAGAGAGAGCACCATGGAAGAAAAGATCGAGACTCTGTGAATAAAAATTTAAAATTTCTATGATTTGGACTGATTACTAGCAGAGCAGAAAAGGGAGATAACAATTGGAACTTTATTGGAGAGCTGTAGCTGAACGGAGAACGGAACCATTTTGATAGAGAGCAGTGGCTGTGCAATTTGAGAATGAAAGTGACTAAGTAGTTAAAGACGGCTGATGAAACAGGAAATGAGGAAAGTAACTTGACGGTGTGTAGAAGAAAGAAAAAAGAAGAAGGAACAAAGAAGAAAAAAGCTGAATAATTTCTAAGTATTAAATTTGTTTTAAAAAAAACTATAACTATAACTATAACTATAACTATAACTATAACTATATAACTATAACTATAACTATAACTATAACTATAACTATAACTATAACTATAACTATAACTATAACTATGTATGGTATTCAGCTTTGTTCCGGTATTTTCCCACGTCATTACAGTTGTGCTTTTAAAGTTGTAGCAACGTTTCGGCAGAATCTCATCTGCCATCATCAGGCTTCTGTATAGTGTTTGTCAACTTCTGTATAGTGTTCAATAACAGTCTTTCTAAAGTCAGTTTACATTTTACAAATGGAATGCTTGATTTTTCAAGTACCATATCTATGTATTGTTCTTATTGCTCAGAAATCAAAATGCATTTCCCCCCAAATAACTATGATTATCCAGGATGTACTAAGTCAGAATCTTGCTTGCAAAGGAGAGATCATGGGAACTAATGTGACATATGCAATAACATCATGAACCATATGAGACTTTGCCAAATGGGTATCAATTAACACAATAAGAACTGTTAATTCATATAGCCATTCATGTTGCTTTATTTTAAAATCCTACAGTCAAATGCAAGGAGGTATTTTTGTGACATCTGATTTGATCTCTCGTAGTTGCACAAACCAGCCCCCCCCCAATCAAATTGTACCATAGAAAAAGCTTACAAAACTATGGTTTATAGTGTTAAATCTAGTAGAGTTATATGTTTTAATCTCCAGATGGTTCCAGAGAGGTTACACAAATTTGATCATAAGACAGAAGGAACAAAGTTAATGGGAAATCTGTACTCTCTGATTCTGGAAATAAGGTGTCCCTGATGTATAATTCAGTAAAGCAAAACAATTTATACTCTAGTATATATATCAGCAGACTATAGCTGGCAGAGATAAAGGATAGCTAGTATACATACACAGTATTTTTTTAGGTCAGCAAAAGTGACAAATGTGCAGGCTCGGCATTCGAAACAACTTTTATTTCCCTCTAGCAAGTGTGACCTACTGCATAAAACATTATTGAACAAAAAAGCTACCCTGGAAACTAGGCTTTACAATCCCCTAATGTTGCTTGTAATGTACTCCCAAAGATTTGATCCTGAGCTTCTTAAGCTAACAATGTTCTCAAATTACTGCTCTGCAGAACAGCCTTCCTGCATATTGTGAATCAATTCTCCTTGTTTTCATTCAATTTTAGTAAAATTTGCATGGGTGAAATATATAATATTCTTGCCCTGATGGCCAAGAAATCTATATGGATGTCCTGCCTGTCCCTGTATGCATTTGTGGCCTCCCTGGCTTTCCATGCTTCAATTACATCCCGAAGGAATTCAAAATGGGAAGATATGAGCAGCTAGTAAGATTTCAGAATAATAAAAAATACAGCAGAAATAACATTATCACCGTTGCCTTCAAGCAAGCTGAAAATACTACCAAGAGCAATATGAAAGGAATGTACAGATATCTTGGAAATCAGGGTGGTTTTTGTAATAAAAAAAAAAAGTAAAATCCTTTTTCCCTTAGAGAAATTTTTTTTTTGAGAAACTAAAGATCAAATTTTAATACAGTATTATTTGGAATTGAATAAAACAGTTTGTGGGAGATGGTAAGTAGTTTAGTTTGATTCAAATGGTTCCTTAGCATCAGTTTCTCAATGCATGCAGATCACATTAGCTTCTCTTAAATTACAAACTTGGTTCACACTTTGTACTAAGTAGTAACTAGAGTATGGTTTAGAATGTGTGAACATTGTCATAATATATGTGCAAAAAGACATGTAAAATTTTAGTCAGTTTTGGCTTATCAAACTATAGTTTGAAAGAAAACTGTAACTTAGTATTATGTATGAAACACTCAAAGTGTCTGTTTAGAGTAAACATTGTTTTCTGCAGATGGTGAATCTCTTGACTTTCCTGAACCATAAAGATAATTGCACAAGTTAGTGATGCCAAATATTTATCTTTCCCCTGTGATATGTGTGTTTTGTGTGTGCACAATGTTTGTGGTTTGGCAAAGGACATAAGACCAGTATCTTTTTTCTGTGGAAGCAAAATCAATTAGGTGGGACTATTTTAAAAATTCACATTTCCTATCTCTAGAACTCATTGTTCCTGTGGCCCGTTGCCAAGTCTTTTTAGAGACAAAAGAACACAAAAATAGAAATCAGTAATGTTATTTTATTTCAGAGGTAACTATCCAGTGCTTTTTCACACCCTGAAACAAATTTAGGAAAGGATGTTCTTTCTTTTAGGAATGATGAATTTACAATTTGGTGATAATACTAGCCCTAATTGTGCATTTGCCTATCAAAGTAAAGAACTACAACTGGGTGAAGTGCAAGTGTGTATGCAGCTCTTGTGCCATCTTTACCCAATTCCATTGTTATAAGAAGGAAAGGACAGAAGAGATAGCTAAAGTTCAAGATAGTTGGTAGAGTGGAAGCCTCACACAAGAAGCTTCTCCAAACATCTTGATTGTTAGTTATCTATGTCTGACCAATGAGAAACATAGAAAAAGGAGAGAAAGGAATGCATCTCTTTAGTCTTTCCTTTCCTCCTGATACCTCAGCTGCAGTGCAATAGCTGTATACTTACCACCTCTTGTAAACTGATTCATTCAGTTCCTAGTAATGCTGTATTAAAATTTGCTGTTTAATTTAGATTTGTAAGATATTTGAGCATTTCTTTCAGAGCACAATATCCTGAGCCATAGTTTGAGATGTAGTTTGTCCAAGCATTTCTGTAGTATAAACAAAGGTGGGATTCTACCAGTTTGCACCTATTTGCTAGAACCTGTTGTTAACATTCTAAGCAGTTTGGAGAACCAGTTGTTAAAAGAAATTACTGGCCTAATCCTGTAAGGAAGGCAGGAAGGAAATATTCTGGTGTTGCTTACAGAAACTGCTTCTACGTTAACCCTTATTACATTCTTGGCAGGACTAGACTTCCTGTCTCAGGAAAAAACTCTGGAGTTTTTTCCTCCTCCTTTGCTGGTACTTTGCTTGTGTGGAGTGACCTTTTAAAGTTACAATGGCACTGAAAAAAGTGACTTATGACCATACACTTACGACTGTTTCAGCATCCCCACAGTCATGAGAGGCCAGGCGAGGAGATGCATGCTTCGATGTGAGTGACCACCTAAGCCATGCCTGCAGAACCGGTTGTTAAAAAATTTGAATCCCATCCCTGAGTATAAACAACCCCTCTGTCTTTATAGACTAACATTTCAGTTCTTTTATTATCATTTTTTTTTGGAGAATGAAAGACAAGGAATTTTGGAAAGTTGGTTTTTTTCTTTGTTTGAGGTCATGTTTTTTTTGTTTGAGGTTAAAAGGATGTTTTTGGAGATTCTTTCATAGCCTGAAGTTTGAGCTGTAATAAAAAGAATTTGCAGTTTGTAAAAGCACTCATTTGAAATGGATTTTTATGGGTAAAGGTGAAATATAAGTATAACTAATAATTTTTATACTTACTGGAATCAAAGATGCAGTGTTTTCCTAATAATTCACCTTTAAAATGGAAAAGCAATTTACTGGGAAAAAAGGAAAACCAGGAGGGGTGGTGATAGATGTGGGTTGTTGGTTTTTTTTTTTTTTTTTGGAGGTGTCTAATATTCCTTGAGGAAGAGGAATATTCTTAAAGTCAAGGTTATCTTTCTTTCAGTGAGCATGAGTGATATATTTTGAGTGACAAGCATACCTGTCTAAATCAAGGTTTAGATAAGTATGATTAATATTTATGGCATGGATTCAGGGATTAGAATAGGTGTGCCAACATTTGAACCAAACATCTTTGATCTACAAGAAGTAGAATTTGTTGGAATTTATGCAGCCCTGATAGGACAGAAGGAATAATACGTCTGAATAAAAAAAAAATAGAAAAAAACTGCAGTGATATATAAGCAGTAAATAGAACTTATCATGCTATCGTAATAAAAACTATTCCATATTCATACTAAGCTCAATTAGGTGAAAAAGGAAATACAGAATTCCACAAGCAGGATGGTGAACTCATATTTTTCATTAGTCAGTCAAATTATTCAACCATTTTTTTTGCTTAATATGTGGGATGAATTCCATATAGGCTGTTAGTTTATAGTCCAATGTAGGTGTATATAGAACATTATAAATAGTAGTTGTAAACCATGAGTGAGTATGCCTTATGAATGCACTCCAAGATGAAATGGCCAGGTATAGAAATCAGAAAAGTAAGCGTTGCATGACTCTAAACTTGGCATTTTGAAACAGCCTTCATTTAAATGGCAACCTTATCAAATCCTCTTTCTTTATTAGTAACATTGATATATTGTCTTTCCTCAATGCACACTGCGCTCATTCCTCCATTTTTTAAAATCCTACAGTAACTACCCTGAGGGGTAAGTCAGGCTTCCATGGCTGAAGGTAAACTAGAACCTGCGTTTTCCAGTCCTACTCCAACAATTTTGTTCTCTTCTTAGAAAAAATTGATGCATATTTACTGAAGATCATCAATTACTATGACAGCCTACCTTGAAAAATATGCATTCATGCATAGATATTATCCATTTTCTAAAGGTTAACCTCACAAGATATGAATATGCTGAATAGGAAAATTCATGTATAAATTTATATTAAGCTCTGTCAATTAGTGAGGGAAAAATATAGAGTAGCTATTTTGGGAGAAGGTGGGAATGTCTTAATCACAAGGGAAGGTATGGATTCAGCAGCTCACTGCAAAGTAAAAAGCGGTTACAAAACTGTTATCCTTCATTTGTTCTTCTGTGTCAGATCACCTTTTCATATTATAGTGGTTTCTGCAAATTATCACTAAGGTCCTGATTTGTGTAATACACTGACTGTGTTTACACCTTTTATTAAGACATTTTATCCCCAAATTATTGAATAAATTACAATTTACTAGTTTTACAGAAGCTAAAACAAGAAACTATAAGTTGTATCTGAGTTTGTGTGTGGATCCAATCATGATGGTTATTCAGAAAACTGTGACTAAGGAAGCAATGGCTTAATACAGTCTGGAAACATCATGGGAAACAGCCTTCATTCTAAGGAATTAGAAAACGTATACACTTTTAATGATGGGAATGCGAACAAAGGCACACTAGGGCGTAAACATATTTCTTTGTATGTGACCTAGCAGGCCACAAGAAAGCAAAAAGAAGTACATGAATATTCTGGATTCAATTTAAGCACTTTAGCTTTGCAGTTACTCAGCTGGTATGTTGCAGGCCTTTTTCTTCTTCATTTATTCTGCAGAAAATAATTAACAGAGGTTGTTTAAAGACAAAAAAAGAATGTTCACACTAGTTTTATTCTTGGTGTTCAGTCATTTGCTATCTGTGGTTAAAGAGCATTAGCTTTTCTTTCCCCATCAGGAAAGCCAATAATGCAACAATGGGAAGAGGAAACAATCACACTAACTCACATCAATGAAAAGAAAACCATTATCAGGGAACAGACCCCTGGAATGGAGAAGAAAGGCACCCAGCAAAGAGATAGTGCAGACAATATATCACATGCAGCATGCGGCAAGTTTCTTACTTGTTCCCTCAGAAGCCTATTGCCATTTGTTGGTGTTTTTCTGACATTGGCAACTGCATGTCACAGAAAAATGAGTCAGATGAAGCTTTCGTATGATATAAAGATCAGTCATTGGCCAGTATTATACTTGGTTATTTGATGTTGTATTCTGGTTTATTAATAGAGCACAGTAAGACTGCAGAAAATATTGTATAATTACAGAAAAAATGAGAACTGGATGGTAGAAAGGAGATCTAGAGAATTGAGCAGGAGGTTGGACTAGATGGCCTACATGGTCTCTTCCAACTGTCCTATTCTATTCTATTCTATTCTATTCTATTCTATTCTATTCTATTCTATTCTATTCTATTCTATTCTATTCTATCAGATAAATCAGATTATGGATTAAATATGTGTGAATTTAGCTAATGTGAATTAGGGAATTAGGTTATGTGTAAAACCAATTAGTGCAATTATCTTTCTTAGAAATGGTTGCATCAGATCATCTTAACTAATATTACTTAAACTATTAAGTAAATGGCTTCTAGCTAGCCAAAATGGTAAAAAAAGAAGTAAAATACATTTACTTCTATCAAACAGTTTCTCACTAAGAAGTATAAGTTGGAGGAAGGACAAAACAAATGAAAATCATAAAAAGGAACAGAATGGGGAAAATCCAAGAGCTTGAATAAGGGTTATATGCTGTACAATGAGTGCACTTATTAAAGGAGGATGGAAAACCAGGCATTAGGCATTGGCATTAGGTCCTGCTAATGGGAAAGTTGCCCACCTCCAGAGAGATCAATTAAACAAAAGAGCAAAATGGAAGGTTTTGAATATGAAGTGTTGAGGAGTCAAACTAGAAGAAATTGGCTTGGCTTCTCATGAGGAAACAAAAGTCTGATCAATCATGCAGAAATTGGAAGGTTTCCTTCTCTCAGTAAGTTTAAAAAGAGAAAAGGAAATAAAAGAAAGTAACAATTGACATCTGCATGAGCTGCCCCAATCATGGTGGTAGGGTGGAATGAATAATAGATGGGAAATCTGCTTTTTCTCAAAATTCAGAAAGTGTGCACAGGTTTTGTCCTCTGAAATTGGACTCCTTTCTCCTAGCTGCAGAGATTATAGCTTAAAATTTTCCATTTTTCATTGGCTGTACTTATCTAGCATCATGAAGTGGGTTAGGGAATCCACCAATTTGCTTCAGATCAGTGGTAAGTGGGACAGCTATAGCCCTATTACAAGAGTTACATGAAAATTTGCATCTTTAGTTCATTGGTTCCACATTGCATTGTAAGGCACAGTTTTCTTAACCATGGTTTATTGAATACCCCACAATTGCTGAAATAGCACATTGAAGTAAGCAAAGCTTCTGATTTACAGCCTATGGTGCTGGATTTATTCAACACATTAAACTAATTCAAATAGCACAATGTGTAAACCAACTAATTCATCAGCAGAATGTTTGTGGGCATGAACTATGATCTTGCAACTTCAGATATTTCATTTCCTTGATCATCCTTTGTTTGTATGCGTGCAGAATGGACTGTCTTGATTGTCTCACATTTTAAAAAGTTCAGTGGTGTTAGTATAAGTTTTTATGATGCTATAAATATAGTATTTGCTATTCAGGATAACACTTTGGGGAGAGTTTCCACAATAGTACATTATCCAAGGTCATATTTGATGTGCTACTGTCAGGCTTCTATCTTTTCATTGGTGAGTGAATAGTTCTGTTTAGTTATGAGGTCTCAATTAGCTTTAATTGCAGTGTACTTTAATTAAATGTAGGAGAAAGGCCTCAAAATACTTCATATGTTCTGTATCATTCATGAGAAACAACCATAGCAGATTGGGGTTGATATGCAGCTAGACTGATGGTATAAAAAATAAACTCATCTTGTCATTAATATTTGAACACTGTCATTTTCCTGTCCCCTCTGCCATTATATTTATAGCATTTCTTAAATTACTTGAGAATGACTCAATCTAATGAGATCTGTTGGGAGGACAGAGAAGCAAATTTGACCACAACAGCTTTTTGATTAATCTTTATTGATAATTATGACAAACAAAGTGCCATTAATGTTTCACAGACACCTGAATTTCTAGTACCACACATTTCCTCTTATAATTCAAACCAAAAAATGGTTCAGCTGTTACTGAATATTATTGAAATGAGGGCTTATGTATACTGAGTATCTGCTGCTACTTTCCTTTTCTAGCCCTAAATGTTCAGGTCTGGAAAGAAATAAGAAGTAGCAGAGGCAACTTTTTGAACGTCAGTAATATACCTTCATGCTAATAATGGCAACAATAGCTAAACCCACTTTGGAAAAATTGAATCTTTCCTGACCACATCAGCCATTCATTTACCATCTCTTCATAAAGCATGTATAACTGTACTGTTCAGAGTTATCTCTCTTTTTTTTGTTTTAGGGGGATATTCATAAAATCATGAAATAACTGTACTTCTGTGCATATAGAAGGTGTCAATCAGTTAGACTACACCTGGTTGCCTCCAAACTGAGGGTATCCCCAATATTTTCATATATCTTTAATTAATAAAAGCTTTCATACTGCTTCTATAGAAGTAAAATAAAAATATTTTGTAACATATATACACATCTTTTTATATGACTACATGATATAAGTAACAGAAAGATCTATTGTAACAAACTTCTATTTAAGAGCTTCTATAGACCAAGTTCTGTGTTCAGCATTGGCATAGTGACAAGCCATTTTGAAATCTTACCATATTTAATGGCAAGTGAAGGGAAAAGAGCTATAAATAACACGTACTGTATATAAACAGGAAGCTGTAGGGAATGTATGTGAATACTTTTTGGA
This sequence comes from Notechis scutatus, assembly GCF_049901735.1. Lineage (NCBI taxonomy): Eukaryota > Metazoa > Chordata > Lepidosauria > Squamata > Elapidae > Notechis > Notechis scutatus. Next base: position 119,063,654 of record NC_142012.1, read on the forward strand.
AATGAACTGGTAAAACCAAAAATAGAAGATATGCTGGGGGTTTTCTCTAAAGACAATCTACACTGGTGGTGCAGTGGTTAAAATGCAGCATTGGAGGCAAACTCTGCCCCTAGCCTGGTGTTCGATCCTGTTGGGGCTCAAGGTTGACTCCATCTTCCACCCTTCTGAGGTTGATGAAAAGAGGACCCAGATTGTTGGAGGCAATATTCAAATAATGCTACATTGTAAGTCTCCCAGAGAGTGCAGTAAAGTGCTATGGAATGGTATATAAGCCTAAATACTATTGCTATTGCTATACCATTGGAAGAGAAGTATAGCTGAATTTCCACATTCCACATTCAGGTAAGGCAGTACAATATGGATTCTAATTAAAGGAAAAATTAACTATAGACATAGAAATGTATATCATATTAATGATGGTATCAACTGATGAAACATTTCTGTGACTGTTTTATAGTTGCCAACAGAAAGGGAGGGAGGAAAGGGGTTTGAAAGAGCAGTGCGGCAGCTTGGAAATCAAAAGTGCATTCCATACATAGTTTTTCAGAGACTGTAACTAGGTGATTGAAGTTTCTGCCGCACAAAAATCTAATTGGAGAGCATGATTGATGACTCTTGGCTATGCATGTGTCTCATTGGAAAATATGAATTATGATACACCCAGAGGGGTGGGAAAACCAGAGTCAATGGTGACAGTGAATTATGTGTCTGAGTCGGCTACATCCAGGTAGTACCGACATGTTAACTCCCAATAAATCCTGTAGTTTTGGAGGTTTTGCTCGAGACTCATGATTTAATTGGGGTAACTGCCAGAATCCTGACAGATGGGATCAATTTTGCATCATGATAATTGGCAGGTGTTATGGTCTAACAAGATGTCTAAGCAACCACTATGTCTTTGATACATCTTCAAAGAAAAACTAGAAAGTTCAGTTGCCTCTTTAAAACGCACCTTAAGCACAACCATGATCTAGATGACTGAGAATCTCCATAGACATTTAATGATGCACTTTGGGATGAACACCCTTCGAATGGTGTGGGAATATGAATGGATTTCCAGAGTATAAATCCTTCCATTTTTCACCATTCAGTCAGAACTGAAGAAGCTTCTTGGATGACAAGCAAAATGTCTTCAAAGAAAAACCAGAAAGTCCAGTTGCCTGTTGAAAAAGCACCTTTGGGACAACCATGATCTGGATGACTGAGAATCTCCATAGACACAAGCAACCACTACAGTTTCTGAAGGTTTGCAGCATCAAGCAAGAAAATCCACCATGCTAGTTAGAAGAAAACAGAGTTGTGTCCATTGTGAACTAATATTAATACCCAAAATATAGTCAGTCTGTTTGCTTTTTTGTTCTTCCAAGCACTCAATTTTATTGTTATATTTTTCACTTCTGGAGTAACATTTTAACCATAAACAGCATCATCTGAAGATTCAGAATGAGGAAAGCAACAGCATGCCATGTCAGGAAAAGATGGCCCTTTTATATATGTGTATAACATTGCAATATGTATGGAAAAGAGGTGGTCCTCATCCCATTCAGCCAGCATTTGCCCTATAAACTCTGCTAATTATAAGTATCAGATCATCCCCAACTCCAAATCACTCCAAATATCTGATTATTACAAAATAAAGGCCCATTCAATATTTTTTTTTGCTTTCATTCAGCAGATTTATATGCTTGAGTTGGGTTGCCACAGAAATACTATATTTTTCCATAGAAAAATACCTGCTTTCCCAGCACTTCATTCAGTTTCTTTATGAATTTTTCATGTCTTGGTACTGACATTTCAGTAACTCACATTAAGAATTTAGTTATAATATCATTCAGGTTCTTAACTGGTTTTTGTCCTTTCCACTCTCATTTTATTGTCTGTCCTGAGCCATTTGTAAGTATGTAACCTTGTATGTATCACTGAGAGGCTAAAAGTAGACATAGGTACAAAAAACTTTGTCCAGCCATGCCTAAAGAGAATAACTTCTGCCTATATTGGCTGTAATAATGATGTATCTACTTATCCTGTTCATCTTCAGTGTAACAAAGAGTACTACATACTTTGTGTGTGGCCATTAAAAATATCAAGCTGCAAATATGCTTATGTTTCATTGCAAATAAAAAAAAAATTCAAACTGTGTCCATGTAATTTTCTTTGATGGTTAGATGTTGGCAGACGTCCTGAACTGAACTTGAATTTCAGAATTGTTCTTTCTGATGGCTTCATTTTCAAGCCTATATTTTATTTAAAGCTTAATTTAGATTTTTCCCCCCTGTATGAGCTTTTGGGAGAAATAAGTTCATATGCACCATAGCCTGTTTTAATTATTCAAACTTTGCATTTTGTCTTTTCGTACTTTCTGTCTCATATCCATTCTGTTGTTTTCTTTTAAAGTCTGTTCTGATAAGCTATGGCAGTGTTCAAAGACATGATTTCCCTCCCTACAGAGCCATGATGATAAATCTTCCTGGCATCTATGTAACAATTTCATCTTCAAAGTGTTGCATGCTGTAAATAATTCATTCCCTTGTTACCATGTATGAGGCAGGTACGGAAAGCAATGTTAGCTCCATTTCATGGCTACAGAAGAAACTGGTACAGGGGTGCTAGAGATTTTCAAATAAAATGAGATACATTTATGTTTTTTTTTTAGCCTTGAATAAAATCAATCTAACTTCCTGGTTATGTGTAGTAGTAGAGCTGGTAACTTTTTTTGATTTGGGAAAACTGTATTTCAATGAGTCATATTTAAACATTTATCTAAATGGTAGCCAGCATTCAGGTAAGATAACTCATTATTTAAATGTTGCTATGCATACTTCATCTCTATGAATATCATTATATTCACACCTTTGTAGAAATAAGTTCAAGTGGGTTCAAGACTTAACTTATAGTTATAGAATGGCAGAATGAGGCCATCAATAATCCCATCAGCATTCAAGTGCCAGTTGGGTGAAACAGATTGTTCGAATTTCTTAGGACAATTCATTTCAGCCCATTTAACATATTTGAAATGAGGAATTTATGAAACTGGTCTCCGTGTTTTATGTATTTGACTCATGTGAATGTGTTTGCTGCAAGTTTGTTATTAAAGAAGACATTTTAAATCAGGGAAAATTGCATATGCATGGATTTATAGTTATGAATTGGAATGTATTTTGTGGTACAGATAGTCCTCAACTTACAATCATTCATCTAGTGAACTTTTGAAGTTACACTGGAGGCAGTGGAAAAAATGCCTTATGGCTATTTTTCACATTTATAACCACTGCAGCATCCACACAGTTATGTAATCAAAATTTGATTGCTTGGCACTGGCATGTATTTATTATGGTTGCAGTGTCCCAGGGTCATGCAATCACTTTTTGTGACTTATGACAAGCAAAATCAGCCAGATTCATTTAAGACCTGTGTTACTAACATAGCAACTGCAGTGATTCACTTAACTACTGTGGCAAGAAAGGTCGTAAAATGGGAAAAAAACTTAACTGTCTTGCTTAGAAATGGAAATTTTGGTCTAAAAATGTGGTCATAAATGAAGAACTACTTGAATTTATTTCTTACAGCTGTGTTCCTGAACTCTGGAAGACACTAAACTCTGCAAAAGCTAACAAGTGTTTTCCCATTTGATTAATGGGAGGCCACAAAATTTGGCACCTACCCTTATCCTTATTCATGCCAAGTAAAAGTTATTGGACATTTATGCTAAAACTAAGCATTGAAATTCTACATTATCAGTGTAAATGGAGCCTAATGAAATAGCAAAATAATTATATACCTTATATTTAGCAGTGAAGGGAAAGGTTGGTTGTGAGAAGAATCATAGCAGTGGAAAACGGTCCCCCTGTAATACACAAATTAATTCTGCAATATTTTTTTTTGGCAGCGTTTCATTGTATGCTACAATTCAACTGGAAATTAATAGGGTCTCATAGGTTACAATAGTGCAACATAATGTTGTTCTCCCCATTACAGGGACAAAGGAACACTATAATAAAACCAGATAGGTATAAATACCATATATTGGGAAACATTTATCTCTCTTCTTCTTATTGTGTGCAGAAAACAAATATAGGAAATAAACTATGCCATTTCTAAGGGTCCTTTGCTTAAGGAAATACTTGCTGAAGATCCATATGCCCTTGCTTTAAAAAGCACAGCAAAGTAACTACCAGCTATCAGTTCAGGTTGAAGGGCTTGTGAGGTACTGAAAGCATTGATTGAGTCTTTTAGGTGATACAAAGCTCCTGATTGAGGCAGAATCCATCAACTCAATGACACAAATCATTTCCACTTCACAATGAGACAAATTGTAGCACTTCTGCATCTTGCTGTGTGGATTGTGGCTATTTTGCAGATTCCTGCTTGGAAGCAATTTTGTCTCCAGTCTGTTAATTAACCATCTAGTATAGTTTTGTCCAGTGTGATTAGCCACGGCTGTAGAATGTCAAAGATATTTTCTCTCGTTTTGTTACCTAATAATTTAAAGTGGGCATTGTTAGAAATAATCACAGGACATTTGATACACGAATAAGCCTATGTATATCAACGGTAATCCAATTTATGTCAATACTGATTATATTCATGAATATGCTGTTCTCTCTGGGTGTGATTTCTCATATCCCCAGTTTGCTATCATTTGAACTTATTTTTCTACATATTTTCTCTAGGTAACTACTTTCAATAGATGGCCTTTTTCTGTACACTTTTCATATGCTCCACTTAAAGAGAGATTAATCCAATTAAATATTTTATGTACTTTCCTGAATATAGGCAGATTTTGTGGGGGGATTTTTTTTTCAAACATACGCAGATTTTTAGGTAACTTTTTAGGTTACTTTCTAACCCAGAATGACAAATGATAGCTGACTTCATTCCTTTCTGCTATCATTATGGAGACACACTTCAACAGCTGTCTATATTCAACTGATACTGCACTGATGAAGAGTATAACACTAAAATTTATTTTTCTTTTAACTTGTATTAAATGGCCACTTTAGCAGTGTGGTTTATACTAATTGTCCAATATGTGCAATTTGCAATTAATCCATTGAAGGCCATTGAAATATTTATACTATTTGCAATAATTTTAATTTTTTAATATTAGCAAATAGATTAGAAACTATATGTTTAAATCCTAAAGTTTCAGATTTAATTTGCATTTCTATCTGGACTAGATACAACAACATTTTCCCACTGGTTTTTGAAAAGCTTATGATTCTCATTTGAAATTGAAAGCCAAATTTGTCTGGGCAGATACAATTTCATTAAGCAACAAACAAAAGACCCGAAATAGCTGTCATTAATTTAGGATTATCATAGAAGCCTGAGAACTATTGTAGAGAAAATGAGGCATTGTGTTGGAAAATTGTAACTATCTTTTCCAATGTCATCAGTGAAAACAGAAAGCCCAGATTTGTTACTCATCACAGCTTTATAATTTGCAAATGGATTTGTTTCTATAAAGTCACTGAATTTCTTCTTGGGAATTCAGGTTTCACTGCTGTACAGTGAAAAACAGAAAGAAAATTCTGCTTCATTATGTGAATGATAATTCCAATTATGCAAAAATATGTAATGAAAACAAAATATAAACAAGTGATAATGAGGAGTATGGAATAATATGGAAGGCTAAGTCTTTTTGCATTGGGAAAATAGTGTATGTGTTGCTAAATTCTTTGTGTTATAAGTTAGACAGATGTTGGTTTTTACTGTCTCATTTAAAAGCAGTTTACAGTCTAGTTACAGACATATTTTTCTAGCATCCCAAATTCCTGAAAGGCCATGCAATCTATTTCACTGCTGGACTTAATCCAGAGAACAGATCTTTTTAATTAGTTTGATTATTTTTCAACTTTCATAACCCACCTAAATAAAAAGATACTGAATGGTTTACACCATATTAACAATTTTGGAAATAACGAACACTCTGCTTCCCACACCCAAAAAGAGGTACCAATAACATTTAGCTAGGGTAGAAGACTTGTTGAAATAAATTTTTCTTCAATTATATTAAAATATCATGACCTCTCAGGGTAGAGAATTAGACAATACAAATCAGAGATGTACATCTCTGCTTTGAATTTTAGAATTTTAGAAATTTTAAATTATGCCATGTTGCCATTCAAGGCTCATGCTGAGTTAAGTTAATTCCCACTAAAGAAAATTATTTTAATTTTTTCCATTCAGTCAAAGAATGGGAGAGACTAGAAAGGATGATAGTCCATGATCAATGTTGCTCAAAGGTTTTATTCAAAGGATGATCAAATTAGTACATGATTTGGGTCCTGTCTCTAGATCTATGTCATTTCCTCATCAGTTTTAGTTGTCTCTAGGGCAGTTGTGCAGTAGCCTAGAGAACTGCAACATGTTTTAGAAATAGTTGGAATCACATTAATTCCAACTATTTCAAATGTGCATTAAAAGGAGTCAGTGATGCCAATCTCAGTTAGATTCTCTTAAGTAATTTCTGTAGCTTCTAATAAAATTGCCAGAAATATTCACTGTCATTTATGAATAATCCAGTCCTGAAAGCTTGGAGGAAATTAAAATTACTTATACCATTAAGTTAGTATTTTCCTTTCAGTTACTTCTGTAGATTTCCAAATGCTATGACATAGTGGGATTTTGATGGAAAGAGAAATTGCAGATAAATGACTTCTTGTGTTTGAAACATTTTGCATTGTTTCTCAACTACTTCTGAAAAGTCCATTAAATACAGACATTTATACAATATTTTTCCACTCGTAATGCTAGGACACACCCACTTGTAAACACTCTTATAGCCATGGTTGGACTGGGTACATGTTCCATTAGCAATTTTTGGATCACAAAAATTAAGAAGTCATGTTTGCTTGATATTTCTATCTGGTAGAATTTTTCAGAACTGTTCATATTGTGGAAGACACTGAGCCCAAAAATCTGTGTAAGTTAGAATGCTGTCACTAAATTCATCATTCATGTCCTTGGGAGAAACAAGAGAATATTTATCAAGTTAAAATAGAAATAATTTATATTTATCCTCCATAAAGTTAGACAGTGAAATATTAATATCACTATGATTTTTATTTCTAAATATATTTTTCACCAATTGAGTTGCTATTTTTAAAAATCATTTATTATGTAAGTAAATGGTTGAGATCCATTTAAGTCAAGAATATTTTTTTTCTGAGAAAATATACGTAGAATTGAAAGAAACAGATGAGCCACTTATTTGATTCTTTTATTACTTTACCCAATTAATATTTCCCAAATATATGGAGGTAGAATTAATCTGTCTGCTGAAATCTTGCCTTTCAGTGTTTTGGGACATATTTTAAATTTTAGCAATATTTATTTTGAAAAGTGTATTAAATACATATACATTTGAAAAATTGAAATTTAGATAAATATACATAAAATAGATGCTGTTTGTAAAAGTAAGTATTATGGAAAAAGTTTTATACACAGCTAAAGTGTAAAAAATGCACTCAACTAAAGACACATAAGTGCAATTTCTGTGTGTGTGTGTGGGGGGGTGTTATTTCTCTCTCCCCCTCCCTCTCTCTGTGTGGGCCAAATGTGTATCCTAAAGAAAAATCAAACTAAAATGAAAGGGGGTGATTTGCCTTTTGTGGGATTAGATTGTTCATTTCTCTTCAGGCATTTTTTTCTTCCTGTTTTCTTCACATTTACAAAATATAGATTTTTAAATCAGCTACGACAGGAAGAGGAAAGGTCTATTGTCAGTGCTTGGTTTTCAAATGAGATGGGAGGTAGGATAATTAAAGCCCACAGGGAGCTTGCTGCAGGAGTCCTTGTGCATAAGGGCAAAAGAGTAAATGACAAAATGAGGGATGTTTGATAAGCCCTCTTCTGGATGACAGTTTTGGCAGCTGCAACTGCTTTTCAGCTTAGCAAGTTTTCTCAATCAATATCTCTACACTCCATTGATTTAGAGGAATGTACTATAGAACAGCAGCAAGATTGCATCCAAGTCTCAATTTTCTCTGCCTTTAACTTATGGGACTGCTGATGAGGTTGAATGCGAGTTTGCATCATTAAAATTAACACCACAAAATGCAGCTTTAACATTTCAAAACCAGAAAGTAGATTACTGGATAAGGGGAGAGGTTGTTTAAGGAGTATATGTTTAATTCTATTCCTCTCTGTGGGATAAGACACAGGCATAAAAGCTCTACACAGAATTCTTTCTCTGATACTCTCAGACTGGGCAGATAGAGAAAACCAGAACGATAACCTCTGCAGGAGGGAAGTATATTAATATCATTTTCTGTAGCATTGGTTTATGCTCACTGTGTGAACCTTGGTCATAATACCTTTATAACAGATGCAGCACTTCAGTATTTTATTTTTACCTTCACTGCGTAGTTCAATAAAATGAAGGGAATCCTTCATATTTAAGTTCCTTTTTAAAAAATAAAATAAAATCCTGACAATCAGCTAGAAAACATGCTAAAGGTTAAATAAGGAAGTTAGGATTCTAATAAGCATATTATTGACAAAAATAGCCAGTTTGTATGTAAATTCAATGGTCAACTTCATTTTTTAATCAAAAAATTATAATCTGGAAATTAACAGTCATAAAGTAAAATTATTGAAATAGAAAGATTCCAAGGTCTTTTCTTTCATTGGAAATAAAACCTCAGTTGTTTAATGCACAATTATGAAAAAGGACTTTGGAACCAAAGCAGATGGGGGCGCTCGCAGCAATGCCGAAGCCTCCCGCTGCTTCGGGCTTGAAACAGCGCTGCCCGAAAATGCAAATGATCTCCGACGACCAGATGGAGAGAGCTAACGTCGGGAGATCGTAAAGTAATTTGGAAGCTATTCAACACCACAGACAATACTGCTACCCTTCAAAAAGATCTTGACTATGTATCAGAATGGTCAAACAAATGGCAACTTCAAATCTCAACAAATAAATGCTCTTACATATTGGCAAAAAAATCAGAAAATAAAATACAAGCTGAATAGTCAAGACCTTGTTGATAATCCAAGCTCTGTAAAGGACCTTGGAATACTCATCTCTAATGATCTAAGGGCTAGAGCCAACTGTAACTACATAGCCAAAAAGGCATTAAGAGTTGTCAACCTAATCCTACGTAGCTTTTTCTCTGGTAATATCACACTACTAACTAGAGCATACAAAACATTTGCTAGACCAATACTTGAATACAGCTCATCAGTCTGGAACCCACATTACGTATCTGATATTAGCACAGTTGAGAAAGTCCAGAAATATTTCACAAGAAGAGTTCTCCACTACTATACTCATTGTAGAATAACTTATGCCACCAGACTTAAAATTCTAGACCTAGAAAACCTTGAATAATGCCGACTTCGGTCCGATCTAAGTATAAAATCATACATTGCAATGACTTACCTATCAATGAATACTTCAGCTTCAACCATAACAACACAAGAGCACACAATAGATACAAACTCAAGTTTAACCGCACCAAACTTGATTGCAGGAAATTCGACTTTAGCAACAGAATGGTCAGTGTCTGGAATACTCTACCTGACTCTGTGGTTTCTTCCCCAAACCCCAAAAACTTTAACCTTAGACTGTCTACTATTGACCTCACCCCTTTCCTAAGAGGTCTGTAGGGGGCGTGCATAAGCGCACCAACATGCCTACCGTCCCTGTCCTATTGTTTCTTTTATTTTTCTTATATGTACCCATTTCATGTATTCATAACTATGTATATACTTACACCTATTATCTTGTAAGCGATTGACAAATCAAAATAAATAAATAAAAAATTGCTATGCTTTCATGTAGTGTTAAATAGGAAATGATTTAAACCTTTCTCCTTGAGATGGAAATAATAGTACTTAGTAATTCAAATATCTAGATATGAATTTTGGATTGATGAAATCAAATAAAAGGACAACAGTTCTAGAATGTTGCCATCTTGTTTTATTTTACAGCCATCTGCACTTTGGCAACTAATTTAAATGTTTGCCAAGATTAAAAGTATGTAATTTAAATCAGATAAATACCATTCTGCCTTTTCTTCATAGTGACCTTTTCCTTCCTGTTACTATAAATAGTACACATGTTTTTTTAAAAAAAAATATGTGTTTCTAACTGCTGAACAAATTTGCCTTTTATTTTACAAACTGTTATTTGTCATAAAATAGCCACCGTAAAGGATTAACTGCTATTTATTTAAACCTGATAATGAATAATTTAACAGGCTGCAATAAATGTGTTAAATGCAAATGAATGTTGCCAATCTATTGAACTGCCTTTTTGCTAAATTCTTGAACTTGTTAATTCTTATCCATGAGTCCTCAACAGTGAAGGCTAGATGAGGGAAAGCTGGCAAGAGTTGTCTTTTACAATGATAAAAAGAAAGGGAGGTAATTATCTCTGAAACTTCTTTTCAGTAAATTCAACAGCAGCTAAAGGTTGGTTCAATGATCCACAACTGAAGGTTCATTTAACAGTGCCTAGGTATGGCATGGCCTAGAATGATACTAGTCCATATACTGTGGACTATGTATGTTCTCACAGTCTGTCAAGTACAAGTTTAAGTATGGGTGTCACCCCATGTGGACTGTTAGTTTTCTTAGTAATCTGAAGAGCAAACAACCATCTGTTGCTTTCCACACAGAGCTTTCAATAAAATTACATTATTTTTTTTATCTATTCAATGATCTGTACCAAATTCTGTACAATTATTCTATAACAGAACTTCAGCTTTAGATCATTAATAGATAGCCCAGCTTTTTACTAGGAAAATGTTTAGGTTTTTTTTTAAAAAAACTTTTCCATTCATAACACATAGTACACCATTCTGTGTACAAGCATATGTTAATACATTAGCCCTGAGAACTATAATTTAGTTTAATGATGATTTAGTTGTGCAATGTTTTACTGATATGGACGCTGAGGAATGTCCACTGAGAAATGGATGGGTGGCTGAACTGCATCACTGACAAGAGCTCTGAGCTACATAACTCCAAGCTTAATTAAATACAGCAGAGCTGCAAATCTCTAAATAACATAGCCATGGTCATTTACTTCAGCCATGTGACTCCCACCCTGATCCAATCTGTTGGAAACTCAACTATAATAACAGCAGCAGTAATAGCAGTAGTGGTGCTAATAATGCAGACAGACTGTGTGGCAAACAGCAATTTACCTTCCTTGAACACTATGCTTGGACAGAAAGTACAAGTCAAGAAAATGAAGACGAACCATATGAGAAAAGATGTTTGGTAAACTTTGGTAATGTTTAAATTTAAGATGTGTCAAAATTGCTTTTTATTCAATCAAGCAACAAATAAATAAATATTTCATTCCTGCATTCCTATTAAATATTTTTAAAAGGCTTAGAAATCTATTCAGTGGCATGTTTAAGGTATGTCAATCTGTGTTATCCTATCTTCCTACAATTTTCTGTTCAAATGTGGGTATTGTTTTTGTCTAATAGAATGAATACTCTCCATAATGCTAGGACTGAATGGTACAGTAGGGCTTGCTTAATTATCTTGTGCATGTACAATGTTAAGCAAAATAACCTTTTTTGCTTTTAAGGAAACTAAGTCCTATTATATCTAGTAGAGTATTAATAATAGATAAGTGCATATTACATGGTTCTAGCTTATCTGCATTGTTTCTAATAATAAACCAAGAATGGGAAAAAGGAGAAAACAAGTGATGCTTCAGAACTGTGCATTGCTATTTTAGTTCTATTGAAGATTATTAAATTGAAATCTAAAATTATCCACCAGCTCCATGGCTGAGATTATACTTGGTCCTTGCAAAATCTTATATACTATGATCCACACTTTGTAACAAATTTAAAACCCTTTAATCTGGAGGAGATTTACTAACACCAAGCCAACAACCTGTACTGGAAAAAAAAGAAATAAATAATTTAAATGGATAAGAAAGCAGTGGACAGGAAAAGAAATGGTAACAGAATTGAAAAATGTGTGGTAGAAATAGTTTTGGAATCTTTGAATGGCTGTGAATATGGGTCCTTTACTTCGATTTCATGTAATCACCCAACTTTCAGTAGAATGGGCCAGCATTGGCCAGCATTGAGATCAACTTGTGACAATCTTTCTAAATCAAATTGACTGAATTTGAAAATTATTACCACTTCTGTGTCTTCAAGTAACTTGACAAAGAAGTTGAAAAGAAAGATATTCAGTTTATATATGCCAGGGAAAGAAGAAAAAATAAATAAAATGTCTGCCAGAAAACTATGAACTATCCCTGAAATCCTGTATTATCTTACTGCATACTTAACAACACTTACTGACATGCTCTCCCTCCTGATTCCTTTTCATTTGGAGCATCTGGATGGGATAATACATGGAGCTCTGTTCCATTCTCCCTAACCAGCAGCTTTCTGATTAATTAATCATTCAAGGCATTTGAATAATACATTAAAGATATATTTCAATACTTGGTGGAAAAAAGAGGAAAGGCGGGAAAAAAGTTCTCATAACAGAAAAGATGTAAGCTGTAAATAGCCAATGAGATATAAAGATGAATAAAATTTATGTTCTTTGTTTGCATGGGAATAAGAAACTGTTCAGTCCATGACTAAATCCAACTGTTAACTACTTAAGGCTATGATTTTGAGGTAAAGTGAAAAGACAGCAATACAAGATATATATGAATTCTAAGTTATTGAACAATATTATATAGGGAGAGATAAACAGGCATAGAAGAAACTTAGAAGAGAATTAGAATTGTGAAACAGGATAAAGAATTATGCTTAAAACTCCAACTTGCATGCTGTATCTGTTCAGGAAAAATAACTAGCAAATACAAAATGTAAATTTAAAAAAAATCTGTTGAGATTCTCAGTCATCCGGGACATGGTTGTCCTAAAGGTACTTTTTCAAAAGGCAACTGAACTTACTTACTTACTTTTTTTTTTTTTTTTGAAGATGTTTCACTGTTCAGCCAAGTACCAGTTCTTCAAAATGCCTATATTATTTTTAGAAATAACTCATGGTGAATATATGTAATACTCCTTTGCATCCTGTTTTCCCACAACAACACCTCTTTATAGCAATCATAAGTCTCCTGTAAATTTTCAGAGTTATATCAATCAATAAAGACAACAAACATGAAAATAGTAAAAAAAAATACAAAGGAAAGATTATACTGTAAATACATTTGGGTACAGGTTTCATTTTATTTGTCCTATAGATAGAATTATTTACCCATTCAATAATATGTATTCACTAATCATATTTACCAAGAATTGTATCTATTGTACCTCACTATTTGGTAAAACCTTATCTTTGCCTAGTGTGTCTTATGATTTGATTACTTACATTAAAAACTTGTCAAAGAATAATGTGTCCACATTGTGAAAGTAACATGCATTGTGCATAATGAAGACATAGGATAATTGAAGACATTTGGGCATTTATAAGGAAGATATTAATGTCTGCTTGGATGATCTTTTTTTTTTTTATTCAGTGCAAATCTGCTGCTCTAAGCCCACTAGTTAAAAGTTTGTAGGAGCACTGAAAGAGTGCTATGTCTCTTGATAACCCAGTTCCCAATGTGTTGCATGGTACATGTTGCTGACATTATTTCTTGCTAAATTATAAATATGCTTTTGATTTGGAAACTACTCAGCTTGTACATAGGAATATAAATCTAGTATCTCACTATCTCTCAATCTGGTGGTAATAATCAAGAAATTATTTCTTGGTTTCTTGGGTTGCCTTAAAATGAAAAGTCAGTATTAAAATATAAATAATCCAAATTGCTAATTAACTTAGATCTGAAATATTTTTAGTATTAAACAGTTTTGAATTTTCTTCAGGATGTAAAAATACAACTTGCAAATACTTTAACCAAAATAAGCACATATGATTTTGAATTTTCTCTTATTCTCGCTTGTATTCTTTTAACTAGGTTAAGATCTCTCTCTGTCTTCTTACATTGGAAGTCATATACTTATTGGCCTGCAAGTTCTCAAGCTGTATTGATTCTACTCTGTGGCCTTTTTCCTTTCAGGTTCATATCTCTTTCTAGATACAAGCTGATGATACTATCAGTTCCCAATGCACATGCCTTGTGATACCCTATGTTTACACAGTAGGCCAGTGAGAAAAGGTCAGGCTTATTTTTCTGACCTTTTACAGTTTTGTAAACATTGGCAGCTGGAAATGTATGCTGCCTATATGTCAGCTATGGTGAAAGGTTGTTTCTAGTAGTGACATGCAAGGAAGGTAGCTGAACAGATATCTGGTGCTCTTCACAGGATAACATGTTTTCTTTCCTATAGATATAGCATAGCTGCTTCTCCATCATCTTCAAATGTTGAGTTTCTCTTTACTTACAATTTTAGCTTTATATTTGGCAGGTGTGAATTTTGAAGTACTGTTTGGATGGTTTGTTTTCTGGCAGTACAATGTCATATGACTAGATAATTGAATGTAAAGTTGTAAGTGGACAAGGTGAAAAACACTGAGAATATGCAGAAAAACACTGTGTGCTATGATATAAGTTAGGGCTTACAAGGAAGTACATTCCTGTGAAGGGTAGATGTGAAGGGTAGATGGGTTTAGCCACAGGTTTGCTTTAAAAACTGGTGAGGACCAGTGCACAATCCAGTGCTGATTTGAGCATGGAGGAAGAAGAAGTGATTCTAGGCTTATATCTTTTTCTGGAAGAAATGGGAAGCAGGCTTTAAAATGCACACTTATCTGCAAGTTTCAAGAATTGGCTATTTGAACTCTAACCTGTAGAATGAAGAGGTGGGCTTTCTTGCTTGTTATAACTGTAGTCAGGCAGGGGATGAGATGGAACAGTCCAGTTTATTCCTATTATCTCTGTGAATGGGAAGTCAGATGGAAACTTCCATTCATATTCAGATGAATATTAGCAGAAGCCTTTAACCAAACACACACACCTTAATTTATTAGGTCTTCCAAGTGTACCAGTCCCTGTTGATATATAGTTGAATACAAATAGAAGATCTTTTTCTACCTGAGCTGTTGAAGAAGTATGCTGTTAAAAGTACTACATGCAGCTCTCTCATACTTCTGCTTTTTCATTATGGAAGTACAACGCCAGTACTAAGGCTCAGAATAGTAACTGAATACAGAATCTTCATTATAGAACATTCTAATTTACATCTGAATTAATATAAATTGAATATTGACCAGATTCTGCTCTTACACAAATTTTGGTTGAGCTTGTTTTTACTCAATCTGTTTACATTCTGGGTTTTTGGGGATAGTTTATTTCCCATTTTTAGTGCCATGATTACAAAGCAAATATGTATCCAAACCTGATAATACATTAATGTGCACTGAGTGTTTTTGTGATATAAAAGAACCTGCCAGTTTTGGAAAATCCTTATTGGAAAGAAGCAAGCCAGCTTCTCTGCAACTATACAGTGAAAATTCAACAGATAATAGTGATTACCAGCAGGGAAACAATCACTTGGCCTGCTATAGAACTGTTCAAGATTTCCATTAAAACAAAAAGCAAGAACTCTGAATCTAATTCAGTGCCACAAATATTGACAAACTTATAAGAATTCAAATATTTACAAATAATTATTGATGATGCTTTCTACCACATTTTAAAAATTGTCTTATTTTTATCTATTTAGACACTTGTAACTATTGCTCGGTAATTTTTTAAAAACTCACCATTAGAGCACTTTATGTGACTCAGTGAGAATTTGAACATTTCAGTCACACAACAATCCCAACATTCAGAATATTTTTTTTTCTTAGCCAGAATTAATACTTTCCCAACAACTGTTACTGAACAGTTGTACAAAAAAATACCCTTCAAATAGCGACCCTCCATGCAGTTGGGGAATAATTGAATCAGTGAAAATATTATTCTGTATTGGTCTCCCTATGCAGATGCTCACCAGGAACTATTATTTCCACTTTTTACTTAACATCGTGGTTATTCTGATTTATTTTACTCCAGGATGTTATTATCTGATCAATCCAATGTTATTTCTATAACCACAGCCAAGTACTATTCTACTGGTCTGCACATTCAATGTAAAATTAACTCTAACACTACTTAGATATTTTAGAATAACTATATATATTTTATTTTAATTAATTGTAATTCCTTTACTGTATTGGGTGGACTATGACTGAACAAAGACTGATTTGAAAAACATATTCTGATAATCTGCTACATTTCCAGTAAGAGCAGCTACAGATTTAGTAGCTATAATATCATCATCACACACTATAACTAATATATTTAACAGCCTTTTCACCCAGAAATATAAGCAAAGTGAAAAAGAATTAGCTATCTATTGTTGTTATTAGTTGTAGTACTATTAGTTAAAACTGTATTTTGAAAATTATTTTCATATCATTTATTTCCTTGGGAGTTAATGAACAATTTAAAACAGGAGTCTTCAAACTTGACAGCTTTAAGACTTGTGGACTTCAACTCCCAGAATTCCTCCTCCAGTCATGTTAGTTCAGGAATTCTGAAGTTGAAGTCTTGCCAAGTTTGAAGACCTTTGATTTAAAATTTCATGAAGAAGTGAATGGCCTTAAGAGTTTGAAGAGCCTTATTCTAACAAAAGATGATCAGATAGAGTTGTTTAATTATTAAAATATCCCTCAAGTTGAACTGGTACCTGCTGGTTTTATGGATGTATCTAACATAATTTTCTTAGCAAAGTTTAAAATTGGTTTGCCATTGCTTTCTTCTGAGATGTTCTTTCAGCTTCTATTGTATCGTTCTGGTATGTCCATTTGGACTCTTTGAAAATGGTCTAAAACTGAAAGTGATTTTTTTTTCAGCACCATTCTCACTGAATTCTTTTAAGCAAAATTTATTGAAATAAAAGGAATTGAGATTACAAAATTTCCAACTTAACGATTTTGCATTGAGAACCAATATATCCCCATATACATTAGAGAGGAACCTTTTTAATTTTCTTTCTAATGGATTTTTGCATGTGAGCAAGTTGATCATTTCACAGTTTAGTTGTTTAAACAAGAAACTCATTAATCTTCATATTAGAAACCAAATATTTTATTTCCTTAGGCTTCCCAAACAAGTAGAAATTGAAAAGGGCCCTGTTTAACCTTGTGAAATCAACCAAAGTTATTTTGATGCTGAAGACAGAAAGTGTTGTCTGTCTTTGATTAATGAAACTGGGGTTGTTGTTTTTTGGTCATTCCTGCCAGTTTTCTAACTAAAAAAAAAAAAGATGGAATATATTTATTTTATTTTTTTTGCCTAGCAGGTCACTTTTTCCCCACATTCAAAGATGTAATGCATACTTCATCTTCCCAAATATTCCTGCATTCTGTTTCATCTAGAGCAATTTATCATGGGTTTGTTAGTTTGTTTATCTCCTAATTATCCTTTTTTATATCTTACTCTACTCCTCTTATTTATTCTTTAATAAAATCAATAAATAATTTTTTCATTGTTAAAAGAATGAATTTCTGACTAGCCCCCAAAAGGTTAGTCTTTCTACCAATTTACCTATTCAGATTTGTTTTCATCTTCATTATCTGCATAGAACAAAGAAGTCAGAGAAATACATCCAGCTTAGTTATCATACTCAGTCATTTCCCAAAGCTTCAGGTGTTCCAGAACCTATCCTGGCCTACAGAAAAATGGAAACAGAAAGGGTACACTGCCTATAAGTTTCATTGAAATACACAATGGTGGCTTCTCTCATAAAATTAAGGAACAGTATACTTTTATTATAATATTCATTTGATCTTCTTTAACTAGTTTATATTTCAAACTAGGTTCCTTTTCGGTTTAATTATGAAAGTTACCCATATATGCATGCCACATAATAATAAATGGATAGCTCATTGATGCAGAAGATTCCATGATGTCAATAATGAAAAATATACCTTAGGTGCTGATATAACTGAGCACTTTTGATTATCAGCACATTCATCACTAATCTTATATGAATGGATGATACTCAAAGTAAAAGTCAATTAACATATCACCCTGTTCTTATGGAGACACAAATGTGAATTTCAAATGGAATCAAGACTGGCAATATTATCTTCGGAATACTTCGAGTATTTTTATGGTGGGATTTTGACCCACAAAACTATAATCAGAAATATGGCTATATCAACACATTTATAGGCAAAACTGTTCTACAGAAATTAGTCCTTCTCTAGTATATAACTTATAGCTGACATCTTCCATTCAACCTGAGGCTGGATTTTTCTAGCTGGTAATTGAGTCCTACATTATACACCAGTTGGAATGTGCTTTGTGAATCTCACAGTGACAGATACTACACCACAAAATCAAGGAAATGCTATTATTCATTAATACTGACTAGCTAGGTCACCCTTATGCATTATGCAGGATATACACCTCTGTTACATTTGGCCCAAGGGAAGCATTAATGGTCAGATTCCAAATCTTAAGCAAAAGTAGTTAGGTAGTTAACTAGACACGTTGACATCTCTGTTAACTGTAGTGGCTCTCTTGGGTATTTCTGTTGTAATCATTTCAAATTATTTTGTCTCTTGCTAATATCTCATTTAGTTGCTGAGATTACAGGGAGTGGTGGTGATGATATATACTATTATTGTTCCCATTAATCGCATGAGCTAAATTCTTTTTGAAGTATTTATTACCTAGAAAAAGATTTAAGCTAATTTTCAAAATAGGAATAAAATAAATATTTTTTTTAAAAAAATAGAAAACAATGAAAAATTGCAATTACATAGCTGCAAAGTGCAATTTATCATTGTGATTGATAAAGAAAGACGGGAACATGTCTTATCATCTTTTATCATTCCTGACACTGCAGTAGCTATTTGAAAAGGAGTTGCCGGCTTTGCTTGTTACTAGACCCAAAACCTATTCGAAGGTCAAATAACAATACAAACATTAAAAGTTGGCCTTTCATTACAAATTCTAGCTGTAAGTTTCAAAAATGAATGAATAAAAGAATAACTGTTTCACATTCTAATATATTAATATTTACCTAAGCTACTATTGTTTAGATTTTACTTTTATATATTATGGAGCTTTTTGATAATTTTATTTCTGCTATTTCCTATTTTTATTTATATGCCATGCATTTTACCTTCTTTTTTTAATTTAAAGTGGCTTAAAGAAATAATGTTAACGTGTTAGCCATTGCTGGACTTCCTGTCAGCACATTGCAAACTGACACCTTATGGTTTTCACTGGCTAGCAGGAAAGTTTTTATGAGGAGAATTGTCACAGGATATTGAATCCAACCTAGCATAAACTTTCCAGAACAAAGTAGAAATTGTTGAAATCATCCATGCTCTTCTCATAAGTAGACTGTGGAAACTTCTATATCTATGGTTGGTTTACAAGTGGAGTGCTAAGAGTTGGGACCACATTAAGCTCACACTTGCAAACAAGCCCTATGACCAACCCTTCCTTCTTTCCCTCCCTCTTTCCGTCCCTCCCTCTCCCCCCCCTCTTTCTTTTTCTCTCTTTCTCTCTTTGTCTGTCTGTTTGTCTGTCTCTCTAAATTTTGCATATTAAAGTCTTTGGGTTGGCAAGATTTCATTGTATTCATTGGGTGAGTTTTTGCTTCCTTAAAAGACAATGGTGAAAATTTGATTTAAAATTTTAATTATACATGATTTTTGGGACTATGCAGTGAAAGAGTGCTTAAGAGTGTATATAGATTTTGAAAAGTTAATAATAGATTAGGGAGCCAGAAGGCTCCCTAATGAAATTATACTTTTGAATTATTTAGAAGACATTTTTTCATGGGAAAATGGAGATTGCTTTCATATTTTTTTTAGGATAAGGTGATCTTCAAGGCTAAACACTAGAGCCAGAGGATAAGGTAAGTGCAGCAGAAATCCTGAGTGCACACCTTTGAATATTTTTCAGCCAGATTTTTGACTAGGATGGATCAAATCCTTGATAAAATTGACAGAGCACATTCTAGTAAAGTTGTAAAATAAGAACAGGCTATAATGGATATATATTAAATTAATTTGAAGAATGCTTTTACATGTAATACAAATGAACATGTATGTACAAATGAAGTAATTTACATGTAATTCAAATGGGTGTTCCATCACTGGAAGTGGGTTCCATCACCGGAGGCTTTTAAAAAGAGACTGGACAGCTACATATCTGAAATATGGTTTGTTTGAGCATAGGATTGAACTAGAAGACCTCCAAGTTCCTTTCCAACTCTGTTATTCTGTTGTTCTTCTGAATATGATAAATGACTCCTTCCATAAAAGATATTAAACCAGAAAACTGATCTGTATAGTTTATTTCTTCTAAATAAACAAAAGAAATCTACTAAGATTTGGAAGACTTTTTTTTAGAAGTGACAAACAAAAGGATAAATGTTGATGATATTAAAGTTCTGAATGACTCTTGCTTTGAAACACAGATGAACACAACTGTTTCTGAAATTTTTTGAGGGGTTTAAGGAATGAAATTATTTTTAAAAAAATCAGGAAAGATTTATAAGCTTGTTTGACTATAGTTAAAAGAAGAAACTAGTTGCATATAGTTGCTCCTACTGGACTTTGCTGACAAAGATTGTTGCATTATTTGGACTTTCTTTTCTTAAGAGATGAGCAATGGAGAGAAGAAAGATTATGCTTTATTTAGAGATGGTGATAAGGTATTAAAATTGTTTTTACCTGCTGATGAAGGGAAATTTACTTCTTTGTTCTTTCTCCTTCACTTTTATCTTTTCTTCCTGTTCCACCCTTTCTTTCTTTCTGTTTCTTTTTTGTGTTTTTGTGTTTTCATTTTTTGTACTAACTTTTATTGTGTTCATTTATAATTCTTAATAAAATTATTTGGAACAAATATATAGGTACTCTAAGAAAACATTTCTTTTGAAGAATTGCATACGTATTTTGAAAATAAACACAAACATGATAATTTGGGAACTAGCACAGTTAATGCCCTAATCAGTAAGGAGCCTTAGTTAACTCCCTGCTGATTTACTGTAATTCACTTTACATGTGGCTGCTACTGGAAAAACATTTGGAAACTGCAGCTGGTCCAGAGTTCAACGGCAAAGGTCACTGGGTAGCAGTTTCAGTGGCATAACCTTATATGACATCTCTGCTCTGCTGGATTAGGTCCCATAGGGCTTTCAGGTGCCATTCAAGCTGCTGGTTGTTGTCTACAAAGTCCTAATGGCATGGGGTAGGATATGAGCATTTCTGCTCACTTATCAGGCAAGCTCCAGGTCTATTCCATTAGGAAATGTCATTTTATGAAAACTAGGAAAACTCTATTTCAGCACCTGCCTTTCTGAACAGCATCCCTTCCAGAGATCCAGATTAACCAGAAGATTCTGGCCTTTTGTACTGCACTAAAAATAAGATATTTTCCCAGACATGTAGGCTGGAAGATTAAATGAACCTTACTGGTGGTTTGATCTGAAAATGGGATTAGTTCTAGACCCAGTCAGCTATTTCCTTCTTCTCCCCCTCCCCATCCTCCTCCTGTTTTTTTTCTTTTTCTTTTTGATCTATTGTATTTGGTTAGAGTTTACACTTTTGTGTGCCCACAGACTCGGTGTTGTAAATAAAATTATAAATTATGTAAACAATGTAAATTATCTAAGTAGATAAAATAAACAACCAATTTGTTTGATAGCTAGATAACTAATAATGTTAGGTGTCCTGTGTGATAACTAGGGCTAGGTGAGACAGTTAAGCTTTTACTCGTGGAACATCTGAACCACTCAACAATATGCCATGCAAGGAAGCAGCACACTTTTACCAATTACCATTCTGCAGCCTTGCTACTTTATTCTTTAGATGGTGGGTGAGGGTAGAGGCATGTGTCTACCTTATAAAACAACTTTGTACAGATATTCATGCAACCTTTTTGTTAAAGCAAAGTACCCCTTCACAGCTTTGCACAGTCATAATGGCTACTGCTCAATTCTTTGTGCCTTTCCCTCCATAGAATGCAAAGTGCTTTTTAAATAGCCCCAAATACAATCAAACCATTGACTACATCTGATCTGGCAGTTTTCAAAGAAATAGCAATGCATCTGTGAATCAAAGCATTCAGAA
This sequence comes from Notechis scutatus, assembly GCF_049901735.1. Lineage (NCBI taxonomy): Eukaryota > Metazoa > Chordata > Lepidosauria > Squamata > Elapidae > Notechis > Notechis scutatus. Next base: position 119,085,686 of record NC_142012.1, read on the forward strand.
AAAAATACTTTTAAAGTGACTATTATTCCAATATTGGAAAGTCAATTTGGACCAACAAGTTTTAATAATATCTTAGAAAGTATGGAATGCTATTTCTTACTTTTCTTCTGTTGCTAACTAGAGAGTTCCACTATCATAATGTTTAAAACTCTTGCATATCCTCTTGTTCCATAGTTGTGCCTCAGTAGTATAGACAGAAATATGCACCTATGTTGGCAGGGTTGATTTAGGTGTTATGCTTTTTTACAGTAAGGTTCTTTTGGTTATCTTGCTGTTTTTATGTACCATTCCTGAAAAAAAAATACTAAACCAATATTTCCATCATAATGTCTCTCCCTGAATTTTAACTGAAGTTGGGGAAGAGCTTTATGTGACTTACTAAAAGAAAGCAAATATGATAGGATTTAAAAAACCTCTATCTCATTTTGTCCATTTCACTGAGTCTAACAAATTGCACAGAACAATTTCTGCTATTGTTTTTTCACAGCAATTGATACAATATCTGAAGATTAATCTATAGTTCTGAATTATTTATAATGACGCCTTTGCAATTTTGAAAAAAATAATCCAAAAAGAATAAGCGTCTGAAAAAGAAACTCAGAAATACTCCATGTAAAACAATATTATTGACTAAAGGACAGATAGAGAAAATTGTATTAGCTCAGAGCTCTGTAGAACTTGCCACAGTTTCTATCAAATATTTTTTATTTTTTCTTCCTAGTGTTTTTCCACAAATATAGACCCTCATTTTTTTGTGGGGGGGGATGTAAATAAACCAAGTGTTGATCCAGTGGTTGTGGCAGGAATTGACTAACCAGCTTGTTCCCAAGTCTAATATTGTGCGTTGAGAATGAGTCACCCAACCAACTTTCATGCCATCCTGCTGACTTAACCACTACAACAAAAACTGGCTCTCAATAACTGAAAATTAATGTTGGCCCAATTCTGTCTTCTAATTTCCCAAAAAGCTTTTGTTCCTTTTATGGAAACAATTGTTTTCTACATAATTCCTAGGGTACTTTAGAATTTCATTACAATTTATTTAGAATATTGCAGTTGTATTTCCTATCTGTTCATCACTTGGTATCTCCCAATTTTTTTTTTAATCAGAAAAGGTCCATGAAAAGAGCGGTACCATGATATCATTCCTTATACTTAAACTCAGGAGTGTCAAACTCCCAGGCCGTGGGTCAGATGCATCATGCACTGGCCATGGCCATGTCGAATTTAGTGAAAAGGAAAGAAGTTATGATACGTCACATGACAATGCTGTGAAGATGCAAGTTTGACACCCCTGTTTTAACTAAAAGATGAGAAGCCAGCTACTGGAGAACTGGTAGAGCAAGGAAGTCAAGTTGCCCTCCCATGTCTTCTTGTAGTGGTAGAATACCATGCTTATTTATGAAAATTGTACCCAAATGTCTTTTCTCTGGCAAATGTCTTTCCTCTGGCAAAAAACAAATAAGAAATATTTTCCAACAAACCGACTTAGAATTATTATTTTTTAATGTACAATGTAATTAATATAGCATTATTTTTACAGTTAGAAAACAATCACAACAACAACCTGTTGTTGCAGTAATAGTGAAAACTCTCAAGAGAAATGTTTCTCAACATTTTGAAAGCCTAACAAATCTGCAGGTTTCTGGTCATTATGTTGTGCATTATATATAAGCAGTGCATAATTTTTTAAAAACAAAAACCACCAAATTACTGGCAGAGAAATCAAATTTCTAGGACCATTTGAATTCCCACAAGGAAATGGAAATTCTTCCACAGATTCTTAAAGTCATAACTCCATGCTAGAGAGGACTGTTTTATTGTTGAAAAGGTTGCAGCAGGAGAAGTTTTGAGAAGTTGCATTTCCTTGGGATTGAATTGAATCAAAAGAAGCCAGAGAAGCTGCCGATTGCTGGAAAAATGCAAAATAAAAAGCACAATATTAAAACAAACTTGACCTTTTTATATCTAAATAAGTACAACAATATTTCATTTAAACTGTAATAAACTCTTTTCATTTTAAAAGGAATTTATAAATCATTCTCCCCATCAAATTAAAGAGAAAGAGAATAAAAATACAGGAGAATTTGTTTGCATAGCATTAATTTGGTGGCAAAAATACCTGGATTTGTGATTTATCTTAAATTATTCAGTGAAAAAAGTCCTTCATATGTTCCCAGTTCTAAGACTTTTATAAACTGATAACATTATCATTTTTCATTGGTTCTGTTTGTTGTGCCTTGCAGAAAAGGCAACATTTTTATTAGTTGTCTATTCTGTGTTTGTGGTGTCCTTCAGTACACAAGAGACAATTCCTGAGTATTTGATCATGTCATCAGTCATAAAATTTAGGCCCAGTGCAGCCTTTTATATTCGCTATTTTGTGAACATTTTGATATGAGTTATGGATGGTAGTAGATATAAAGTTAAATGAACATTGGTGCTTTCCTGAGACATAAGATTTAAAGATATTCCAGCTTGACTCATTTCTACATTTCAGAAGTAACAACTACTCTTTGGAAACTTCATTGTGATGAAGCAAAAGTTATTTGATAGTTGAACTCTGCAGGGCTTGCTAAATGAGAGGAAGGTGGATTAATTATTTTATAATTGTGTATCATGTTTCTCTCAGACAAGTCAAGTGATTTATGCCCTGCCTTTTCTTTGCTCACATGCCTCCATAAATCATTATCTTAAGAGGCACATATCCTGCTGATTCAATCACTTTGTGTCGATGAATAGTTGCCATTCTGAAAAATCATAATGAATTAACTCAAAAAAGACTGCAATATCAAATGGTCCAAATGAAAAATAGAAACAATATTAAGCAATGGCCCATACAGCCAAAGTACTTCATTTTCTTTTTAGTGATCAAATGAAAGGCTGTAACCTGGGCTGTGAAAAGCCACATAAAAATCACACAATTTATTGCAGTAAAAGCATCCCATTAAAGCATATTCATGAGTTAAAATTGGGATCCATTTCAAATTGAATCAGATGGTTTCAATCTTAATACTTCAAGTACTACACTTTTGAGGATACATGGCAAATAATAACATATTATTTATTATTTAGAGCAGTGGTCCCAAACCTTTGTGGCTTCGTGGCCCAGCTGGGGAGAAGAGGGAATCGAGCCATGTGAGCATGCACATGATACATGCACACATGCAGTTCTACTCATGCAGAGATTGCTCCCCTGAAGTCTTTAATCAGTTTTAAAAAATTTTGTCATGGGGAATAAAAGCCTTTGAGGATGCAATCTTGTAATCTTTCAAACTTACCAATGCTGCCCAAAGCTCCAAAAGCAGGTTGGGTATACTGCATAGGCAGCCTCATCCTACTCAGCCTCTGCTTCACTGCTTTGGTTTTGGAGCATTGGAAATAGCTTTATGGCCCAGCTGGTGAGGGAGACAGGGTAACTTGGTCACGCAAGTGGTGAGTTGGCATACACACACATGCATGCAGCTCCACTCAGATAAGGTAGAAGGGAAGCCTTTGGGGTGCCACTCGTGTGAGTGGAGCTTCATGTGGCCATGCACACCACACCGGTCCACCTCTCATGCGGCTCAGTTCCAAATAGGCTATGGCCCAGTGGTGGGCTCTGGCCCCGAGGATTGTGACCTCTGATTTACAGCATGAAGTACATATACACTATGTAAATGGAAAATATTAAAAACATTATACAGGCTACATCTTTTGACAACAATAGCATTCTACTTGCAGATTCCAGCTACTATCATATTTGTCTATTTAGTAAAGATGAAGCACAGCCATGGATCTTGAAGTGCTGGTGAAATTAGTTTACTTACCTCACAAAATAATTGCTGGAGGAAAAACTGAAAGAAAACCTTCTCCATATTTCCTCAGATTGCATATAAGGACAGTCCAGTAAAACACGTGAATGTGTAACTGAGTTTTGTGGATAGATATGCAGGTATTCCTTTTCTTTGATGTAGATGAAAATATCCTGTAATGCTAGTTCCTTAGTAGAAGTGCCTAGTTAATTTTATCACCTGATTTTATTTAATGTTTCATACTTTCTTAAACAGTTCCACAATGCAGCATTTTATAAAAATTCAAGCAATATGGTGAAACAAAGAGATATACTATTTAAAGTATTAGGTTTACATAAGACTGATATAGATAATCTGATTAAGGTAAAAAAAAAAAGAATTGCGCGGTTTGATGCTTATAACATTTATTAATCATATAGTAAATATTTAGCTATCTAACCTAGAGTCTAATCCCACAAAACAAACATATGGTAAATGCAGAAAAGAACAAATTTTAATCAGTAAATCTATGTCGTAATTCTCTAGAAATTCCAAGGTGATCTACAGTAGGCTACAGTACTTTATGTTCCTTATGGTAACTATACTTCAGTCTAAAAAGAAATGCCAAGTGTTAACAAGGTGAAAAAATTGTGATTTAAAATGCTTATGTCCTTGATGCACATTTAATAGATCTGTTATGAGACTATTTTCCACTTGCTGATGCTGCCCTTGAGAGGGAATGCAGTGCAGGTGTTTGAAGAATGAATATAACATTTTATGAATCAGGCACCTGAAATCCGATCATACCATGTGGCCTCTAGAGGTGGTATCCATACAGAACTAATATTATGTATCTAGTGATAATATCATGCTGCCATGCTGAATTACTTGTATTGCTTTATTTTGGCCATTGTGAATGTCTGGCTGATTAATTTTCATTCAATAGAAATAGAAATGATGGCAATGGTATTGCAGATAAAATTGGATCGACATTAGCTGGGACCTGAAGATCAATTACATACAGTTGTGTCCTTCTCTGAGCCAGGAATGATATCACTTCTGTAATACACAATGCCAGATGTATCTATCAGAGCACTGGGATGGGTAGAAAACTCCTTCATTTAAATTTATATCTTTCCCATTGACTTGAAATTTGGATTATGCTTCGGCTAACTTTGCCAGTTTTGATAGAAACTGATTCTTTGATGACTTATAACCAAAATCTATTTTGTGACAGAATTATCTGATGGTGGAATGAGCTAAGATTATTTTGTAAATAAAGGGATAGAAAATGGTATTTTAAAACATTATCTAGATGTTAGGAAGCAATATGAGTAAATGGTTTCTAGATTCAGTAATACACCTGACTGTAAATAGATTTTTTTTTTCAAAATTATACATTTATTCATTAAATCCAAGAGGTCTATAATTTATGAATGGGGAATTAGCTTGGCTGTGATTTCCTTAGGGTTGTTCATGCTTCAGTTATTAAAGAAAATGTGTTTTGACAACCTGAGCTTGAGCATAGTAGTACCTCTTAATGAAACAGACCATTTTTTTCAGACTTCTGGGTGAACCTGAAAAAAGATGCTGCTACTTGAGATTTTTGTGATTCTTGAACTCTTGCAACTCTTCAAACTGACTAGTTGCTTTAATAAACAGTAAAGAAGTGCTGTGCTCACATTTACACGAAACATTCACTATTCCAATTTGATTAATTCAAAAAATTACCTTATATTTTATGCACACGATCTATTCAATTTCTGCAGGATGGGTGTGTTTGCTTCACTGAGATACATTCACCTCAGTGACTTACAGTAAAATTTGCCTGATTGAAATGTTTTGCATCATTCTGTTATCTCTTTCACTCCTTGCAGTATAGTAATCCTTGGTTTACATCACTCATTCAGTGTTTGTTACAACTGCAAGGATTTAAAAAACTAATACACAATAAAAAAGAAAAAGAAGGAAATGGAAGTTGTAGAAAAGAAAATGATAACAGAAAGTGAGAAAATAAGGAAAAATAGGAATATAATGAAGAAAGAGAAAAGAAATATATGAAGAAATGACTTCACGTTCATTACAAGTATAAACAATTTTAGTAATTTATCACCTTTTCTTAAAATACAACAAATGATTTCTTCTTCCCATGCCTCATCTATTATCTGTAAAGGGATTATTTTAAAAAATTCTCATTTTAGTCCTGATGAGCAAACGTCCATTATGGCTTACCAAAAGTAACCAGTAATAATTTGATATATATATTAACCTTGATCAAATAAATAAACTTTATGTTTCTTTCTTTTACTTCTTTTCTTTCATTTCTTTTCATTTTTTTGGTCCTTTGTCATAAAACTTTTCAGAGATTTAACAAGCCTCTTTTGTAAATCCAATAGAAGAAGATTAATCAAGTCAGTATCTTGGTTTCATATCCCTTTTAATTATTAAAACATTAGCTGGAATCCTTTGTATGTATAGTATAGCAACTTTTTCCATTTTTGTAGCTTGTCATTTTTTAAAGCTTGTTTCAGACCACTCTCGCTTTTGGCCAGTAAAATGTGTTCTTCTTCCATAATATCTTTCAAACATAGTCTGTCTAGACAGACACTCTTAAATTAATGTCCCCATTGTTCAAAAATATTCTTATATATGTTGATTATTAAAATATTTTGCTCCATTCTGTAATAGGAAATCAATTTTAAGTGCTCTTCTTTTTTTTAATGGTAATCTTTAGATCCTTATGGTATTCTCTAATATCCAAACTTAAAAATTCCATCCTATCATTTTTTTTTAAGAATTCAAAACAAAACATTTTCCCATGGGAAGTGTTCTAATAATTAATTTGAAAACCTTATTTCACATTTATATGGACCCTTAGTCTATTTCTAACATTCCAGAATCAAAGTTTGAATCACTGAAAAGAAGTTAATGGTTAATTTCTGTAATGATTAGAAAAGAAGATATGTTAATGCAGTATGCTAAAAAGTGCCTACCATGTTTTAAACAAAATGTTTATTGTTGGCTGCCAGTGCTCTAAAGGTGCCAGAGACTACTGCTGCTGTTTAATCTTTATTTTTTCATATAGTATCATAGCTGGATGTAGCAGTACCTGCTTTTAGTTTAATTTGTTTTTTTTTCCTATCATTGGGATGCTAAAAGAAATAGCTGAATTTTATGCTGTCCTGGAAAAATCTACATTATTCACTGTTACAGAAGCTCATGGAATCTATCCTTTGTTCCTTGTAATGTCTTTGGTGATTCCATTTTCATGGTTAAAATCAAAGTCTGTCCATGAGTGAAATTTGTTAATGATAAGGTCCCTTCCCATAACTGAGAGCATATATAAATGCATTAGAACTTGCATTAATGAACAGAGCTGAATTAGCAGCTTGCTTAAATTTACTGCTTTTGTTATGCATAGGTAATGCTGAAAGTAATACAAGCATTATTTTAATCTGTGGTTCATTTATTTTCTCTTTGCTAAAAAAGTAAAGATGTTTAAAAGATAATCTCACTTTTTTTGGGGGGGGGGGATTAGAAAGAGCTGAAAAGAGCTACACCCCAAAATGGTAATTTTCAGGAAGATTCACATGAAATTTGGGATGAAATGCATTTGTAGAAAAAAAAAAGTTCTCTCAAATGCACTTCTAAACCTGAGTACAATATTTGTATTTTGAAAATATAGTATTTCTAAAAGGATATATTTCTGCAGTTAATTATGTCCAGGATAGTTAATTCTTTGGAATTTGTAAAGATTAGATTTTTCAAGCATTGTGACTTTATGTGAATATAGAAACTACCAAGTCTCATTCCCGTTACTAGTTTGTCTCATTCAACCAATAACATTGTGAATTAGTTGTGTGCTGATAGAAATTCTATGTTGCTCTGGTATTTGCTTGCTTATATATTGGATAAGGAATAAGTACAATATAATCAATAAAATATTTGGACCATAATATTTCTCCACAGATATATAAGGTGATGTGCCTAGATTCTAGATCTTTCTAACTGTTAAATATTGCAGGAAAGGTTTGAAGATAATACCACAACCCATTTAATTTGACAACTCTATTTAAGGGAATGGTAAAATACCTAGGTATTATGGAAGAATTCTGGCTGTCTACCTTAGCCAGTGGAATAGGATATTAAAAGTGGGTGTTACATTGCTATATTGCAGGAACACCTGACCAGTTCATAGGGCCTATCTTTTCTCATTGTTTACTTAATAGTTTGTTTGAAATGAATATTCTACTACTGTACTTGTTGAAAATTTCCTCGATTTGGAAATAGTTGTAAGCATTAGCCAAAAAGAAAAAGTATGACAGAACAAACACATAACCTCTTTTTTCCTTTTTTTTTCTTACTGTTATTATAAAAATCTCATGTCCAAAATTCATTGCCTCCAACAGATTGGTGAGGTATCCGTGTAATAGCAGCACAAGTTCAATCATTTGCAGGATCAGTAATTGTAACTTTAACCCTAAGCCTATTGGGCAGGAAAAATTGCATGACACCACTCCCTACAACAGCCTGATATATAAAACAGAGTACAGTATGATGCTGAGAACAATATGGAAAGTCTGATAATGTTATTAGCAGTTGCATATCTCCTGTATAAAGCAACTAAAACTCATTTTCACATATATAATTATAGTTGCTATTTATCAGTGGTGTCTATGTACATGAGTTTCACTATTATCTTACCTGTCTTCCAACAAATGAAAAACATTTGTTTGTCATAAAAACTGTGAGTCTCTCTCTTTCTCTTTCTCTCTCACACATACACACATACACACATACTCACTCACTCACACTTTTTCTCTCTCTGTTGCTCTAATTATCCTGATTTAGGATTACTTTTAATGAAAAATACACTATATATTGATAAAAAGGTTGCATATTATGTAAGTAATATGCAAATATCTTTTTGTTTTTGTCCCATTAACATCATCAAAACCAAATTAGATCAAGCTCATGATTTATGATGACTTAAAATTTTATTATTTTTATGAGTTTTTAGGTTTTTTAAAAAAATGTTTGTTAAATTACTATTTATGCATTGGTTGAATAGTTATCTTATTAGCTGTGCTAACAACTGTTCATAGAGTTATTAATATACATATACACAAACATACATCATACATACATATTTATTTATAAAACAAATGGATTTTTTTTTCAGCTTTAATGGACATTCATTGGAAATTATTGTTCAGAAGAAATCATGATTGAGAAGAATGGAAGAAACATTTTTCATCCAAACATGCTGTGACCTGCAAAACTAGAGAGAGTTGGAGACATATTGCATATTTATATATGCACTTAACTATTTTTCCCCCAGTTGTGAAAAATAGTTTCCAAAAAGCAGAGCACTCTCACTTTCTCTAGACTCCAGATTATCACGGGCCTTTTTCTATGTCAATTCCTTCCAGCCAAGGCTTGACTGGGGCCACAATAGCTACATTTTGGTTGACCCTATTTTCCTAGGGTTTTTAATCGGATTGTAATTGTATTTTAATTTATACTGTTCTAGATTGGGTTGCTGCTGCCAGGTTTGTATTATTTTTTTCATCTGGCACTTTAATTGATTTCATAGTAAATGCTTTTATTTGAATTGCAATATTAAGTATTTTATGGTAAATCCTCTGGTGATTGAACAGCTTAATTTTTTTTAATAAACAAAGAAACTAAGCCATGTATAGTAGTATGGTAATTTGAAATCTGAACATTTGGTTTAAAATTGCTGTAACTTAGATACTCTAGCTTCTGTATCAAAGTGATTGCAATTGTTGCCTTGTTTTTTGTTGTTGTTTTTTTTTTGCTCTTCAATGGCAGATGCATTGGGATTGGACATATCAGATGAACCAGTAAAGTCCAGCTGAACCTCTAAAGATTTTCCTCTTTGTGTGAGGAATTGTTTCTCAGCAATAAAGTGAATTGCTAGCTCTATCAGTCAACCAATACTTCAGCCTCTATCTTCATCAGTTGTTCTTTGCTATAGATATGTTTAGTGGACAATCTCAATAAAGCACTATGAAAAAAGATTCTGAGCATCTTGTCATGGCCATGATAAGTGTCAGTTGTATTTGGGGGAATGACAGTAGAACTGACATTTTTATTCTGTATGTCACTTCTTATAAATTGTAGTACCTTTCCAAATGATAGAACTCTTCTATGAGTTGAAACAGAGGAAAGATATATGATTTTATGTATCGCTTCTCAATTTCATTCTGGTGATGTTTCATGTTTTATTTCTTTAACATTTTATTGACAACTGATACACACATGGATAACATTTTGGACTTTAAATATTTAGAAACAAATGGATGAATAAATAAAATAAATGAACAAGGAACCAGACTTCTAATAGAATGTCAGGTTCATATCACCCAATTATACAACCAATTTCCTTTAAGCTAACATTATTGTGGAGTATAAAAGTATTATAATATTTCAGATGGCGAGTAGAGTAGAGTAGAGTAGAGTAGAGTAGAGTAGAGTAGAAGAGAAGAGAAGAAAAGAGAAGAGAAGAGAAGAGAAGAGAACAGAACAGAACAGAACAGGAGTAGAATAACAGAGTAGGAAGGGAGGTCTTCTAATCCTGTTCAGGCAGGAAACCCTATACCATCTCAGACCAATGATTGTCCAATTTCTTCTTAAAAACTTCCAATGTTGGAGTATTCACAACTTTTGGGGGCAAGTTGTTCCACTGATTAATTGTTCTGTCAGGAAATTTCTCCTTAGTTCTAGATTGTTTCTCCCCTTGATTAGTTTCCATTTATTGCTTCTTAGCCTGCCTTCAGGTGCTTTGAGGAATAGCTTGACTCCCTCTTCTTTGTGGCAGCCCCTGAGATATTGGACCACTGCTATCATGTCAGCTGTAGTCCATGATATGGGTACATCTGATGAAATCCATATTCATGTAGGATTTGAAGTAGGCATGAAAGTGCCTCAAGTTGTGATATATATATATATATTTGTATGTGGAACTTTGGTTATTCGGGTTTTCTCCCGCGTAAGATTGGAAGTAACTAGGCAACGTTTCGATGAAGTCTCATTCATCTTCTTCAGGCTTGTGTCTTCGGCTCTGATTGGGTGGGGGTGTGTTCTCATTGGTTGGGGGTTTGGCTGTGTTCTGATTTGTTGGGGGGTTTGCCGTGTTCTGATTGGCTGGAGGTGTGTTCTGTTCAGGTGGGGGCTTGGTTGTTCTCAGGTTAGTCTTAGTTGCTGGGGGATTTGAGCTGGTGAGCTGTGATCCTGCTGTTTGGCTTCGAGTTCGTGGTCGTGCCGCATCTTCATGGTGGGTGTCACTTCGCTTCATGTATGGCTCGGAGGGGTTTGAAGTGGGTAGTGACACAGCCAAACCCCCAACCAATGAGAACACACCCCCACCCAATCAGAACACAGCCAAGCCCCCACCCAATCAAGTAACACCCCCACTAGCAGTTAAAAGGAAGAAGCAGCTACAAGCTCACATCACTCTGAGAAGCACAGAGCCGAAGACACAAGCCTAAAGAAGATGAATGAGACTTCATCAAAACGTTGCCTAGATACTTCCAAACTTACGCGGGAGAAAACCCGAATAACCAAAGATCTATATATGTATGTATGTATGTATGTATGTATGTATGTATGTAGGTCTAGGTGTGTTCAGGTCTTTTCCCATGTAAGATTAAGAGTATCTTGGCGACGTTTCGGCGAGTCCCACTCACCATCCTCAGGCTGGTGCTTTCGGCTTTGTGCCAGTGCAAGCAGTGTATGATCAGAGCTGCCATCTCTCTATAAATACTGGTGGTGGGGGCTGGTGTGCTGGGCTGGTTGGCTGCACTGCTGCCTCTTGATTGGTTGATGGAGTTGATGTTGGTATAATGGGCTGTGTGATGGCCTTGTGAGTTTTGTTGTGGAGATATCCTGGATCTTGTGCTGTAATTTCCTGGGTCATTTGTTTTGTAGTGATCTTTTTTCCATTAGCCTCTCGTGTTTTAACGGCTTGAGTAATGGGTTGTGTGATGGGCTTGCGAGTTGTTTTGTTGTGGTATCATGGGTCCTGCGTTGTAATCTCCTGGGTCGTATGTGTTTTGATCTCTTTTCCATTAGCCTCCTGTGGAGTAACGGCTTGGGTAATGGGTTGTGTGATGATCTTGTGAGACGTATTGCTGTGGTATCCTTGGTCTTGTGCTGTGATATCCTGGGTCATTTGCTGTGTTGCAACTTCTTGAGTTCTTGTGTTGTAACACAGCAAATGACCCAGGATATCACAGCACAAGACCAAGGATACCACAGCAATAAGTCTCACAAGGTCATCACACAACCCATTACCCAAGCCATTACTACACAGGAGGCTAATACCTCACTATACCTCAGCTATTGCTGATTTACAGCTTAGCCAGCATGGTCAACAATATAGAAATTTAGCAGTTTGAACTTAGCATTTAAAAAATCACAGAATGACCATCTTATTATAAGGGAAGTTATTCATTTATTGACCACTGTTTCATCTTTCATCAACATAGTTTGGTTGTCATCAATCGTTTCCAGAATTAAACTTAATAAACCAGATTGATTCTATTTTCTGACCAGAGGTGGGATTTACATTTTTAAACAACTGGTTCTATAGGTGTGGCTTGGTGGTCATGTGACTGGGTGGGCCTGGCTTGGTGACCATGTGACTGGGTGAAGCATCAAAATAACCCAGATGTCTCCTGCTGAAGACAGGGGGTTGGACTGGATGAGGTCTCTGAGGTCCCTTCCAGCCCTGGATTGCTGTGCTGTTTCAAAGCATCCTCTGAAGCTGAGTCTAGTGCCAGGGTTTGTGGTCCTTCCTTCCTCTCTTTTTTCTCTCCCTGCCTCCCTCCTTCTATCCCTCCCTCCCTCCCTCCCTCCCTCCCTCCATATTATATTCACTTTCCTTTCCCTTCCCTATTTCTCCTTCCCTCCCTCTTTCTTCTTTTTATTCTCCCTTACCTCCCTCCCTCCCTCTTTCTTTCTCTTCTTTTCTTCCTTTCTTTCCCTCCCTCCCTCCCTCCTTTCCTTCCTTCCTTCCTTCCTTCCTTCCTTCCTTCCTTCCTTCCTTCCTTCCTTCCTTCCTTCCTTCCTTCCTTCCTTTCTCCCTTGAAAGCTTATCTTCTTCCTTGAAGGCCTCCCTGGCAGCCAAAATCGGGCATGGGAGGGCAGCACCGCCCCTCCGCACCACTTTTTTTGTTCCCACAAGGCCTCCCCACACTTACCTTTGAGCCAGACAGGCCTTGTGGGGACTCCTGGGAGGGGTGGTGCAGGGTTGGTGGGGCCAGCTGGTCATCTGAATTATTGGTTCACTGAACTAGATGTAAATTAACATCCAGTTTGCCTGAACCAGCCCAAATTGGCTGAATCTCACCCCTTTTTCTGACCCTTCAAAAGCAGTGGTGTAATTCCCGAAACTTCTGGTTTGAAGGGCTTAAGCGACAGACAGAAATCCGTGATCGTGCGCGGTTTCTGTCTGGGCTCGCCGCTGGAGCACCCCGAGCTGGCTGGTTTCGGGGCTAAGCCACCCCGTAGAGGTGGTGAAGAGGGGGGAGACCACCAGCAGGGTCAAGGAGAGCCGCATCTCTCCTCCTCAGCTGGCCATTACTCCCTTTCCCGAAGGCGGTTGCAGCGGTGGTCAGAAATGGCCACCACAAAGAAGAACTCGACCAGAAAAGAATGTGCAGGAGGAAGATAAAAAGTTATAGTTTTGGCTGACCGGGTTAAATTGTAAAAGCAACAACCAAGGTGCCCTGGAATTTAAACTTACAAAAAATAACATTGCTCCCAAAGAAGAGTTGAAAGCAGCGAAGGAAAGTGAAAAGGGAAAGGTTTGGCTTTTTCCCCCCTTTTCTCTCCTTCCCTATACTGACAACTAAGAGACTTAAATAAGAAATCGGAAAAATCCACTTTGACATCAATAGGCAATTAAGCTGAAAATAAAACAAAATGCCAAAGGGATAATAAAGATTTCTGGACATTAAAAACTTTCTTTTTCATAAGCAGGAAGGGAGAGAAAAAGAATAAGGGCAGGATCTGGAAGAGGGAGGAGACTGCCTGGAATTAAAAAGAATTTAAAGTAAAACTTCAACAAGACTTCTAAAAGATACATTTTAACTGAAACTTTGCAACTAAATAGTAACCCCAGGAAGAGAAAGTGGGGAAACAAAAGAGCAAAAAAGAAACAGCTTGCGTGTATTTGGACTATTTGGTGATCTTTGGATTTTTGGTTATTATATTTGAATGACTAAAATCAATCGGGTGGTTGTTTAAAAATTTATACAATGGCACCACTTCTGGATGAATTGAAAATGGAACTTAAAAAGTACAAAGAAAATGCACAAGAAGGGAAGGGTTCTTTTGGCTTCGTTTTTCAATTCTTAGAAATGGAGATTTGGAACTATGAGAAACAACAAGAAAAGACTGCAAAACAAGAAGACTGGGACAAAGAAGAAGCCATCTTTAATGAACAAGTAATTTTATGTGGGGAAGAAAAAGGAAAGGGGGGGAAAGAGAATGGAGAATTTAAGACTTAAAAAACAACAACCAAAGAAAAGGAAAATAATTTGAAAAATAAGTATAATACTGGAAAGCAACAGAAAAGGGGAATACGGAAGAGAGAAATAGAGGTAGAGAGACAAGGGGGTAAAAAGGGGAGAGAGAAGAAGAGAGGGAAGAAGGAAAGGAAAAGAAGCTACAAAGGACCGGGGCAAGATATAGAGAAACAGGATCTATTTAGAGATAATGGGTGAAAATCTAACTGAAAAAGGGATTCTGTAAAGGTACATAAGATTATATTGTTATATTAGTAATAGAAATAACTTTAGAAAATTGGAAACAACGTATGATTAAAATGAGGGATAAAATAGTGTAATTTAGTGAAATGTTTGTGAATAAAATAAGTGAAATAAAATAAATGAGAAAATTGAATTAGGAAGGAACAGGAACATTTTAATTAGTTAATGTTTTATAAAATATAAGTGAAGGGGGGGGTGAATTAACTATGGAAAGCTTATAATTGTTCCCATAGAAGTATGATATTTAATTGAAAATTTAATTGAAAAGTAATGTTAAAGATGTTAAGACTTTAATGAATATTAATATTAATGATATAATTGAATTGGAATGGAATGTTGTTTTAATTATATATATTTATAATTTTTTTTCTTTTTAAAAAAATACAGGGGGGAATTTTAAGAATGTACCAAGCAGAATCCGAATGGAAGTTATGTATTATATTGAATGTTACAACTTTAGGGAAAAGATATAAAGGCATCATACTCCAATCAGTAACTACAGGAGAAATTTTGTTTAATGAGAAAAGATAATAGATAATTGAAACAGGACAGACAAAAAATATAAATACAATGATTTGAATTGAGAGGTGATAATTAAAATAAAATTGAGAAAATTAAAAGAGGGGAGAAGCTATGTAGAAAATGTAAAGTAGTAATAAGATATGGAATAGAATATAAAAATGAGCATGAACCTGAATTTGTGTCTGTACGAAGAAATGTAACCCGGGATTATGCTGCTTTCAAAAAAGATGTTTTATATGTTTGTTTGTTTTCTCTTTGTGAAAACTCAAATAAAATTTACAAAAAAAAAAAAAAAAAGCAGTGGTGTAATTCCCATTAAAACAAATAGGTTGTTGATATATGCAGTGGATATTTACTATGTTTTTGCCTTGAGGGCATGCATATTTAAATCCCTATAAGCATTTATCTTTCACTTTCATTATGATATAGTTGAGGACATTGTGGAATGTTAACTTCATGCAGTCAAAGCATATTCTTCCTTTTTGTTTTTCTATATGTAGGTAAATCCCAATTCCCCTATTTGCAATCTACTGGCTGCTCTATTTACACAACTCTCTTTACAATGCAAATTGAAAAGTAGATAATGTGCTGCAGTGGTTGATGGCCAAAGAAGACTAAATTTGTTCACTTCAGGACTTGATATATTTATAAATCAGTTCAATAAAATACTGATCTAGTTCAAGTTAGGTTTGATGAAAAATTTAATGCAAAAAATCTTTTTTTTTTTCCTGGCATCACATAGCTAAGCAATTTGAATAATTTTTATAATTCTACTAAATGTAGAGGAAAGCTTCTGAGTTTAGTAAGTTAGAGACTTTGTCAAAGTAATCTTCCTACCTGTTTTCTCAAGAATAAAAAAAAGTGATGATGCCAGAAGTTATTTCAATGTAATTTTAAAATGAGTGTGTAGTGAAAACACATGAATTACTTACTCATCTTAGAAAAAGTCAACCCTGGTTAGCACTTGGGGCCTTGGAAATTACAGAAGTTTTGCAAACTCTGAAGTTCAAAAACATCTCAAAAGAGAAAACTATTTTTATAATGCTGTTAAACAAATTTAATTGATCTAATCACCAGGTATTGATATTGATTCAGCTATTGAACATCATCAGCACAGTATCATAGAATTGGAAGAAAGCTTATAGGCCTTGCTTCATGCAGGAATTCTAGAGCCAAAATATCCCAGGGAAGGGGTGTGTCGCAGTCCAATTTCTAGTAGGAAAATTTCAGCAAAACAAAGCAACTGTGACCTTTATGTTGTTGGTCACTTGGATAAACTCCTTTTGTATCACAGCTCTGTCTTAGCACTCAAAATCTGTATATGTTGTCTAAATATTATATCTATTTTTCTCTCTGGAGCAGTATAGAACATTTTTCTTTCATTCTGGCAACTCTTCCTGTATATGAATATTGTTGTCATATAATTTCTTCAGTAATTACATACTTATATTCTTTTAATTCTTTCAGCTATTATCTAAATTTGTGATAGAATTCTTGGCTCAAGAATGGCTTGCAAAATGCATAGATTAGAGAAAGTTGTAATGCGCTGATTGGATAGGTTGTTTATTGAAATGTATATTTCAATATCATATATATTATATATATATCATGCCAACTGATGTAGAAATTGGGCAGAAGAGACCTATGATTTAAAGCATATTAAACTGATATGGATATACTGTCTGTACATTGCTTTGTCTACTTTTAATAGCTACTAAAATAACTAAAAACACAATTATGGGTGGCTTATTTTGATCCAGTAGCATTTCTGCATTTCAAATATATGCTTAAAATATGGCATAACTGACCAGTTGGCAAACTTGACTGATCAATTTAATTTATTACAGTCATAGACCAGAGACCAGAACAAATAAAAACACTCCGTAAATATACAATAAAAATTCTAGTATAAAATAATAAATAACAGCTAAAATCTATGATAAAATCCAGGATGTCAATTATATATGGTCTAACTATACTAAAATTACAATCCATAAACTGTGTGGCCCATAGTCAGTTTAATACTAAAAGGGGAAGGAATAAGCAGTGCTGGGTAAGGCTGTTTCTGGAGGGCACCTAATATATGCTTGCAGTATTATGAGCTCAGATATCATTAAATTATTTTTGTGATATCTCTCTCTGTTTCTGTATCTTTCTCTTCCCCCCCTTCTCTCTCTCCCTCTCTCTCTCCCCCCTCTCTCATCTATCTACAGTCTATCTATCTATCTATCTATCTATCTATCTATCTATCTATCTATCTATCATCTATCATTATCTAGGCATCATCTAATCTCACTGCAATGGCAGAAATCTGAATTAGTTGTTCATTTGGTCATTTGGTCTCTTTCAGGGCATAATCCTGTATACTTTAATTGAAACATATATCATAAAGGCTAAAATTTGCAGAAAGGAAGACATGAAATATTATAAAATATTTCAGAATACCTTTCAATTTATTCTGCAAAGCAGCCTGCAGAGATCTGAAATGAGGTTCATAGGCATTGTTCATGAGCAAGCAGACTGTGCAAAACTGAAGTAACTTATCTGACTTCTCAAGGATTTCCAGGAATAAATTATATTCCACTCACGGTATGGACTTTAAATTTATTCTGCTATTATTTCAAAAATAAGCCTGGAGAGAAGGCTTTATGGGCTTCAATAAAATATTCTTAAGACACTTTTTTCATTTTTCACCCATACTTAATTACAATCTGTAAATATGCACATAGCTCTATTACTCATGTTAATCCTGCTACTGATAAGGTAGGATAGAAGAGAATAGAAATGAACTGGAATATAGATAAGCATGGAGCTTTCATTAGTTTACCTAAAAGTAATCACAGATCCATGACTGGCAATATACATCTTTCAAATACACAACACTAATTACTTCTGGCAAAATAGTGTTTCATCATGCCTATCTCTGCATTGCATTCCTATAATCATCAACTATTCTTCTGTCCATGATTTCTGCTTTTTGGAGAATGAGAGATGTTGAAGGGATAAAACAGAGAACATGTTTCACATACTTTAGCAAGATAGTGAATTTGTTCTTCCATATTTTTAATATTGATTTACTTATCCAATCAATATTAAAGAATGAGTTTGAAGAAATATGCTTTGCAGTTAGGAAAAGCGCTTATGTCATGAAAAAATAATAAGAAAAAGCAATATGCAAAACAATATCAAAATAATGACATTTGAATGCTGTGGTTTATGGTATTTTTAATGGCCTACTTTAAAAACATGAAGAGGTGATTAACTGCCTTTATTTCTGTGTACACTGGAAAAAGCCATGTTTATTCAGATTAATAATTCAAACTGCTTTCTCATCTCCCACATCCTTTTTAAAATGTTTTATGTAATTTTAAACAATATGCCTAGAACAGATTGTGTGATTCATTGTACTTCTTCTAAACCTATATATGTAATTTTCTCATCTTCACTTCCATCAATGGAAGCTGCCCACAATTCTCACAACCAGAAACAAACTTCAATGGTAAGGGAGTTATTACTTATCCCATTTTCTACTGCATATCCTCTTTTTATTTCAGGCACATTCTGCCTGCCCTGGAAGAAAAATGATGCTGAAATGTCTTGGATTGGGACAGCAGTTGCCTTTTGACTAGTATGAAAAAAGAGAGAGAAGGATGGCATTCAAGCATGTAAAAAGAAGAGCTGCTGGCCATGACACTGTAGAAGTGATTTGACAGTTGTCATGGCTATTTCCCCTATTCCATAAAAAGTATATTTAACAAACCACTTTCAAAGTGGCAGACGTTTCTTTTTGTTACATTTAAGATTATCAGAGTGGAACTGCACTAATGCAGATGTTTGCTGGATGCTGGGCTTCTTTTTCAGTGTCTCTTTGCTGTAATCTAGTGTTTACCCATTTTTCTGCAGCCCAGTGTGGCTAGTGTTTCAATATGAACAATACCCCCCCACCATTGATGGGATTACTACAATATGAATGTTCTGTCCAACCAGGAATGCAAAATAGTTATACTATCTCAGTTGCTTTTTCATGTTTAAAAAAGATTAGCTTTGACATTGTAGTTTGCTGAATTATCCTTGTGGTTGCTGACACTAGAAGCAAACAGGGACAATGCCTGTCTCTCCATCTAAATTGTGGCTGTTATAAATCCCTTTTCAGCTGCTGGTGCCAAAATAGAAATCAGCCATACAATGTGCTGTATCAAAACTGGGCTACTCAAGTCATTAATACCAACAAGACATACAAAGTGTGGTTTTAAAGGAATATGGGCAGGTTTGCCTCCCCATATTCCCACATCCTTGGCTCAGAAAATTGTCTTTTTAATGTTCACTGCCTCCAGGCCAGGATTTAGCTCTCTATAAGATCCAGTCTTTTAGTATGGACGATGATGTTGATGATCACAGCAAGTGGCAGTACCTGTCTGATTTCAAAAAAAGCTAAGCAGGCCTTCAATCAATTGTATTTGGATGTGATTGGCTGAGACAGGCAGGCAGCAGGCTTTTTCTTTCACTGCTTCCTACATACAAACAAGTAGGTGGAGGTAGAGTAGCTGGAGAAAAAAGGCCTTTGTTTGGGGAAAATATATACACCAAAGTACTGCAATAGAAGAAAGAAAGATAAAACAGTACAGTTAGGAGCTAAACAAAGGATATTCATCTTGCTTATATTTACTAAATTCCTCTAAATAAATCATCTGGAAAATGATAGCACACAACACACAGTTGTTAAACTGTGATCACACTGGCAAAAAAAAAGTATTACTTCTTTTTAATACTTTTTGACAACAAGCCAATTTATCAATCAAGTAAATGCCATTTAAGTGGCAAACTATACTTCTTATCATCAGTTAGCCAAACAGGTTGATCTCATGTATCACATGAGAAAATAGCAATAGCACTTAGACTTACATATCGCTTTACAGTTTCTAAGCAGTTTACAGAGTCAGCATATTGCCCCCAACAATCATTTTACTGACTTTAGAAGGAAAGGCTGAGTCAATCTTTAGCCTGGTGATATTTGAATTGCTAAATTGCAATCAGCAGAAGTAGCTTGCAGTATTGCATTCTAACCACTGCACTACCGTGGCTCATCCTGGTATTATAGACCAAACTGGGAAATTAAAAAGTATCCGAGAAAGAGAAAGCAATGGCAAACAACATATATGTTGTACATGGACATACTTGAAATACTGAATTGAGACTAACTGCCTGCCTGTCTGCAAAATAAGATTATTGGCTTGACATTCCACTCAGCTGAACAGCCCATAAAGTATTACTACTTTAAAACAGGGTCTTCATTTGCTAACCTTTTCATGATAAATACATACAGCATTTAGAGAATCAGTTTAGTGTGTGATGGAGAACCTATGGCACGCGTGCTACAGGTGGCACACAGAGCCATTTGTGCCAGCACACGAGCCGCAGGCAAACTTACCTCACTGTGCATGCGTGTGCCTCACAGCTGATTTTTGGCTGGTTTGAGGCCTTTTTTGGCCTTCCAGAGGCTTGAAAAAAGCCTCAGTTGTGAGTCCTGGTTTGAGGCCTTTTTTGGCCTCCCAGAAATGCTGCTGGTGGAGGAATATGCTTGAACCGTTCCTCCACCTGCTGGAAGGGCCACTTCTCCGCTACCATCACACCATGATGTCCAGCAGGGACTCCGGCCTCTGTGTCTTTCCCAATGGCAGCAGTCCAAACATGGCATAACCTGCGGCGAGGGCAGAAGCAAAAGTGACAGTGGCAGAGGAAGTGACAGCAGTGCAAAATGCCCTGCTGCCACTGAGGCCCACATCCATACCGCCACCCGCCCACTGACCTGGCCTGCAGCCAGCATTATACCTGGGTCTACAGCAAAGGTGCTTGGTGGGGGTAGGGAGCTCTCTGCGCTCTGCCATGATTGGCCGTTAGGAGCGGCTGGTGGTGAAGCATGGCTACCCACAGGGTGCTCTAGGCGAGGGTGCATGGGGTGGGGAGAAAATTAAGTCACCCCCGAAAAGACGGCCTAGCCGTTTTTTCGGAGATCAAAAGAAATTAAGACCCAGCCTTATTTTCTGAGGAACACGGTAAATAAAAATAAGTAAATAAAATGATAATATTAAAGGCTGCAGAGATTTAGGGTGGTCCCGTAGGCCATCTGTAAAAGTAGCCAATATGATTTCTGCCCCATGCCTCAAGGTGAAAGCAGACTACCCTGTTTTACACAGTATATTCTTAATTGTAGGGCAATGATTCCTAAACTACTCCAAGGATACTCCAACTGCAGGTAATTACCCATCTCATGCACAAAGGGACACCGGGTAATTGACAATTAAAACATAAAAGCCTAAAAACCATATAAAAATACAATAAGAATAGCCAAATTAAAAAGAAAAGAAAAGGATTAATTAAAAGATAAATAGTGGTGATGGGCCATCAAATCTAATTCTATGCTTGAATCCTTCTTTTGACACCATAGATGTGAAGGTCAGAAAGGAAAATAATAAAATCCTCACTTGGCTTATAATTTTCACATCATTTTTTAAAAATGATGAAAAAGCTATTGAAGAAATTACTTCTGAGTAAGCAATTCCTCCTACTTGTTATCACTTGCATCTCAGAGTGTATATGTACCAAAAAATTCTCAAAAATGTAAAGCTAGTGAACAAAGTAAAAGGCTAATTTATTGTTGAGTTGCTGAAATAAATTCTTCTTGTAAAATATACTTTTAGACAACCTTCTGAATTTTTATGATAGCATCTTGAAAAGCAGTAAACCACTACTGAAAAATATGTGATCTGTGGAAATATCAGAAGAGACTGAAGGCGTAATAAAAGGAAAGGATTTGCTACATATTAAGAGGCACATTAACATTTGAATAATTGTTACAAGATTTGAAATGCAGCATCAGGACCAGTTAGCTTTTACCCATTCATTGAAGAGAGAGTGAAGTGAGAGAGAGAGAGAGAGAGAGAGAGAGAAATGCTAATTTGGATTTAGGAACAAATAAAAATAAATTAGTTTTCCCTCAGTGTTAAGGTTTATTAACCTTCCTCCTATACACACATACAAATTAGGCCAAAACAAATGTAATTTACTTCCTCTTGCTCCCCCCCCCCCCAAGTCCTCCTGTTTGCAAAGTGATCAAGAACAACCTTAGTAGGTAAAACTGGCATGTACATCTTAATGGCAAGGAAAGATTGTATTGATTTACAATAAGTTAACAAGCCACTTGTAGCATAAAAGTAACATCCATGTGTTTTTAAGCATGCATAGTTTATATTTACTGCTTGGCATGAAGGAAGGAACAACAGCAATTTAGAAAAAGACTGAGCTGGTGTATATGTCTCACATATTGAGATGTATTTTTGGGAATGGGATTAGGAATGGCAAATGTTTCAGGCCCACTTAGCTTTGGTGGGAATGATTGATTGAATATAACTGATTTAATGATCCACTGTGTAAATTTTCATACGGATGACTTAATAGTTGAGACAAACACATGCTACTATTCCAGTTTTTAATTGAAAGGCATAATGCATTTTGGACTCAGGAAGAAAAGGAAGTTGTATCATGCAGCATGTATTACATGAAACAATCTAGAACATCCTCAACTTGTTAGATACGTTATTGTGCACAATTGAACTTATTTGTAATCTTAGCTCCATTATTTCTTGGGTGGTGGAGGGAGATCTTTCTTATTTTGTATCTTCAACGGTTGGGATTTTTTTTAGTAGTAATGAAGTCATGTGTTTTATACAGGATTCTCTTGTGATTAATTCTGTGGATTTTGCAGGATGGACAGTGAGCCGGCCAAGCTCTTTGCCTTCATTCTCTCTTAACTATTCTAGATGTCTGTCCTATATACTGTATATGCTCTGAGCAATATGTATAGTGAAATGTTGTATGGTTGCCAGGTAACTGCTTTTGTCTCTCTCTCTTTTCCTTGGTAGCATTGTCTGAACTGGAGAACGGTGCTTAGAAAAGAAACTAACAAGCATCCACCAGGAAGCTCTATACCCACACATATTTTTAAAGTGGAATAGAATGGGAATAGAGAAAGACTTGAATCTTCCTATTTTCCTATCTTCTGAAGCACCAGATGCTCTTCCAGCATATGATGGAGGTTGTACTTGGGCCACAACCTAGAAGAATATAAGCTCTGGAAAAATATGGCATTTGCAGCTACCATGTTTCTCATAAAATAAGTCCGGGTTTTACTTTTTTGAGTCCTGAAAAAATGGCTAGGCTGTCTTTTCAGAGGTGACTTAATTCTCCCCACTTGCATCCTCACCTAGAGCACCCCGCGGGCAGCCATGCCTCGCCACCAGCCGTTTCTAAGGGGTAATCATGGCGGAGTGCTGAGAGCTCCCTACTCCCGCCAAGCACCTTTGCTGCAGACTCGAGACCTTCAGCACCCACTGCTGCTGCTTCCTCTGCTGCCATTGCTTTCCCTTCTACCAGTGCCACTGCCATGTTTGGAGCTACCGCTTCCGTGTTTGGAGCTGCCGCTTCCGCATTTGGAGCTGCTGCCGCATTTGGAGCGCTGCCACCATTTGGAGCGCATTTGGAGCGGTGGCAGTGCTCCAAATGTGGAAGCTGTTAGATCTGGGAGAGTGGGTGCAAGGAACGGAGACGAGGCATCGAATAGTGACTCCAAACTCTTTATTAGTGACTTCAGAACAGAGCGAAAAAACTCGGGCAGCAGCAGCTCCTTTTATAGAGCTGGCTGCTGTATCATCAACCAATGATTTGAGTTTGCCGTGCTTTGGAGCGTCCAATCACGGCAGCCCGCTATTAGCCAATTGGATTAGCCCAAAATGACCAATCACGATCCGCTATTCACGGACCAATCAAAAGTGCAGGATTACGATCCTGCCGTGGAAAGAAAACTATTAGAGTTGCAGGCTTACGAGTCTGCTTAGTTCGGAACAGAAGTGGCAGCTCCAAACATGGCAGCGGTGCTCTAAATGCAGTGGCAGCTGCAAACGCAGAAGTGGCAGCTGCAAACACGGCGGAGGCATGGGTAGAAGGGAAAGCAATGGCGATGGAGGAAGCAGCAGTGGTGGGTGCCGAAGGTCTCGGACTTGCAGCAAAAGTGCTTGGTAGGAGTAGGGAGCTCTCCGCGCTCCACCATGATCACCCATTAGAGCAGCTGGTGGCGAGGCATGGCTGCCCGCAGGGTGCTCCCAACAGCAAGTCCCCCCTGTCCTTCCCCCCCATTTTTCATGTTTTAAAATAGGCCTAAATTTGGGCAGAGGGGCTTAATTTCATTTTATGCCTAGAAAACATGCTGGGTCTTCCTACTGGGGGAGTGTATTGTTGGAGAAATAACGGTATGAAACACTAAAAATCATATTAAAAACTGGAATGGGTAAATTTTTGTTACTCAAAAGTCACAATTAACATTTGGAAGATAATAAAGTAGACTACAGTATGTTGTGAATGGGACTGAATTTGAGGGAAAATTGGAGAGTGTTTTTTTAAACTGTAATATATATCTAATATTTGGCCTTACATATCTATTTCCATCTGTCATTTATTTTTAATAATTTTAGAGAAGGTTCTCAGGATCACAGAATTAATGGACAGGGAAAAAAGGAAGGTCGAAGACTGAAGAAACTTTGTCAAGATTTTCTGGATCCATCGATAGTGTGTTAAGGAAGAGGCTGACAACTGCCTCTTTCAAATTTGTAATAATTGTGATAGTAAATCTCATAAATGTGTTAGTTAATTAGCCTTGTGTGAGTATATTCATAAAATAATTTGGTGTTTCTTGATTACATTGTTTTTATTTGGAGTTGCCTTGAGTTCTGGCATTACAAGTATGTTTTAGAAAGACAAAAACCCAAAGGACGAAAGAAAATTTTTGTTCAGTTAGATAATTTGAACACTATTTATTTTCTAGTGCCTAACATAACAAAACATAAACATACAGAAGTGATTCGAAACTCCCTTTGCTGTAGTAACAGATGGTGAACAAGCATCAATGAAGTGATGGAAAATAGGTACGTATTTCTCTGGAGGTGCACACGTCAAAAAGTTAGCTATAAGTCAAAGGGAATGGAATATAAAGCTCCCTTCCATATCTGCTTTTTGATAAATAGCTGACCATAAGTGTAAGTCAAATTAATCTAGTACATGGCTCAATGAACTGGTGACAAGGCAGCGGGTTTCCCTGAGAAATAATTCAAAAGGCCTCTCTTTCATTATATGTGAACATGGACGTGGTACCATTAACCCTTGAACAATAGAACAAGAAAGATGGTTTGAAATCAGAATGAAAGATTGTAATTGTGAATTTTCAGAAAAGTAAAAAATGAGACTAAATTTTAGTTGCATTGTAGCTCTGTGAGCTGTTAAAACCACTGTAAACATTCTTCTCTTTTTATAATTGTATAGAATTCAATTTATAAGAGATGGGATCTGATAAATATGTCTTAATATTTGCATGTCTTAATGGGAAGGATATTTTGTATCCTATTGTTGTTACTGGGAAATTTTTGAGGACAGTCTTCTTAATGCTTAAATAAAGGTCACCAGTCAGACCTATTTTCTTCTCTTCTTTAATTCAGAAGAAACTTTCATAATACAGGCAAAAGCAAATGAAGATTACTTTCCCTTCAGGTAAAAAGATCTGGTTGGCACTATCATCTAGACTAATATGACCTGAAATGCTGTGCATGGCTTTATAATATGCTTTGACTTGCCCCCTCTGTTTGAATTAGACAATTTATGGCTGAAAAGTGAGTTGGGGAAAATATATATCGAAGAGGGACTTGTGTTACTATTTAAAGTATGAAATTGTGTGGGCTATATGTCACACTGGTCTCTCTATGTTAATATGCTCATCATTTATGCTTGCCAGATAAAATTTACTAAGTTCTCTGTCAGAAACAGGACTGTTTTCTATGATCCATGATAGTAAGACAAATGTGACAAACCTTCAGAATAAGAGAGGTATGGTAAAAATATATTCTATTGTTATAGACACTGATATCCATGTTCAACACAGACTCATAGGATCAAAGGTGTCAAAGCTCAATCCCCACTTCTCAATGCAGAAATTAATTAAAGCATTGTCCCCAAAATTATTATTTAGCCTGTCCTTGAACATATCAACCTCCAGAGTTGCTGAGTCTTAGGCAAGCAAGATATATAATCCAAAAATTCCCAGGTAATTGCTTAGTAGAAGTTCCCCATTATGTTCAAATGTCAAAGAGAATACTGAACTGACTATATGGTAATTCTGTGAAAGGAAAAGAAAGGAAAGGAAAGGAGAGAAGAGGAGCGGGGAGGAAAGGAAAGGAAAGGGCTCAAACTGCACTTAAATGAGCAACTTATTAAGTCAATATGATTTTCATACAATACAAGTGCAGGATTCTCTTTCTTGATTTGATTTTTCTCAATTTCTATGTAATATTCCTTTCTTAACCCCCTTTGACAATTAATAATCCAATAAATGTAATCCTTTATATCTTCTATATCTGTAGAAAGAAAATTGTTATTGTTTTTAATTGTACCAGATAATACACCAACCAGGCTGATTTTAGGCAAAGATTGAATAGACACTGTCTTAGGGGACCAAAGTTTAGGGGGCATCAATGCCTCCATTCCTTATGAATCATTCTAAAAATGATCGGCAGGAGGTGGCAGCTTGAGTCAATGTGGGATTAGAGTTGATAGACCTTTGAGCTGGTACTGTCTACCAGTCTACTAAAATTTTGCTCTGATACTTTAAACATGGGTATTTTGCTTCTTACTAGAAAATTGTTCAAAATAATTTGCTTGTAGGGATATTTCGATTATTACAACATTATACCTAATATTTTGCCTTAAAATTTGATAGTCTTATTAGACATTAAAATAGCTCATTTGGAGATAGCATAATAGAAGCATTTTTTTCCCTATTTCTCTTCAATCTGATTGCTCAATCCAAAACATTTCTTAGCCTACAGAACAGATATGTATTAACCTCCACATCTTGTCACCAAAGGGTGTCAGTGGAAATACTGATTCTATAGTTAATTACAACTCCCAGCAGCAGTTCAGCTGTTTTTTTCTAGCCTTACAGTTCACCTTAGATCTATTCTTACACACCCTCTGACAATACTAATTTATTTTTGTGTCTTCTTCTGAATGATAAGTAATTTGAGGGCCAAACATTTACCATGTGTTTTCCCCCCTCAATTGTAGTATGAGCTCTAAAGATGGGAATCAAGCAGCAAATGATTACTCCAAACGTAGGAGTAGCAATTATTCTTGAACAATTTCTTATTTACTCAGTATTTTCCAGAATATTGATCCCAAAATGAACTTTCATTCGGGAGGACCTGGCACAGGAATGCTACATTGTAGTGAATCAGAAATATTCCAGCCTCATTGCTTTGCTTGTTCAAACTTCCTTTGTGCACACCACAGCCACTGAAGTACATACATTTAATTGTTACATTTGTCCATATTTTTTAAAGATTAGATGATATTCCTGTAACCTGAACATACGTTTTAAAACCACTAGTGTCCCATTCTCTTGTCTACATCTAGGTATCTAAAAGAACCAACGAATGCAGGTTTTGGGTAATAAAACCAGGAGTCTTGGTAGTGCAGAGGTTAAAAGGCAGTATTTCATGCAAAACTCTACCCACAGCATGGTGTTTCATCCTGACAGGGCTCAAGGTTGACTCAGGCTTCCATCCTTCCAAAGTTGGTAAAATGAGGACCTAGATCGTTGGGGCTGTATTAGGGTATCTGAATGAGTGTTTGAGAGACATAGTTTGTGAGTACCATTGTGACTATTTGTATTTATGTCTCTATACGTTTGTATCCAGTGGGAAAGTTGTTTGCCTGTGTATGTTTCTTTTCATGTATTTGGATAAGTGTGTTTGCATACTTCATATCCAAAAGCCTGTCAGAATATTTCAGGTAACAGTTTTTAGCTATTTAGACACATACATACAGCTGTGTCCCAGAAAGTGATTTAGGGTGGCATACATAATAATCAAAATGTAGAGAATGGGAAAACATCGATTGTTGTATTAAAAATAGGACTACAATCTCAATTATCTGGCAAATCTAATTGGTACCTGGTTAAAATGTGTTATTGCATCCCAACGTTCTTTTTCTTTTTTAATTGGAACATAGATTCTATGATTTTAATTGAAACATTTTCTTCTCTTCTCTCACCATCACCCACAAGCTAGATGTTACAAATAATTCACATTATTACATCCAACTCTATTCTCTTGGCTACAGTTGTAAGGAACTTTCAAATGAGATTTACTGCACAGTTTGATGATATGAACATCTGTGCCACTAAATAAATATTTGGATGGGAAACATTCCAGGAATCATGCAGAGATCAGCATGTTCAAACTGTGGCTGAATTTCCCTTTGATGTCATACATGGAAAGCAGTTCAGGTTGATAGCATTCTGAAATCCAGCATGGTCATGTTTGAGCACCTTGCAAGACTTACAAAAGAAGATTTTGTAGTGGAATTGTATGGCATTTAATTGATGACTATGCAGTACATACTTGCTGATCTATAAGTCATAAAATTCCAAAGCAATCAGCCTGGTTCAGGCCAAGGCAAAAATATATTGCATTCCTTCAAATTTAATTATGTCTTGGGCTGAACATTGATTGTAATACCAGTTGTAAGTAAGAACCATTTAATTTATAATATTTTTGGCAATTGACGTACCATATAATTACTGTGTCAAAGTGGGACTAGAAGCCAAGGTTTAACTCCCTTCTCAGCCATGGAAAGCCAGTCACTCTTTTTTTAATTCAATGTATCTAATTGGGTCATCAAACCCAATTGGTGAAATATTTATAAATGATTAGATTGATTTAATTATTTATTTTCTTGCTTTTACTCTTGAATTTTACTTTTTATAGCAAAAGTATAAACATGCAATGTTTTTTTGTCCTGACAGATTTGCTTCTTTTCTCTAATTAATCATTTATTTTTTTCAAACAAAATATGGTTACTGTTCTCATAAGATTTTATGAGGAAAAAATAGTGGAGAAATATTATGAAGGTCATTATGAGGAAGCAAGATTAAATCAAAATTATAATTACAGCATTTTTAAACTACTCCAGTAGCTAACTCTGTTTTTATATAGTACATGCATAGACATGTATATAGGGAGAAATCAAAATAAATTTTCAAATGGCAAAAATCACTGGCACAAGCCTCTCTGTGAATATTAAAATAGTTTTTAGAGATTTACCAAGATTTTTTTATTTGCTTATTTTTGCCTAACACATTCCTTATTGAGCCAACATTCGGAAGTATTTTGGCCTTCAAAGTACCATCTGAACCTTTTAGATCAGGGAACATAGCATTTTCCAAGCCCAAGTTTAATTTTGTCTTTTATTTAATTTAAATTAGGTTTTTTAATATATATTTCATTACTCAAATAGTGTTGCCCTATCCCACCAGTTATATGCAAATAGCTTCCACTAACTTTACTTCTACATGATTAAGTAAAATTGGATCATATGCAACAAGATAAATCTTTAGTGCTTAGTGCTTTGAAATAGTGTATAGTGCCTTGCTGTAGATCTTTTGATTCTATGGTGGTTTGACATTGAAATGAGACACAGGGAACTGTCTCTGAGAAAAATGCCAACCCTGAGAGAACTCAGGTAGCAGTATTTATTGAGAAAAACACAAGCAAAATACAGTATGCATATTCAGAAAACAATGACCTCAACAGGAGATTACTTCACCAGCATGAGAACACACAATCTTGGAAAGTCCCAGATGTTACCTTGCTAGGATGAGATCATACAGCCACGGAAAGTCTCATGGGAAAGTTTGGAAAGTCCCATGAGAAAGCACAACTGTGTATCTTGTACCTTGAACTTTCACCCATTTTCCTATTCCTTCTAAACTGGCAGAATCAAAACAGAATGAGGCACTCTGAGCAAAGATACTCCTACCCCCACCAAGAATGCCCACATCTTCCTAGACTTACTGCTAGTTATACAAAGGCCTTACAGAAAATGATAAAATGATCAATAGGTTATATTACCACATTCCCTCCTTTTTTATTTATTCAAAGATAGGGGGTGTTTTAGTGGCATAGTACACAGTTCCCTCATGACCTGATCCCTCACGCCGGAAGACTGAGGTACACATTTGTAATAGATTAGGAATACATTGAATAAAACAACATAATAAGATACATATAGCAATAATAATAACAACCCCTTGCAATAAGGAGCGAAACCATGATCCATCAGGAAGCCAGGACCACAGACTGTCCCAGAATGATGCATTAAACCCATCGGCTCCAGATTGATGCTGAGCAATACGATCTTCCATGTCCTGAACAGTCTTTGTAATGTTTGGCTCATAATTATGTATAAAAACACAACAATGCGAATGAATTAAAGCACAAACTCCTCCTTGAGCAGCTAACATAATATCTAAAGCATATCGATTTTGCAAAGTAACTTTACGAATTTCAGACATTTCTACATTAATCATCTTAATATTCTTTATAGTATCATTAAACATAGCAACAGTAAAATTATTTAAAATATGAATATCCCTATAGTTCATAGCAATTCCCAAAGGCGGGATGAGACCTCGAGAAATTTGTGTCCATAGATTACCTCCCATGGTTAGACCCGAATCCAATTCCCGGCGATTTCGGATCCGAACCTCAGGAGGTAATGTATCTAACTTATAGATAACCGGAATGACAAACCCCAAAGTACATGTCCCTGACCAATTTGCAGGGATTTGTCGATATGCCCACAGTCCACATAAAAACCAAAACCCTTCCAGCTGTACATAACCTTGTTGACTTGCCGCTTGCATCAGCTGTTTCATGTCTAGATATTGATACTGGCCAAATCGTCAGACTCATTTTTCCCATTTACCCAAGTTATGTTGTTCTCTGAACCATTTGTCCATAATAGTGTAATTGCAGACACTATGATTCCCCAAGAATTGTGAGTTTGTAATGTTTTGGAAACATAAATGTGCTGGAGACTGCAGTGCAGTCTTCACCTTGACTGTGAAGTTCATGGCATATGAAATGTTATGCTTTCCGGTCTGCAAAGTAGACCGATTAAATGGAACTCCATGTAGAGTCAGTCCTTCTCCCACTCTCCCAGGAAGGTGCATACACAACCAACAATTGGTGATGTTCAAGTTGTTGGCAGTTGAGCGCAAATCTTTAATGTAATTATTATCTATCCACAAATCATCGCCCAAATCTCCGGCACGCTGAACATGCTGTCGCTGCTCTCTCCGCACCCGAGCAGCCCAGGACAGATTAGGCAGAATCAGCAGGATCAGGAACCACAGATGCGCCATCCTGCTCCTCCGAAACTTCCTTCACAGGTGCCTGCGAATGATCAGGCCGAACACACCGACCAGGAACCCAACGAATTTGACCAAGATGTTCAACTGCTGCATAACCACGTCCCCACGTTATCAGCTCAGCAGGAACCCATGCCGGATCTGGAAGGAACCGCACCAACACCCGAGGTCTCACCGCATCTGTAGAAGGAGAAGAAAAATGCCTGCTGGCCGCTCAGGGGGGTTACCAGACAAATTTAAAAAATTTAAAGTATATAAAGCTAGATTTAATTGATCTTGAATCGCGGAAGCCCCAGGAGCTTCCCTCCTTTTTTATTTAATTTAGTCAACATGGTCTTGAGCGTGGCATACACACATTCACACGCTGCTCCAAACATCCTTGTAACAGCAAAAGCAATCTTAAAATATCAGGTGATATTCCAGGAGACAAATAAGAACCTGCTACAAAGGGTAACAAATTATACACATACAATGAATCCACTATTAAATTAAAATCCTGATTGTGAAAATTTTGAAAAGCCAAAACTACAGCAGCAAGTTCTGCCTGCTGGGCAGACTTCTGCTCTGAAGTCACTTTTGTATGCCAAATTCCAGATTTATCTTTCCAAACACAAGCACCAAAAACTTTCCCTCCATCAGTAAAAACTGTAGGAGCATCTGATATGCCCAATGGTATCCTTTCTTACATTTTGGGCACACTGATTTAGGGACGAACACCCTGTCCCATTGATCTCTTATTTTGCTGACTTTGACCTCCTCCAGGAGCCCGACATTGCGCTTTAAAATGTCCAGGCTTCCCACAATTGAAACAATTCCCCTTTTGAGCATGTCCTGTTTGTAAAGCCAGAGCTAAAGTTTCCATGTTAAAAGACTGACTCCCAACCTTCCTACATGCATTAATCAAATCTGCGATTTCTCGCTCTCCACTTGCTACCAGTGGATTTAAAATCTTTTTGCAATCTGTGTTAGCTTGTTCTACTGCTAACTTAAAAAGCAACTCTTTCTGGGCGAATTGATTATCAATTTGTCTTTCTATAGCCAATTTCAATCTGCTAATGAAATTTTCATAGGGTTCATTGTTCCCTTGTTTGATGTTAGTAAAGGTCTTCTCACCACCTTCGCCATCAGGGAGAGACCCTATGGCTTGAAAAATTATTTGTGGGAGAAGAATGAACCCTTCCTCAGGCATACCATCTCTCTGTTGTTCCACTGTTGTAAAATTACCAGCTCCGTAAAGCTGATCTGGGGTAACATTTGCTGTTCCCCTCTGGACTGCCAGCTGTCTCCATTTCTGATCTAACACCAAATATTGAGCTGGAGTTAAAATCATATTCAACAGAGCTTTCCAGTCAGCCGGAATCATTTTATTTCCATAACCAACTGCTTCTAACAATGCCTGAGTATATGGCGTTCTAACACCATATTCTTTTGCTGCTTGCTTAACTTCCCTCAAAATTCTGAGCTGTAAAGGCTTCCACTCCCGCTGCGGATTTAATGCAGCATCCATGACAATTTCTACTGGATTAAGTTGAACTTCTACTCCAAACTCCACCAAATCATCTCCTGATAGTTCCCCTCTATTCTTTGCTTCTTGAATAGCTGCAGTAACTGCATCCACCTGAACCCTTAAAGGTAAACTCTTATCCTCTGACAAAGTATTGCTAGCGCCAGACAGTCCCCCAGATTTATCTGGAGGTGCCGTCAGCGGCAACAAACGTACCGCATGGTAAAGCGGCAAACCTTCTTCGGGGGTGCTAGGAGCGGTTGTTCATAAGTAGCTAACGCATCCATAATCACTCTCCAGGTTAACAAAATTGAAGAAGGGGCACGAGGTTCCTCGTGCAAAAATTTCCCTATCTTTTCCAGGACTCTACTTTAATACTACCTCTCTCCGGATATGACTTAATATTTTTCCAAACATACTGTAGTAAGTCCTCAATTTCTTTCTTTCCTACAGCACAACCCCTACTGCCAATTCCAAACCCAAAACTATTCCCAATGATCCTCTCAATTCCCTGATGTGCTCTTTCTGAGCCTTCGAGAGATCTCCCCCATACTCACGAAAAGAATCTATCTTCGTCCAGCGAAGAAGATGAGGGCCCAGTCGACGTCCGCGACGATGAGTATAGGATGCGGAAACGTATAGCCTTCAAGCTATCACGTCGGGGTCACCATTTATGGTGGTTTGACATTGAAATGAGACACAGGGAACTGTCTCTGAGAAAAATGCCAACCCTGAGAGAACTCAGGTAGCAGTATTTATTGAGAAAAACACAAGCAAAATACAGTATGCATATTCAGAAAACAATGACCTCAACAGGAGATTACTTCACCAGCATGAGAACACACAATCTTGGAAAGTCCCAGATGTTACCTTGCTAGGATGAGATCATACAGCCACGGAAAGTCTCATGGGAAAGTTTGGAAAGTCCCATGAGAAAGCACAACTGTGTATCTTGTACCTTGAACTTTCACCCATTTTCCTATTCCTTCTAAACTGGCAGAATCAAAACAGAATGAGGCACTCTGAGCAAAGATACTCCTACCCCCACCAAGAATGCCCACATCTTCCTAGACTTACTGCTAGTTATACAAAGGCCTTACAGAAAATGATAAAATGATCAATAGGTTATATTACCACAGATTCATCATTTCAGAGTTGGGACACAGACACAGACACACACACAAACACACACACACCACCACCACCACCACCACCACCCAACAACAACAATAATGGTGAGACCAAAAGCTATGTTGAATATAATAGTCCAGTGGGACTAGACCTTTAGCGGGAATTCATATCTGTGCTCTGAAACATTAAGTTTTATTGGTTACATTCCCAAAGGGCTTGTTAAGGGATTAGTTACATTTTACCACATAAAATGTCTTTACCATAAACAAATGAAGATCTGGAATTCAACTTTAAGAAATAAATTCAAATGAAAGGCAATTGAAGCACTCTTTGGGAATAAAGATTTAAATGGGGAAGAATGAACAATTGATAGCCTATTAAGACTTGTAATTTCCTACTTGAATTATTGATAACATGTGACATTAGTCCTCTACAAATTATGATCTATAAACAGCTTGGAAAATATTACCTTTGCATTACAATTCAGATGAATCTAAGCTTATTTTTAATCAGCTGTCATAGACTTATTTTCATGGAGGTTGAATAGGTGTGAGAATGCAAGTTAGCAGAGACAGTATATTTTCAAACTAAAGAAACCTGAAAACTTGATGGGTTATAGGTAATATGACTTTTTTCAACAATTCCAACAACAAAAAGATTTAGAAAAATCTAAATCTTTCCTCACCAATTGATTAACAGTCATGGAACAAACAGAATTAATTAGCACGAGTTTGTTGGCTTAGCACTTTTAGAAGAAGTTGGGGTAAAAGTGAATTCCTAAACTGATTATATGTGTTTGTATATCTCTGTGTGTGAATTTCTTTTTTAGGAAGCCTAGGCAAAGCAGAAATGTTTATTTCTGTGAAGATGAATGGAAAAAAGATTAGCCTTTCTGTTTGACTTTTCATGTTTTATTGAGATAGTTTAAGGATGATGGATTAAAATTTATCCACATACAATTGTGGAGAGGTTAGCTACAATGTGAATGTTCTGTTTAGCTACTGCACTTGTTTGTTGGATTTATAGCCCACATGTAGGAATTCAAGGCAGTATATACTGTATAGTACTTCTCATCTGTTTTTTTCCCCTCCCATCATTGTAAGAGGTACCTTAGACTGTGATAAAGTGACTAGTTAAATGTCACTAGACCAACATCTTAATGAAAAATTCAAGGCTATTGTTTATATCTTGCAGTTTGGAAGAATAGTTGCTAAGTATGGTCAGATTAATGCTGATATTAACCCAATATTAACTTGATGATCCCCCAGTCTTTTATCTGCCTCAACATAGAGCAAGACTAAACCAAACCATGAATTGTCTATAACAATTCTACAAGATATTTATTTTCTGGAAGGGTAACACTCTGTTATAAAAAAGCATCATAAAATGTGAAACAGTAACTATTATAATTGGCAAATTTCAAAAATGTATTCCTAAAAATGTTAGTTGATAAGTTTTCTTCTGTATTTATGACTTCATTCTGGTGCCAGTCTGTTACTGAAGTTCAATTCACTACCTTTATCTCTGCTGCAATTTGCCTTGTAACCATACTGCTCAATTCAATAATTCTGTCAAGTGGTATATTTTTCTTCTTGACAAGGAGCCAAGCAATGATTTATTGCTTGAATGAACATTCTTTTCAAGAAAGCCATTTGTTTAAACATCAGCAAACCCCAAAATTAATTATTCATTTTATGCTAATTTTAGAAGTTTGTGTGCTTTAGAATAAGACTGCCAGGTATAATATATATATAAATATTAATCCTAGCTTGTGATTCTGAAAACTTACATTTTGTATTTAATTATTTCTTCCCCCTGCCAAAATGATTTAGTTTCTAAAGAAAAGCTTTTTCTCTAACCTTTCTTTCTCTTATATTTTCTCATCTTGCTTTAGAAGGTGGTTTAAAAAACAAACAAACAGTAACTTCATGTTGCTCCAAATCTATCTACATGGCAGGGGTTTATAGAAACCATTAAAATTATTGAGAAGGTACTGTGAGCCACAACCATAAATAAAACCTACTGAAAAAAGTCTTGTAAATAAGTGTTAGTGTGTACAAATATGTGGCAGACATCGATATACAAAGCTTATTTGTCATGTAATGTCAGGATTTTAGAATACTTCCTCATTTACACTTTTAAATGGGTTGTTTGATGTGTGCTGTTTTTTTCAAGTTATAGAATTTTAGGAGAATGAAGGCAATGTCAATATGAATAATGAAGTATTATAGTTGGAGTATATGGGACTGCAATATATAAATACATTATCCACAAGAAAAAACATAATATACTATATTATGTACTAGTATAATATACTGATACTATTTTTTTCCATGAAAACTTTATTTTCTAAAAAACGCATGTTTGATTTGATCTCAAATTTTATTTCTATGTTATATCTGTTCATCCCTTAAAAAAAAATCACAGACATAGTTATATAATTTATTAGAATTAATGTCAAATTAAGATACTAGAATACAATAAATACAATACAATACAATACAATACAATACAATACAATACAATACAATACAATACAATACAATACAATAAATGCAATATTTTATTTGGCCAAGTGTGATTTGACACAGAACAGGAATTTGTTTCCAGTGCAGAAGCTCTCAGTGTATATGTAAAGCAACATAATAATCATAATCTGTTGATATCAATCAGAGGGTGTTAATAAAAGGTAACAAGAAGGATAATAATAATATTACAGATGTACTACATAGATAAATATACAGAGACATTAGACAGTATTGTGAGAATAAGGTGTTCAGAAGAATGATGGCATGAAGAGAAAAAAACTGTCCCTGTATCTAGTTGTTTTGGCATGCAGTGCCCTATAGGGGCCTCCTGAGGGGAAGAGTTGAAACGGTTTATGTTCAGGATGTGAGGAGTCTGTGGTAGATACTTTCTCATCCCTCCATCTGACCATACAATAAACTGTTGTTTCCTATCTATCAAAAAGGACTGGAAGGCGGCTATTCTATGTCCCTCAACCATGTGTTTGTTTTTTTCATTTTTAAAACCAGTAGCTGTGTCTGCATTATGTCTATTTTGATATTTTAACTTGTACACATATGTACTCAACATGTTCTCATAAGATCCACCCAGAAGAAGAAAAATTATTGGAAATTGTTTTCCTGGAATAGGAATATCTGGGAAGGAACAAACACAGAGGAATTTTCCCAGAACAGTGTAGCCTGTTGTCAGAGACTCTTAGTTTGAAGAGGTGTTTCTAAAACTGCCTTAGAAGCAACTTAAGCATGTATAAAGATGTTCACAAATTTTTGTAGGATGTATTCCTACATCTCATTTAAAGCACTTAGCACTTTTTAGTTTTGTTGCAAATATTGTCTGCAAAATATCTCTGAGAAGTGCCCCCAAATAATATATAATTGAAATAATCAAATAAATAGTCCTATCAAAGCTGAGAATCAGTTTTTACATTTTTATATTTCTGAAGGGTTCACTATGTGAGACTATCAGGCGACCTACTTTCGCTAGTGAACTTTTCTGTTTTGTTATTTTCTTCTTCCTATTACCATTTTGTGTTGATTAGGATAATAATAAAAGTTGGAAATAGGATGAGTGGGAATGGGGAAGTTGGAAATCAAAGGGAAAAGGGCAATGCATTATTTCATTATAACATTTCTTTCCATCCCGTATTCTGACATTTAGAAAAACATAATATGCATGTCTTTGTTCATTAACATCTTCAGGGATTTTTTTAGCAACAGTTGAAAAGGGAGAAGGCAAAAAATAATATTAAATATAAACTAACCTTTTACCATTCAAACAACACAATATGAAATCAAAAAGAAACATTAAATGAAATAGATTTATCTAGATTTATCACACATAAAATGAGAGCCTTGTCATGTGAATATTCAATTTGTAACTACCTTATATGAAATTTCTTCTATCATATTGTGGTGGCTTAGATCTTATAATGATGATTTCATTGTTGCTAATCAAATTTGTTCCTGAATTTGTTCCAAGGGTGTTCCAACTATCCATTGTCATAATTCTTCATTGTTTACATTCCTTATATTCCACTGCTGTATAGGATAACAGATATTTATGAGCTATTGAATTAAGTTTTATGATGTTTTTTTGGTTACACATCTCAATCATCTTGTAGCTAGACCAATCAACTAAGTTTGAGAAAACATCCTTGAATAATTTATCAAACATAGATTAATGTTATTAATTAATTAAAAATTAATTAAATCTGGCCTTATCCTTGGAAAGCAGAATATTCTGACAGTCTTTTGTTGTCTGTATATGGCAAGGGTTTCATATGTGGACATCTATATAAGGCTATTTCCGTCCAAGACAAAAATCAGATGGAAGGCATGATGTGTTTAATGGAAGACATAAAAACAATAATATCTCATGGTATATTCTTAGATATGCATGACACTTAAATTACTCAAAACAACAAGAAAAAGGGCTACTCCTTCCCCTCTGCAGACCAGTTGAATCTACGTAGTCAGGGACTCTACAAAGCAGCAGAATTCATACTACTATGTGATCATTCAGAATGAAGCAAATGCCCTTAAAGCTGGTTTCAAGTAGACGGGAAAAGAATGTGGTAATCTTATGTACTATTGCAATACCTCTCCTTGATCAACATATTTGACTAGTATAGTAATAATAGTATAGTATAGTATAGTATAGTATAGTATAGTATAGTATAGTATAGTATAGTACAGTTCAGTACACATTGTTTCCCCGAAAATGAGACTGGGACTTATATTAATTTTTGCTCCAAAAGTTTCATTAGGGATTATATTCCAGTTTGGACTTATTTTCGGGGAAATATGGTACTAATGTGTCAGTCTGGCTGACAATCTTAACTGGGGTTTATTTTTGGGCTAGGGCTTATATTATGAGCATCCTGAAACATCATGCTAGGACTTATTTTCTGGTTGTCTCATACCACACATAGTAAAATTCTTGATTCACTGTAAGATGATAAAATTTGTCTTTTTTATATCAAGACCAAGCTGATATCAAAGAATATCAAGGCATCAGTAATTTTACTTGGTATGCCTGACTATCCTGATAGAAGTATGAACCATTATAACTGAATGTACTTTACCTCTTTTTAACAGAAAAACTATTACCTCTTCTCCTTTTTCCCCATGCCACCATTCTACTAGGTAAAAGTAAAGTCTACTATTAGAACTTTGTCTAAATTGAGAAAATGTAGCACAAACTAGAAAATGAAACTAACAGCGAATATAAATAATTCATCCAAATGCAACAGTATCAATGAACAAAATTAACATAGTAAAGAGGGAAGCACCTTGTCTCATCCCTCAATTAATTATAGTTATTAAATCCTAATTCAGAAGAATGGTAATTCTATTACTGTGTTTCTCCAACAATACGCCCCCCCCAATAGGAAGACCCAGCATATTTTCTAGGCATAAAATGAAATTAAGCCCCCCCCCCCCAAATTTAGGCCTAGTTTAAAACATGTGAAATGGGGGGAGAAGGCAGGGGGGGAACTTGACATTAGGAGTGCCCCGCAGGCAGCTACGCCTCACCATCATCCACTACTAACAGCCAATCATGGTGGAGCACAGAGGGCTCCCTTACCCTCCCTTACCCGAGTCAGCAGGTGGGCGGCGTCGGTGTGGATGTCTTGCAGCATTTCAGCCTCTTCTCAGGCCTCCGTAGCTTCCACGGTTCCCACCGGTGCTGGCGTCTCTCTTGCCAGTGCCGTCTCCAACAACAGCGTCTGAGTCGCTCCCGCTGTCTCTGTAACAACAGGAAAAAAACATTTTGAGGTACTTGGGAGCACCGCATGCTGCGTTTTGGTTTAATCCCGAGTGGCTGGGTGGGCATGAGAAGAGCCTAGCAAGAGTCTCTGCTGCTGCTACCCTTGGTGCTCCAGCCTTGGGCTCTGCAAGTTTGCAAAAGTCCCGGTGTGCAGCCCGTTCCTGCATTCCAAGCACCCAGGCCGAGCTGCAGCTGTCCCTCTCTCACCAGCAGTGTCTCCAATAACAGTGGCAGCAGTGGCGGCGGGAACCATGGAAGCGTTTCAGCCACTTCTCGGGTGGGGGAGCCACCTCCTTAACTTCCACGGTTTCCGCCGCTGCTGCCGCTGTTATTGGAGACGGTGCTGGCGAGAGAGGGACAGCTGCAGCTCAGCCTGGGCGCTTGGAATGCAGGAACGGGCTACGCACCAGGACTTTTGCAAACTTGCAGAGAGCCCGAGGCTGGAGCACCAAGGGTAGCAGCAGCAGAGACGCTCGCTCGGCTCTTCTCATGCCAAAGACAACCGCTCGGGATTTAACCAAAACGCAGCGTGCGGTGCTCCCAGGTTCCTCAAAATCTTTTTTTTCCTGTTGTTATGGGGACGGGGGGAAAGCGGGAGCGACTCAGATGCTGTTGTTGGAGATGGCGCTGGTGCGCAGGAGGGAGAAGAAATTAATTCACCCCCAGAAAAGACATCCTAGCCATTTTTTCGGGGCTAAAAATAAAAATAAAAAAATAAGGCCCGGCCTTATTTTGTGAGAAACACGGTATGTTGCTAGAACTAAACAACTATTATTTCTCTCAATCTCTGTTTCTCTGTGTGTCTTTCTCTGTGTTTATGTCTGTGTTTATGTCTTTGTCTCTCTCTGTCTCTGTCTATCTATCTGTCTCTATCTGTCTCTATCTGTTTTTCTCTCTCTCTCTCTCTGTCTCACTCTCACACACAGACATAGTCTTCTCAATCTTCTGACAAGATTCTTATCCAAGTTTTCTATCCAAATATTGAGAAAATTGTCTACAGAACCTCAACATTCAGGTGCTCATACAAAAACCAAAGAAAAAGGAAAGTTCCCCATATGATTTTTTTCTTCTTGTTTCTCAAAGGGGCAATTCAAACCCCTTTTGCACGTCCTTCTCTGAAGTTACTCCATTATCTGCTTCTGGTCTGGAATTATGTGTTTCTAGGGTCTGGAGATGGGAATATCTTCTCTTCCAGGCCTAAATAGCTGCTACTAGTTGTGGTATATCTATTTTCCCTGTTGTCAAGGTTGAAATCATATTCCCTTTTCTGCCTACCTTCTAAAATCCTCTGCAATCATGTCTCATCAGTCATGATTGACCTGCTTTAAGAAATGGTCCTATGGTATTGGTTTTAATTTACTAGATCAATGTAGTACTAGTATTCATTTTTGTTACTTCTTCTATCATGAATTCAGTTTTGGAGGTCGTTTTCTGTATTTCAATGTCTGGGTTGTATGGGGTTACTAAATAATAACAAATGGCAGGTTTGTGTGGAGGTATTGGTACATTGAACCAATACAATGCCAAGCAATAGATTGAACACTGCAAAGTTAAAAAAATGAAGAATCTGAAATATTCTATTTTTATTTCTATATTCTGTTTTCTGTTATCTTAAGCTTTGAACTACAAAAATCTGATGATATGCTTTCATTTTAATGCCACTATTTTAAAAACAACCTGAACTTGTGTAAGGTGTCGATCTGCCTGCTAGATTGTCATATGGCATTCCCCCAGTGGCTGTATATGTCTGACAAAGACATGTGCCAATTAAGGATTGTAAAGCACTAAATTTCATCACTGCCCTCCTAGGAAAGCTTATCAGTGGCAGCAGGATGGCTGCTTGTGGAAGATATCAAATTATGTTGCTGTTCTGCTCCCTGAATAGGCTTATAAAATTCTCACAATGAAAATGGTGAAATGAGGGGTATTGGAACACAAAACATTTCTTGATACAAGATGGCAATAAACTAAATAATGGAGCCAGGCTAGTAGTATGATAGATCACATATCAATCTGTTATAGAAGTTAAGCAAATGGTCAGCAACAAAACCTATTAACCTGCAATGCAGTACAGGAAAGCCCCTCAACAATTACATTATTCAATGTGTAACTATAGCTACAAGTACATCCCAATTCTAAATGTTTTGTAATGAAATAGCAAAAATAATCAGAAGTATACAAATTCTGCTGAATTAATGACTTTACATGGGACAGGAACTCATTACCCACAGATTGGCATTTTTAAAAAAATGTAAAAGTGGTAGACTGAATAATACATTTTAAGAAACGTTTGGATTCTAAGGTTTTCCTGAGAACTCTCGGATTTCCCTGTCTTCTTGATGGTGA
Source organism: Notechis scutatus (assembly GCF_049901735.1). Taxonomy (NCBI): domain Eukaryota; kingdom Metazoa; phylum Chordata; class Lepidosauria; order Squamata; family Elapidae; genus Notechis; species Notechis scutatus. The sequence continues at coordinate 119,127,866 of NC_142012.1, forward strand.
ATTCAATCACAGCCCTAGTTGGAATGAGGAAGTACCTTAGGAAAGTGATGTATTTTTTTCTCCTACTGACCAAGTGAATAGTCAGCCATTAGTTCAGAATGTTCTATAAATCTCTTGCATTTAGATAGAAATTAGATTATAAGGGTTACAATCTTTTCAGCTGTTAGGCACTAGCATATAAATGTATTATTCCAGGCACTCCAATCATGTTTTTTAATTAACAACACTAAACTTTAAGATTACTGTCAAATCCAGACAGAATTGATAATCTTTCCCTGGGGAGGATGCTGAAATCTCATGAGATTGTCAGTATGATATGCTAAAACTTAATGAGATCCTTCCTTCCTTCCTTCCTTCCTTCCTTCCTTCCTTCCTTCCTTCCTTCCTTCCTTCCTTCCTTCCTTCCTAATCTATGTCTAGGAATGTTATGAGTTCATGCTGTGAGGCCAGTCTGTACACCATAATATCTCCATGTCTATGATTAGAATTATTATTTTTATAATTCGTTTAGTACAATTGTATTATAAAATACTTGTTTCTAGGAGGGAGTAATTGCCAGAATGAATGATTTTTGCCCATTAATTTTTGAACAAGACTCATCTACGCAGAGCTCTTAAAGCTACAGCATCTGGGGTACAAAATCCAGACAAAAAATCAGGTAGAATAAAGAAACATAGAAAACTGTCTTTTTTAGTGTCTTGTCATCATCTGTATTATTTTCAGGCTGGATCCATTAACCCTAATAGCACTGCCTTAAGAATCTCTGTGCTGGTTTACACTAATACCATTTCAATTTGTTCAATAGGTAAACCAAGTTGTCTGTCTGTCTGTCTGTCCCTTACTCCCTCCCCCTCCCCTCACTATCACTTGCAAAGAAAATGTTGTTTGTTATGGATACTTGTTCAGGCAGTACCCATGCCAGTTAAGCAAATGCTTAAGCAATTTGTTTAATTATATTAAGCACCCATTAACAGCAGCCTAAACTTTCCCCTGGGCTGTATCAGTGGTATGAGATTCTAATTGTTAGAAGACTAACCAAGATTTTCTCCTTGTGTCTGTAGGTGATTTTAATTCTGACAAAGTTGTATGACTACAACCTGGGAAGTATCACAGAGAGCTCATTGTGGAGGTATGTAGAGCTAATAATTACTATTTTCCTTTAAAACAAACCTTCATTAACCTTAATTGATTTTTTTAATATGATGAAATATTTGTATAACACTCTATATGGTCATTTGGGGCTGTTCTAATTCTTTAGAAGCAGGGATGTCAACACAAACACATTCTTTCCACCCAACTACTTTCCCCAAAGTATAATCTAGAGTGCACTTTGTGGAAGCCCAGTTGAAAGGAATTTAGTTCTGATTTAAAAAAAAAAAATCACAAGATTTCAGTGTCAGAATATTTTAAACAATTCTACAAATTTTAACCCAAGTTCATAATGATTTCTTCCTCAACAAAGTAGCGGTGAGAACATTTCTCCTGTTTTTGAAGGGTTTTTTGTTTGTTTTAAGCCTATGTCTATTATTTTTTCAAAAAGCCCTAATCCCATGTTAAAAACAGAGATAGCATTCTTTGAGTGCTAATCCTTCTGTATTTTAGAGGCATGAATATAATTTGATAAATACAGTACTTCAGAAAGTACCTGTCAGATATACTGAGAGAAAATGTTTCAAAGAACCCGGTGACTGGTCTTCTTGCAGCCAAAGCCAAATAAAGCCACCAAATAGTCCTTGTTTAATGACCTCAATTAGACCAGCAACTTTGTCACTAAGTGACACTTCCTTTAAGCAAGATATTACATGATTGCAATTTCTCTGGTAATATCACACTACTAACCAGAGCATACAAAACATTTGCTAGACCAATACTCGAATACAGTTCATCAGTCTGGAACCCTCACTACGTATCTGATATTAGCACAATTGAGAAAGTCCAGAAATATTTCACAAGAAGAGTTCTCCACTCCTCTACTCGCTGTAGAATACCTTATGCCACCAGACTTGAAATTCTAGAACTAGAAAACCTTGAATTACGCCGTCTTCGGTCTGACTTAAGCATGGTATACAAAATCATACATTGCAATGTCCTACCTGTCAATGAATACTTCAGCTTCAACCATAACAACACAAGAGCACACAATAGATACAAACTGAAAGTAAACCGCACCAAACTTGATTGCAGGAAATACGACTTCAGCAATAGAGTGGTCAATGTCTGGAATACTCTACCCGACTCTGTAGTTTCTTCCCCAAACCCCAAAAACTTTAACCTTAGACTGTCTACTATTGACCTCACCCCTTTCCTAAGAGGTCTGTAGGGGGCGTGCATAAGCGCACCAACGTGCCTACCGTCCCTGTCCTATTGTTTCTCTTATTCTTTTATTTTTCTTGTATGTGACCATTTCATGTATTCACAACTATGTATACATTTATACTTATTATCTTGTAAACAATTGGCAAATCAAATAAATAAATAAATAAATAAATAAATTTGTGATTTTATTGTCGCCGTCATTGATTTCTGTTTTGGAAGCCAAGTATAAAGCAATGCAAATGTCAATCGTATGACTGTGGAATGCTGTGCCATGCTGAACCTCTGCCTGACTGTTACCTATTTTAAATGCAATGAAGGTTTCTACAGGCAAAAGCATGGCTACACCATGGGTTCACCTGTGTCTCCCATGTGGCTAATCTCTACATGGAAGAGGTAGAAACTTCTTCACAATAACTTCCAAAGTGGGAGTTAACAGAAACCTACACCACCGAGCTGAAGGGCTGCCTACCAGCAAAGATGGGAAACACAGAGGACTAAAACACATCAAGGAAGCCCTCAGAACATGTGGCTATCCCAACTGGGCCTTCATCAGATACCACAAAAGATCCAGCAGGAGCTCCTCCATAACAGACAAAGAAGGAAACAATAAATGAAGCAATGTTGCCATTCCATACATTGCAGAAATATCTGAAAAGCTCAGGAAAATCTTAAGTCAACACAACAGACAGGCACACTTTAAACCCAAGAATACACTAAGGCAGAAGCTTACCCCAAGGATAAAGCCCCCAGACACAAACTGAGCTATGTGGTATATGTAGTACAATGCAATGAGACATATAGAGATCTGTACATTGGGGAAACAAAACAACCACTTCATAAACACATGGCAAAACATAAGAGAACCCATCGAGACAAGATTCAGCAGTCCATCTGCATTTAAAAGACAAAGGACACTCTTTTGAAAACAACAAAGGCCACATTTTGGACAAAGAGGACAGCTGGTTTGAAAGAAGGATCAAAGAGGCCATCTATGTCAAAACTGAACAGCCCCCTCTTAACAGAGGGGGAGAGATACGACATCATCTATCTTCAGTTTACAACACAGTCTTTTCAGCAGTTCCCAGCAGTTCCCGCACTACTCAGGTTATCCTGAGGACACAGATAAACCTCAAAGTGGCCTTAATGACTCTCTAAAACAAGGGCGTCCAACTTACATTGACACCGTGGCATCATATGACATATCAGGACTTTTCCCCCCTTCGCTAAACTGGGTAGGGGTGGGCCCAGCATGTGATGCATCCAGCTTACAGGCCATGAGTTTGAAACCCCTGCTCTAAAAGAAGAGAGAGCTGCAAATGACCAGCTCTCCCCACCATCCAGTCAGAGCTATAGAAGGTTCTTGGATAAGAAGCAAAACATCTTCAAAGAAAAACAAGAAAATCCAGTTGCCTCTTTGGGGCAACCATGACCTGGATGATGGAAAATCTCGATAGATAGTCACAACAATAGTTAGATTCTATTCAAAGAATCATCCGGATTTGGATCCATTATATCCAAAGTCATTTGATGGCTATCCTGGTAATACTTCAGACAATACTTTTCTACTTGATTAGCTTTGTGTATGCAACACAAAGACATTAATGATGACCGCCCCCTACCTCAAATTGGCAGACTAGAGACTAATAGTGAAGGTTTTGAATTAGGCAGGTAGTAATAATGGCCTTAAACCATTCTGTCCTGATCTCTATATATTTGGGCTGGAGTTTTCTGCATATGTTTGAATAGAAGAATAGTTCTCCATTTTATTCAGATCCCTCCTTTATTAGTGAAGCTGCATTAGTATAGTTTCTCTTTAGATCTTCTGTATAATATTGGTATAAATCAGTGATAAGTACTTGAGCAGCCTTGAATGCTACACAGCTTTTAATCCTACAGGGCAAGCATTTCTGAAAATATTTTAGGATCTTCTAAAACTAAGGTTAAATAATCTTAAAAATAGTGGGAAAGTTCCAGTGCTTTTAAAAAGGGTCTCAGGAACTGCTAGTAGCCTACTCTTAACCAAAATCATAGAAAAATATTGTCTTCAACTGATAAAGTGAATAATGCAATGCAAGGATATTTCCAGAAATAGATAATTTTATAAAAGGGTGTAAAGGCTTGTTCAATATATAATAAGTCAAAGCCTTAATTTATCTTTTGCCTATCAGACCAGTGAAATGAAATATAGTAAGTTGTTTTTCCTGACAGATACTCTCTGCCCTGATATTCCCATATCCATTAAAGATTTCTAGTAGGTAGAGTGTTTTTTTATTTCAGTGAGATGTTAAGACAAATTTTTAAAGATGTTTGACAAGATGCCACGGGATGCTGTTCCTTAGCATGTTACTTTATTTAAGCTTGGTAATTCTACACTAACAATATCGAAAACTGAATGAAATGAAAGGAATAATAACTTATTGCTTTGATGGTTTGAACTCTTTCAGGGTAAATAAATCCTAATATTTATTTATTTCAAAATAAATATTAATCCTAAAATCTTGATTTTGTTGTTGAAAAAATTGTGTTCAATTTCTGAAGGCTGAAGAGAGTAAGGCGGTAGCACTTTTGGCCTTTCCCAGATAGTGATTTAGAATCCTTATGACAACATAAATTAAAAATAAAGCAGTATCTTAACACTCTTATTCAAATTTCATGGAAAATTTACAAACAGACTATTTTAAATCATAAATTTTCTACCATATCACATATTTTATATATTTTACTTTGAGATTGGTACCATTCATAATATTTTGAAAGTTCCCAGGTTGGATGAAGATACTTTTAACATGACTGATTGGAGTGGGATTATTTTCTGACAGATTCTCTTACATGGCATTGAAGGGTATATGATACAGTGGATGACCAGTTGGAAAGGCACTAGGTCCAACATCCTGTTCAGTGCAAGAATTCAAACTGAAGCATCCAGATGGCTGCGTAAACTGTGTTGAAACATTCTTTGAAAAAGAATTCACAGCCTCCCTGAATAATTGTCACATTTCTCTTGGTGTTGAGAGATTTTGTTCTCTGTCAGAAACTCTCTTCCTATAATTTAAATTCATTAATGTGTCTTCTACTATTTGGAATGAGGGAGAGAACAGATCTTGACCACGTCTTGGACATCTATTTATATTTTATGCTTTTGAGCCATTTTTTAACCCTGCCCTGCCCTGTAGATTTCTTGATAAGGTTTTTCAGAAGTGCTTTGCTATTGTCTGCTTCTTAGGCTGTGATGGAGTGATTGGGCTAAGACCCAGCTGGCTTCATGCCTGAAATGAAAGTGGAACTTGTCTCCAGATTTCTAGACTGATGCCTTAACCACTATACCATATTGGCTCTTTATTGGACATGCATTCAGGAATATAAATATAAATCATGTTCTTCCTTAGTCAGCGTCTTCCCTTTGTAAACTGTCCTTTCCATTTGCTGATTTTTGCATTTACTTTGGAAGGCATCATGCACAATTTCTTTTTGAACTGGAGTGTAGGCTGTACCCTTGACAATAGGCTACAACAACACTATTGCTTTTATTTGTTTGTCTATTTATGTTCATTCAGATGCTCTCTAGTGTGTTGTCAAGTTCATTCATTTGCATTTCTTAATACAGTTTTTTTTTAAAAAAGAACCATAAGGAGTAAATCCCATTTCTCTTGCTCCTGGTCATTTTGCTTAACTCAGTTCAGTGGTGATATTCTATCAGTTTGGCCCGGTTCAGCTGGTTCAGTTCTGAGGATCATCTGTGAGTGAACTGGTTCACTCCTATGATCAGCAGCTTGCCCTCCCACTCACCCCAGCATATATTGACCTTTATTTCCTGCTTTTCAACCTCAGCTGCTTTGCACGGCACAGCCGATTTCCATGTGTCAGCTGTTTTACACACAGGGCTTACAGCAGAAAGTGAGTTGCAAACACTGTGCACTGTGCAAAACGTGTGCTCACACCAAACCGGTAGGAATTTTTTTTGAAACCCACCACTGACTCAGTTGCTATATTCCAATAATGGGAATAATCTCATCGAGCCTCTGTTGCATATATTAAATCGTAGTTAACAACCATTTTGTTTATCAACACAAATAGAGTTCTAGGTCATGGAAAGTAGTAGTTTTATGATATTCTGCGCAGATTCAGGGTAGGGCAGAAAGAATGATCAAGTAATAGGAAACCCCAAGTATGAGCAATTTGACAGCAGAACAAATTAACCAATTAATCTTCCATTCACAGAAAACAAGCATTTGTCTCTTTCAAGGAAGCTTTCATTCCTGGAAAAAAAACACCACAAGAATCTGAGATCTAAATGGCTTATAGCACTCTGAGGTTTTTGTTTTTTTTAAATTGTAGGAGTATTAGCTGATTGAACATGGAAGTTGTGCACATTATCCTTAGTTATGGATGGGACATTCCTTTTTTTAAAGTATCAGGTTTCCATTTCTTAACAGATTATAACGTGTCGTCTCTTGTTATGTTGTATATCACTTCTACTTTCTTTAAAATCAGCAGATATATCCTTCTATAAAATCAACATTTTTCTACATTCTTCTTCTGCTTCTATAAAATTGAATTTAATGAGATCACAGCCAGTGATTAATCAATTTATAGGACAAAGTCCATGAAACAAGCATGAAAATCAATTGATTTCTTTGAAGTTCTCCTTTAGACTGGTGTAAATGGATTTTAGTGCTGGATGTTCAAATTATTTGGCAGTTGTCTCTGTCATTCAGAATGAATTGAAATACAAATTTAGATAGTGATATCTATTTATTAGCCATGAGTTTGAAGATCAGAAATTGTGCATGAGCTTAGGACAATTGTCTCTGAAAATTCACTGATAATATTTAGTATATGGCTTCAAGGCAGAGATACCTGTTTTATATAACTGTGTAAGATTTTTTTTTCTCAGTTGATTGTATTATTTGTTTAGTAGCAAATCACTCTATTGAAAAATAACTTTTTGATACCCCTAGGCTCACTTACTTTACAGTAACTTTTGGTATTATCTGTTAAGCAATAAAAATATTAAAAAATAAATCATAAAACATTTTCAGTGTTCCAAACTTTACACTTAAGTGTTCCTCTTACTCTGTGCCCAATATATTTCACGATTGCAAAGAATGAAAAAAATATCAAGAAAGCTATAAAATCATAATCTAGATACTTCTAAATAATACATAAATTTTCATTTTACAATTTTGAGATGATCAAAGCCACAGCCATTGGGATAATACAAGCAATATTCTAGTCTTAGGTGCCACACATTTAGAGAAAAAAAATTCAGTCACATATTAACTTGGCAAATAATAGATTATAAGCTCCGGTTATTTAATTTGCTGGAAAAGATAAAATGGCAAAAGGTCGTAAGCTCTACAAAACTGCCTTGCACAATGCTATTATTGTGTTTGCCATTCTGCTTTTAAGGGAATATGGAAGCTTTAACACAAAACATTTCCCTTGGGGACAATATAATATCTTATACTCCTCAGGATATATAATATTCATATTTTGGTTAGGCACATTGGATGGGATATACCTGAAGATCTTTCTGAATCACATTTAAAGGATCAACACTATTGTGTTAACTAAGTGTGACTTGATCCTATTACTCCCGTTTTTCTTTACTGATCGCATTCTTAACAAAATAATTTGAGCAATTATTCTTCTATTCCCATTCCTTCCGGATTGTTTCTTCACTTTCTTCATTTTTATGATCACCTTTCCTAATTTTCAAGTTTTTAATATAATCAAATGATCTTGCAATCATGGTGATAGACAGATTAGATAGATAGATAGATAGATAGATAGATAGATAGATAGATAGATAGATAGATAGATAGATAGATAGACAGACAGACAGACAGACAGACAGACAGACAGACAGACAGACATGTAACTTTTGTAAGCCAAACTTTGGGGAGGAAAATTTCCTACATACATAGTCCTGAATTTATAACGTCAATTGAGTTCAAAACTTTTGTTGTTAAGTGAGACAGTTATTAGGTGACTTTTGCCTCATGTTATGACTTTTTCTTGCCACAGTTGTTAAGTGAATCATTGCAGTTCATTGTATATTGCAAATGTGTGTGTTTAGAAGCATTGTTTAGTAAAGAGGACAAAACCATTCCTTCCCGTATTTGTGTATGCTTGGTTTGAGAAAAGACCAATTACCTGGCATTCACTAGCAGCAATCAGGAGCAGAGGCAACTGACATTCTGCTGACAGAGCATCAGGGCTGAGTTCAAGGGACTGGAAACAGAACCATTACAAAACAATGAATCTGAATTGTTTTGTGGTTCACAATGGTGGCCCTCTACCTGCCTCCCATCATATATATACTTAACTAATGCCAACATAATATGGTCTACCTCCACCTCTCCCAATAGGATCCTCATTCCCAAACTCAACCACCTCCCCAAGAAATAAGACCAGGAACTTCTCAGTATCCTCAACACACATCCCTAGGAGCATACAGTTCTGCAGCATTTTAGCCCCACAAATTTTCAGTGTCAACAGGGTACCCAATTCTTCTTTCCCACACAGTATCAGAGGGGAAGGGGAAGAGGGAAACTGAGGAAGGGAGGGAGAAAACACATTCAAACATCCAAACACATACAGTCTCCCTCCTCTGCTACTTCCCCAGCAGGTGGAAGGCTTCCCTCATTCATCCGCCACCAATTCTCTCCCTGGCTCTTGCTCAGGTGTAGGATCCAGCCCAAACATCCAATACATTTGGAGCTACACTATTTTCTTCCTTCCTTCCTTCCTTCCTCCTATTATCTTTTCATCTGATCTTACAGGTGAAAGGCCTCTAGAATATCCTGTCTTTCTGCTGTTGCTCCCCCATCTGGTCACTGCCCACCATCCCAAACTGTAACATCCCACAAAAACTATAGGATGTAATACAGGGGGAGACCCAGTGATGTTAAAGGCATTTGCCAACAGGAACTCCATCAGCAAGTCTCAAGTTTTCCTCAAAGTCAACAAAGCAACCACAAGCAGCCCACGTTTTTCCAGATTGTCCCACAGTCCCAAACATCCCTCAGTTCCCACAGTTGCTTGATATTCTTTTGCCCCATGGCTTCTCAAGTGGAAGGATATGGTATTAGATAGGCTATCAAGTAGATATTGGGCAGGCTGGGCCCCTGGGCAGTGGTGATTTTGCTCAGCAGATTGGTCAGTTCCTTATTGTTGCAGATAATAAACAGCTACTTCTAGCACTCACTTGCAAATGAGACCTCCATCAGTCCTCCATAGCTATATGAATCCACGGAAAAGACTGCACAGCTTTTTCAGAGCAATTCAGTAATGCAGTAAACTGATGCCACCAAGTGCTGCCAATGCTGCAAAATGCTGTAAAACAACATTTTAAATCAACGTCAATAAGATCATTCTGATTGCCATGTTTTAATAAAGAGTTTGGAGTCCATTCACTGGACTTCTTGCTCTCTATTACTTGATTTTAATAATAGTCATCATACCCTTGCCCATTTGATTATAAACTGAATGACTATGAAACTCAGTGAGTAAATTCACATTGTTCTAAATTAGGACTCTGGGTCAAGCACATATGGCATATGAGCTCTTGAATTTGCATCTTCTCATTAGCCATCTGACTGCTATTGCAGTGGTAGTCAGATGGCTAATTTTGGCAGTATGATTTTCAACCAATTTAAAGCATGGAAAACACAAAGCAGTAAATCTTATATAGATATTTTAAAAATAAAAATAAAATAACTCCGTCAAAGGAAAACCAACTAAAATCCTGTTCAACTCACTGTCTTACTCACTATGGCCTAACCTTTAGCTTTCCATTCACCTCCACATATAAAGTTATCTCATTCCTTTAAAACTCTAAGCTTAGATCATGCTTTGTTGAAGCCATTGCATCCACACAGAATGTTAACTTGAACCATTTTACAAATCACAACAGATAGTTCACTAAATAAAAATTGAAGTAATGATATTAAGGTTTAATATGTGTGACCCTCCCATAAATGCTGAAACAATTTGCATAAAATTATAAACTTATATATAATCTAGAAACCTTTTGTTCATAAGCAGTCCCAGTGATAGTTCAATTCTCTTTTATAAGCTGGGAATCAAACCAGGGTTTTCCAACCTGGTTATATGCACTTTGGTTTGACTGAGTATGATTTTAAATCTTCTCTGATGAAACAGGCTTACTCATCCTTTGCTATCCTATAAAGTGTGTACCTTTGTGTGAGAGAAAGAGAAAATACCTGACTCATTTGTCAGTGTGTAGCATCTTGGGTATAACCAAAATAGTCTTATTAAACTGCATTCCATTTAAATTGAAATCCAATAAATTACATATATTATTTTGCAACTCTTCCCAGCATTTCATTCTGATATGCACTAATCAGTTATCAATATGCATATATTCTGGTATAAATTTCCATGCATTTTTAAAGATTTAGTTCTAGCAAGCAGATGTTATATAACTAAAACATGTATGTTATAAACTATACATGTATTCATTCAGTCAATACAATCTGAATCTATCCTCATATTTGGGAACCCTAATAAAGTGAAATAAAAGCAGAATTGTGTAGATTATTGTTTACAGTTGCTTAGTAATTTAGCTCAAAGAATTTTCTTTTAACAAGTTCTTATACTTGAAATATTTCACCATAAATAAACAACATGGAACTGAGGTCCTGTGTAGATAAAAAATAATAATCCATTTATTTTGTACTTGATTATTTGTTTGGCTTAGGCTGAATCAGCAGTTTATTTAAAGAGTATAAACAGCATTGCGTAAAGTTTCCCCCCAAAAAAACATATATTAAAAGAACGAAATTAAGACAAATGAGCATAAATGGATTGGCCAGCATAACACCCTTTTTGAGAAACATGGGCAGTCTAGAATACAAAATATAAATAGATAAATAAAATCTAACCCACCCACCCACCCCCACATTTACATTACATTATTAACTCTTCTTCCAATCATTTGGTTTTTTCTTCCTTTTTACCTTTGGGTTCATGATCTTCACCCTAGTTTTCTTCCAAATTTTCTTCCAAAACCGGTCCCTGGTGTCAGAAAGGTTGAGGACCGCCGATCTACAGTATGCACGTACCAATTTTTTTATTCTTCTTCATTATCTAATTATGTACATAGGTTATGCTGTTTTCTATGCAGGGTCCCCTTTCCTGTCAAGGATCTATTTTGCAGAGTGTTTGTATATTTACTACCAAGGTATTCCTCCATTTCTATAAGAATGCATGGGAAAGATAAATGTAAATTGGTCCCTGTGTGTCTGTACAACTGTTCTGTTCATAACTTCCTTTTTGCTATAATGAAACAACAGCATGGTTCTTATTAAAGTTTAATACTTTTAACATATGCATTGTCAGAGTTTTTCAGAGGTAGGCTGACAAGACAGGGTAAATGACAAGCTTTGCAAATAATTAGCATTCAGATATTCATGTCTGAAGCAGTGTCACTTATTTTCTGTTTTAACAATGGTTTTTCTTGTTAAGGTATCACTGCTGAGACAAAGCAATCCTTTTCGAGTCATTTTTTCAATTAGCTATATAAAGTATGCACACCTGCACCCACTCCACCCACACATAAATGGTGTGACATTTCTTTTAAATTAAATAAAAAATTCTGATTTACATTTTTCTGTTTTTTTAAAATAAATCAGGCACATGTGCATTTTATCCATAGCTTGTTATTGCCTTATCTTCTGCTAGATTGGATCTACAGTAATAAAATAAAAGTGAGCTTTACCTATGCATGTAGCTGATCCTAATTTTTACTGATGTATTAAGTTACATCAATGCTGAAAAATGTGACTTATGACTGAATTTCACAGTTACAACTTTGCAGCATTCCCATGATCATGTGATCAAAATTCAGATACTTGGTAACTGATTCATAGTTATGACTGTTGTTGTGTCCCAAGGTCATGTGATCACCTTTTGTGATCGTCTCACAAGCAAAATCAATGGGAAAACCAGATTCACTTAACAACCATGTAACTAACCTGTAAACTGCAGTGATTCACTTAACAACTATGGGAAGTAATGTCATAAAATAGAGCAAAACTCACTTAACAACAGAATTTTGGGCTCAACTGTGGTCATATGTTGAGAACTACCTGTACATGATATGTCTAAAACTGACGTGTGCAAAATTGTGATTGTATGAAATTTCAGATCTTTTCATTTCTTATAGTGGATGTGTCTGAGTGATCTGTCTGAGTGTATTGTCTTTTGTTGAAAAATGCCATTCTAAAGGTTTTCATTTTCTATGCTTCATTAAAGTTGCAAGAAACAATGTTTTAAGGAAAATTCTTCTGGGCCCTTTTCAGTTAAGGACACTTGAATAGTTAAGTGTGGCTTCAAGAATTATAGAGAAGACTTAAGGATGTTCTGCATAGTTATGCTAATATCCCATCATTTAATCCTTGTGTTGCCAGGTAAGTATGTGTAGGAGAAGAGGCAGATCTGGAAGGTCTGGTTAAATGTGTCATCCATTTCAAGTCATTCCATTGTCACAAAAGATCTAAGTCTAGTCCCCTGTGAATATCCTTAATTCTTATCTATCCTTACCAATTTAGTCAAACTAACAGTAAAAATTAACTAGATTCTTGTATTAAAGGTATTAGAAATTCAAACTCTTCTGTGCTTTGAATTTAATGAATGCCGCTGGTTATTTGTGCCTGACAGTATGTTGACATAAATTCTTCCTTCCCTGGAGGAAAGATTGATACTAGCAAAGTGAAGAAATTTTCCCCTTCCTATCATTATGCATAAGAAATAGAAAACAACTTCACTGAAAAAGTTCGTTAATGTTTGCTCAACTAATCATTGTCTCATTTCACCCCATGACTTTATGGTCATTTTAAGATCATCTTTCTATAAATTTAGTGCTGAATATTTTGGAATGTGATCATTGCACATCTCTTGGGTCTTTGTTGTGGGTTGCTGACCTTATTCAAATTAGTAGTTCTGTTACCATAATACTAATTCTGCACTGTGCATAATAAAGAAATGATATGTCCGTGTCATGGCTTTGCATGCTCTCCTTGATTTTACAGCAGCAAACAGGTGCATTTGAACTGTACCTCCTGGCATTTTTGGCAGTTGTGTCTCAGTATGCTGAGATACTTGCTAACTGGATTGTAAACACAGTGAAAAGTTTTGGCTACAGTATTGTATAAGCTGAGAAGAAAGCAAACTGCTATATAGTAGTCATGCTGAAAATCGTTATGCTTCAGGGCCCAAAATAGGACATTTTAGTCCAATTTATCACTTTGCTATAAAAATACTCCTATTCATGACTGGGAAAGCTATCATATTTCATTTCCCTTTTAAAAACTCATTTTGTCTATGATGCCTAAAGAAAAAAAATGGTATAATTAATGCTTAGCAGGTGGCACAACATCATTATACGTGCTGATTAGCTATGAATTCTGTGTATTTTTCTTCTTTAAATTAACCAGACTGATTTTATTTTATTTTTTATTTGACTCCAATTGCTTCAACTCTTAAGACTTTCCAATTCTTTTAACAATGAACCAGGGTGGCAAACAGGAATTGTATGAAGCCATAACTTGTGCTGCAGAGTTGATATTATAATCATTCCTTCGCTACACACCCTTTCTAATAGTACTGTTTATGTGTCTAAGAGCAAGAGAATCTAAGTTATTGCTGCAAAAATTGTTGAGCTAATTTTGTCTAGTGGTTAAGCCACCCAGTTAGAAAGCAGGAAACCATGAGTTCTAGTCCCACCTTAGCCATGAAAGCCAGTTAAGAGACCTTGAGCTACTAATTCCTTCTCAGCTCATCTCATCTCACAGGGCTGTTGTTGTGGGAAAAATAGCAAGAGATGGGTGTATTGGACATATTTTCCGCCTTGAGTTATTTGTAAAAATAATAAAGGTGGGATTCAGATAAATAAATAAATCTATTGACTAATAAAGAGGGTAATGTGAAGATTATTTTGCCTTTCAAAATAAGAACTTGGTCCATGCTAAAAACAGGGAGTATGGAAGTCAACCTTCTCTGTAGCAGCAATTTTTAATAACCATAACAAAACAGATCCCACAGATCCAACACAGCCACTTACAGGGATGCAGTTCCCCTGAAAAATATGTAACTTCCTGAATAGAATCAGGATAAGCTATGCCAGAACTAAGATAAAACTCTTTTAAGTGGTGAATGGCTGAGAGACTGCAATGTGACTGTCGTGCACGATAACACATATAGTTCAAGAATGTCCCTTCAGGAAATGTAAAGGCACCTGGGATGATCTCAGGGAGGCCACACCAGAAGAAGTTAGATTCTCCCATGAGCTGTTCAGAGCATCCAGTAGTGGGAGGTGCTTCAGTCTCTGCATGTCTAGGCTGGGCTTAATTTGTGGAACGCTCCTCCTCCTCCATGGGACTCCTCCCCAGCATTCCCTAGTTTTTGCTCAGCCTCGTTGTGGAAAGGCAGTGCTTTTTGTTCTTCCTTGACCGAAACAGGATAATTTCTCTTTTCAGGTTTGGAGACAGTCAATTCGTCTTTCAGGTTGTCTCAACAAATAGCTTAACGATCTATCCACGCTGCCTTTTCCATCTGGCCATCAGTGATCGCTGCATCGGGAAGCGCTTTTCGCACCCTGAAATGGAGGGAGGCTTCGGCTTCATTCCGCACCTCCCCAACCACTAGCCCTGCACTTGACATAGCGATAGCCATGCCGTTTTAACAAACAAGTGGCGTGGTTTTGGTTCTCTCACTCGCAACTGAGTTGTATCGCTGTTTTCCCCCTAGAATGCCACCTTGGGGTGAAGGGCTTAAATGCCTGGTTATTTTCACCCCTCCCAGCCATTTAGTACTAAGGGAAAGCTGTCTGGAGCTAATCCCTTCTCATAGCGGGAGACTGCTGCCAGCATGCACGCCAAAAATAACTGTCGGTCGCCATTTTGTTGTAGGTGGACCGCGTGGCCGCGCTGAGTGCAAATCTTCTGTAGACTATGTGAGGTAGTTTTTTATTCCTGATCAGAGGGTCTTTATTCAAAAACCCCAAGGAATTATTGTAACCTCGTTTTAAACCATATTCGAGGCCATCTGTTATTCTTGTTGTTGGCTTAACCCTCACAGTTCTCCCTAATCAGTGGCACAACAGCGAGCACCTAGGCCAGTGTCCGCCTGTGCAGGGAAGCTGTTGAAGGCCGGTGATTAATAGGCCTTCTTTGGCGTTCTTAATTTGGCTGATTGGGATATCCAATTAAATTAGTTGTTATATTGATATATATTTACATACATATATACACTAATAATAATACTATTTATAATATAATTATAAATAGTATAATAGTATAGTAGTAGTATAATAGTATAATAATACTATTTACAATATAATACTAGTAATATAATAATAATAACTTTATTATTATTGAGATACAACTCATATTAAAACATATATACACATATTTATATCTATTAAAAAAGGGGGGGTTCGATTTCAGAGCACTCTGCCCACCCTTGGTCAGGCCCCTGGGCATGCCAACTGCCTATACAGCATAGTACTAAATAACAAGCCCACTGTAAAATCTCTAATCGAAATGGCAGGTGGTAGTGGTTCCCAGACCTCAACCTCAAGGGTCAAGTCTAAATCTCAGCACAAATCTAAACAGACAAAAGGGAATTCTAAGGCCTCAGAAAAAGACTCCAACAGGCTCCTCTTCCTTCCCTAGATCTCTCCCTCTCATCCAGGCACAGCGTGGCTCCACAGAGTCAACACGCCCAGTCAACTGGATCACCAACCATGCGAAGGGCACCTGAAATGATGTTCACACCAACTGCTGCCAGTCTTCCACAGGACCAAACTCTTCCAGATGAAGTACCAGAGAGGATGAAGGCCTGGATAGAGATGGCTATCCATCAGGGAATCACAGCAGGCCTACAACATGCGGTTCTGACCAGGGATCAGCCTGCACTCGCTGAGTATGATTCAGAATCAGTTCAATCATTGGCCAAGTCAGAGCAACACTATACCCAGGTACAGTTTCAAGAAGATATGCTCCTCCAAGAGCCTCAGGAGGAGGAGACAGAAGAGGTAGAGCACATTGATCTGACGGAACAGATTGAATCAGGAACAATACATGACAGTGACCCAGCTCTTTCAGAAGTGGACCCCTTAGATGTCTGAGGATGAGGGCCTTGTTCCTGACCAACCTGTATTTACAGGCTTATTCCGCCCACAACTATTCAAATCACTATTGTTTAATTGCGCACCTGGACAAGCTGGTCCCTTCTACTACTCCAACTCCTTCAGAAGAGGGACCAGAAGATCTAATTTTCAGCCAACCAGTAGTTGAGGCAGATGTGATTCCAGTTCCTCACATGTTTGCAGACCTGGTACAGAAACAGTGGGCTTCTGCAGCAGTGTACCCTGCCGCCACAGATTATGACAGGAAATACTTTAATTTGGCCCCTGATTTCTTAAAATTGTTGAATACTCCTGAGGTAGACAAATCCATTGTGGGATTAGCATCCTCATCCTCCATTCCTAGTGAAACGCTGGAGGCATTAAAGCCGAAGGAAAAATGGGCCAAGCTGGCCCTATGCAGAGCCCATTAATCTGATGCGTGGACCATCAGAGCGGCCACGGCCACTTCCTTCTTTACCCGTTCTTCTCTCAGATGGCTCCGGCTCTTAC
Source organism: Notechis scutatus (assembly GCF_049901735.1). Taxonomy (NCBI): domain Eukaryota; kingdom Metazoa; phylum Chordata; class Lepidosauria; order Squamata; family Elapidae; genus Notechis; species Notechis scutatus. The sequence continues at coordinate 119,144,847 of NC_142012.1, forward strand.
GGTCCCCAATTCCAACATTAGAGCACACCAAGACATTGGAAAACTTATTGCAACCGCTGAATTTTCAGCTGATCCAACCCTTTCATGCAGTTAAGTTTTCAGCCAGAGCCATTACTTCACATGTCACAGTGTGACACTTACTATGGTTAAAACATTGGCAAGTGGATATTAAGCACAAATGTAAGCTGGCTTCATCTCCTCTTGTGGGAGACAGACTGTTTGGACCTTCCCTCAATCCGCTGCTCGAAACAAAAAGAAAATTCTACCTTCCCTTTTTCGGAAGTCAGATCCTAGAAAACCTCAGTCCTTTCGGAAGGGATCCTTTCGGCCCTTTTATCAGGGACCATTATCAACCAGATACCAGAGACCCCCATCTTTCAGACCAGGGAAGCCACCAGAGAGGTCCGACTTTGGGGATAAGAACCAAAGGGGTGGCCAGTCCAAGAGATCCTTTTGAGGAGCAGGAAATAGAGCTTTCTGGCGTCCAAAATAACTCCATGGACCCAACTCCCATTGGCGGCCACCTTCAATTATTCGCGGACCAATGGGACTCCTCAACGTCTGATTCCTGGGTCAGAGACATGATCAGATTTGGCCTTGCGCTAAAGTTTCAATCCACTCCCCCAGACTTCTTTATGTCCTGCCCTCTTTCCATAGATCTGGTTAAACGAAATCATATGGAAACAGATATCCATCGTCTACTGGACATACGAGCCATCCAACCAGTAGCTACCAAACAACAAGGGCAAGGCTTCTATTCACAACTTTTTGTTGTTCCCCAAAGTTCCGGGGCAGGTGGAGAGCAATTTTAGATATGAAACATCTTAACCTATTCTTAGTATATCACAAGTTTAAAATGCATACCCTGCAATCCATCTTACTCAGCATCAGAAAAGGTGACGTCCTTACGTCCATAGATCTGACGGAAGAGTCCTTACATATTCCTATTTGGCCTTCCCACTATAAATTTCTATGATTCTGTTATAACCACTATTTCGAATATGTGGCTCTTCCTTTTGGACAAGCATCTGCCCCCAGGACCTTCACAAAGGTTCGCACAGCTCCTGCTGCTCATCTTCGAGGTGTACCTTTATGACTCCAATGTTACCTTGATGATATATCATCACAAAACCTGCAACTCAGCTTTAACCTTCAACCACAACCCTACTTCAACCAATCCACCATCACCCAAGACTAGGCACGCATGTCCCTAACTACCTCAATTCCAACTACAGATGGCCTTAAATGCAAGCTACTCAATGCAAGAAGCCTTGTGAATAAAATACCTGAATTTCTCCTCTTACTAAATATGGCTAAATCCGACATCATATTTGTCTGTGAAACATGGCTCAACACATCTCTCCCTGACTCCCTTACCACAGTAAGAGACTATCATGTTTACCGATCAGATTGTCCTTACATCTAAAAAACATCCAACTTACCCAGCAGCTTGCTGTTCCTGATACCATCATCTGTGAACTATCCTTAAATATCACATTTCAATTCTTACGATGTTACAGAGCACCTGATTATGACATCGAACATGTAAACAAGCTAAATTCACTACTAACATGGGCAACATCCTGCCCATACACCTGCATAACTGGATAGAGGCATTCCTGTCAAACAGACAACAAATGGTCAAAATTGGGAGTGTCCTATCAAATTCTGTACCTGTCAACAGTGGTGTCCCCCAAGGCAGTGTTCTAGGACCAACACTCTTCATACTCTACATAAATGACCTCTGTGATCACATTAAGAGCAACTGCATTCTCTTCGCTGATGATGTAAAGCTGTTCAATACCACAGACAATACTGCTACCCTTCAAAAAGATCTGGACTATGTATCAGAATTGTCAAACAAATGGCAACTTCAAATCTCAACAAATAAATGCTCTGTCTTACATATTGGCAAAAAATCAGAAAATAAAATACAAGCTGAATAGTCAAGATCTTGTTGATGATCCAAGCTCTGTAAAGCACCTTGGAATACTCATATCTAATGATCTAAGTGCTAGAGCCCACTGTAACTAAATAGCCAAAAAGGCATTAAGAGTTGTGAACCTAATCCTATATAGCTTTTTCTCTGGTAATATCACACTACTAACTAGAGCATACAAAACATTTGCTAGACCAATACTCGAGTACAGCTCATCAGTCTGGAACCCACATTACGTATCTGATATTAGCACAGTTGAGAAAGTCCAGAAATATTTCACAAGAAGAGTTCTCCACTCCTCTACTTGTTGTAGAATACCTTATGCCACCAGACTTGAAATTCTAGACCTAGAAAACCTTGTATTACACCGTCTTCATTTGATCTAAGTATGGTATATAAAATCATACATTGCAATGACTTACCTTTCAATGAATACTTCAGCTTCAACCATAACAACACAAGAGCACATAATAGATACAAACTCAAGGCTAACCGCACCAAACTTGATTGCAGGAAATACGACTTCAGCAACAGAGTAGTCAATGTCTGGAATACTCTACCTGACTCTGTGGTTTCTTTCCCAAACCCCAAAAACTTTAACCTTAGACTGTCTACTATTGACCTCACCCCTTTCCTAAGAGGTCTGTAGAGAGTATGCATAAGCGCACCAACATGCCTACTGTCCCTGTCCTATTGTTTCTTTTATTTTTCTTATATGTATCCATTTCATGTATTCATAATTATGTATATACTTATACCTATTATCTTGTAAGTGATTGACAATTCAAATAAATAAATAAATAAATAAATAAAATATATTAATTTTGTCACCTTCCATTCATCAAGCACTCAGAGATACTCAGACCACATTACAACCCCTACAACTGCACAGGTTCTCAATCAATTGGAAAAAGAGTCAATTAACACATAGACTTAATTAATCCATCTGGGGACAATCATTGATACGGTGGAAGGCAAAGTTTTCCTGTCACCAGATAGACAAAACAGCATCTATCAATTAGTTAAGGAGATCAGAGTTCAAAAAAGTGTACCCCTAGCTGACCTATCAAAATTGTTAGGCAAGATGATCTCATGTATATCTATTATTCCTTGGGCCCACTTCCACACTAGATCCCTCCAGTTGTTCCTGCTCCTGTACCAATGATCTGGCCAAAGCAACTCCAAATACAAGGTGAAGGTTCCATCCAAGACCAGACCAGTCATAAACAGAGGTTGTCTCTTCAAAGAGCCCAACAGACTTACCATCACCACCAATGCCAGCCTGTCTGGATGGGGAGCACACGTTCAATCGCTCACAACCCAAGGCCGCTGGTCCACCATAGAACAGTCGTGCAGCATAAACTGGCTGGAGCTTCAAGCAGTACACCTGGCTCTCCGCAGCTTCCTTCCACAGGTATGCAACCAACACATACTAATATTGACTGACAATGTAACAGCAAAAGCTCACATAAACAAACAGGGGAGCACACAGTTGAAACACCTCATGTGGGAAGCGGAGCACTTGTGTTGTTGGGTGGAGAGCAACCTACTTTCTATCAGAGCAGAGCACATTTCGGGACTGTCGAATACACAGGCAGCCTGGCTAAGCAGGGCCACGATCAATCAGTCGGAGTGGTGCCTCCATCCGACCCTGTTTCAAGAGGCGGTCAGGTCATTTGGACAGCTGGTGGTAGACCTGTTCGCTTCCCCCCTCAAAGCTCAGCTCCCGAGATTTTTTTCCAGGTACCCCTTGCAAGGAGCAGAGAACTTCAATGCACTCCACTGCCGTTGGCCCCCGGGACTTCTGTATGCATTCGTGTCACTTCCACTGCTCCCCAAGGTCATCCAGAAGCTGCTAGACGAGAGGACAGAGCTGTTTCTAGTAGCTCCTTACTGGCCCAGACGGCCATGGTTTCAGACCTCCACAGTCAATCCATTTCAACACCATGGAGAATTCTGCCAGACAGGGTCTTGCTAACCCAGGGACCCCTTCAACATCTGGAGCCTCAATGGTTGCACCTGACCATCTGGAGGTTGAGCATCTGAAGAGCAAAAAGTTTTCCAATAGAATTATTGCCACCATCCAAGCCACCAGACGCCCCTCAACAACTCGCATTTACAATGCCACATGGTCCTGTTTCTGCAAATGGTGTACCAAGTCTTAAATTGATCCCATCTCTCCATCTGTGGCTCCATCAGTGGCTCAAATCCTAGAGTTCTTACAAGAGGGGCTTGACAAGGGATTATCACCTAATACGTTGAAAAGAAAGGTGGCAGCCTTGGTGTCAGTTATCACGTGTGCAGGTCGATTATCTCTTTCCCATCATCCATGCATACGGAGTTTCCTTCAAAGAGCCACAAATTAATGTCCGCCAGCAGTTCACCGTTATCCCACCTGGGACCTTAACAAGGTCCTTCTTGCACTCACTAAGTGCCCTTTTGAACCCTTGAAATCGTCAAGTCTCCAATTTCTGACATATAAAGTAGTTTTCCTCGTAGTGATCACTTCCACTCGTCATATTTCAGAACTTGCAGCTTTGTCGATCAGAGAAGATCTTTGTGTCTTCCATTCTGACCGGGTGGTCCTTTGTCCTGATCCTACATTTATACCCAAAATTAACTTGGCTTTTCACAGGGCACAAGAGCTGATACTTCCTAATTTTTGTCCTAGACCATCCCAAGGGTTGAAACTACAATGGCATCAGCTTGATTGAGGTGAGCATTGCGAACATATATTCACCGCACAGCAACTTTCAGAAAAAAAGAAGCCTTATTTGTGTCATTTCAGCCCAACACTCAGGAATGCAAGGTCTCATCTTCTACAATAAGCTGTTGGCTATGGGCCACGATAGTGAAAACGTATCAGACTCAATCACTGCAAGTGCTCAGGGGCATAACAGTTCATTCAACAAGGAGTGCTGCACCATCGGCAGCGTGGGCCACACAGACACCAATAACTGAAATTTGTCGAGCCGCAACCTGGGCCTCTCCATTGCCCTTCATTAGGCATTATGAAATAGATGTGTTTGCATCCGCTGAGGCCTCCTTTGGCAGAAGAGTTTTGCAATAGGTCCACAGGGACCAGGAGGGGATTCCAAGCCAGACGGAGTTCCTCCCTTAGGACAGGCCAAGCTTTGGTATGTCCCACTACTGGATGTTCTGAACAGCTCATGGGAGAAAGGGCGTTGGTACTTACCTGACATGCCTATTCTCTTTGAGCTGTGAAGAGCATCCAGCCCCACTCTTTTTCTGTCTGATGGAGTCCTGTTTCGGCCAACGAATTGTTAGGGCATTGAGGACAAGGGTGTTTATTTCTCTCGTCTTTGCCAAAACTGGGGAATGCTGGGGAGGAGTCCCATGGAGGAGGAGCATTCCACAAATTAAGCCCAGCCTAGACATGCAGAGACTGAAGCACCTCCCACTGCTGGATGCTCTTCACAGCTCAAAGAGAACAGGCGTATCAGGTAAGTACCAACGCCCTTTCTGGTTGGCTTCCTTATATATCAAATTAAGCTCTAGAACAGGGATGTAAAGTGACGTCATCATGGCGGCATCATGTGACATATTGGAAGTTTTTCCCCTTTCACTAAAATGGGCGTGGGTGTGGCCAACGTGTGATGCATCCAGCCCGTGGGCCGTGAGTTTGACAATCCTGCTCTAGAAAGATATTCTCTGAGATCCTTACCAAAGCCTTGATGACCTGGCAAGAGTGACTGCAGCTCCTATTTGAATAGTATGGGTTGGCTTTTGTTGCTGACTGTTTTTTAGCCTTTTATTCTTTTGTTCTTGTTTTCTGTTGTGCTTTTTAATTGTTTTTCAATGTTTTATTTTGAACTACCCAGAGTCAAGACAATTTATAAATTTAATTGATTAAATACATCTGTAGGTATATGCATTCACACATAATGTATTCCAAAGAATAGCAAACACTCTACATTTTGTTAAAACTATGCAAATAGGGCTCTTGGTATAACTTTAAAAAAAAACAACTGTTTAAAAAGTCTGGGGTCCTTGGTGCTCTCTAAGTTTGGTTGTTTTCTTGAAGATATTTCATTACCCAAACTAGGTAACCTCATCAGCGGTTTAAAAAGTCAGTTATCAAACCTTGAACATTCTGACCCCTTGCTTCCTCATATGGTAGACCTGATTATATGACTCACTGACATAGTTATTCATTTCTGAAATATTATGTGTGTTGCTTCTGTATTAAAACAACCCAACTCTCAGAAGTGAGTTTAAATAGACTGTGATATAAATAATAGTATAATGGAAATAATATATCTCCCATTCATGCAATGAATAAATTTCATCAATTTTTTTCAGTTCCCTTGCACCAAATAAATTCTGGCACAACAAAGTGAGACATAAACAGCATGAATAAATGCAGAATAAAATCCCTCAATATTCTGATGAGGAAGGTTTGCAAAAGTGATAAAGCTCATCTGCTGGGTATTTATGGAGTATTAAAAAACACACCAGATATTTCTAATTAAGAAGCCATAGACACTGAAGGAAAACAACACAATGGCTGGATATGCAAAAAAAATCCTTTGAAATGGTAAAATTGGGCAATTTCATCAATTATTTATAAAAAAATATAAAAATTCTGAGCAGATTAATAAAAGTAAAGGTGCTTAGATATCTAGGAAATGTTTACAAAGGATTGACTTCTATGATAATTCATATCTACTATTTGATATTTAAAAGGCAAATGCTTCTTATATTGCTGTTTGACTTTGGTTATATTGTTTTGTAATCATTTAGTAATTTATATATGCAAATTAGCAAACATAAGCAAAGTCAATGGGGAATTTAGATTCACTGAACAACCATGTTATTAATTTAACATCTGCAATGATTCACTTAACAACACTGGCAAGAAAGGATCATAAAATGGGGCAAAACTCACTTAACAACTGTGTTGCTTGGCAACAGAAATTTTAGGCTCAATTGTGGTTGTATATGTTGTAATATTTTATAGGACATTATAGGACTATCTGTAATCATAATTTAAATGATTGAGATCCCAGACCTTAGAAGAACATCGGAAAATCATTTGGTGATGTATTCTCAGTATCGTACCCTAGAAATGCTGTAGAAAATAGTGTCTGTAATTTGCAATTCCTTCCTTCCTTCCTTCCTTCCTTCCTTCCTTCCTTCCTTCCTTCCTTCCTTCCTTCCTTCCTTCCTTCCTTCCTTCCCTCCCTCCCTCCCTCCCTCCCTCCCTCCTCTTTTTAATGTAAATGTGTCTTGCAAAAGCAGGACAGTCTGAACTTGTTCATTATTTTAGAAATGGAGCTAGACTTCTTATCAGGAGAAGAAACAATTCTAAGAGAGGTAAGCTCAAATTAAATTCTAGCAAGTTAAATATCTTGGCTCAGTGTCAGATCTGGTGATAGCTTTGGATGAGGTTTTTCTCTTCCTGACCTGGCAATAATGATTCATTCCCTCATCATCTCTCACTTAGACTGCAGTAATGTTATCTACATGGGACTGCCTTTGAAAATTATCCAGAAACTGCAGCTCATTCAAAAGATACTGTACAGGATGTTTGTAGGTGAGAGCTGCTATTGTAATTTAACACTGATTCTCTGGTTGCTGCACTGCTTACTAATAAATTTTAAAGTCACATTCAAACATTTTTGTGACAGGTTGCTTGGGGAAATGGGCTATAATGATTTTGGCTCCAGGAAACTTTCTTCTGCAAGCTGAAGCTGCCCAGCATGTGCCTATATAACAATAATTATGGTACGTGAGTGAGAACCACTTTTGTGCAGTGATTGAGGCATCAGGCTAGAAATTGGGAGAAAGCCACTGGTTGATCTTAGTCCAGTCCTTCTCCCTCAGCCCTAGGAAGAAGGTAATGGCAAGCTACTTCTGAAAACCTTGCAAGAAAATTGAAGGAATGTGTTCAGGCAGCCACCAGGAGTCAATAGTTATCTCAAAGGCACTAAAAATGGGGGAGGAAATATGGTCAAAAGGTAGTTCTTCATTGTGATGATCATCATTTAACTTCAAAGATATGGCTGGCAGATTTGTTTTATTTAAAAAGATGTATGGAGATGTTGGTTTTTAATATTGATCTTATGATATTTTATTGTTAGAAATCTGCCAGTTTTTATAATGTATGAGTTTGTTGTTTGATTATAAAAATATAAATTTACTTTATGTAAATCAAAGGACTTTAAACACACACACACACACACACACACACACACACACACACAAATAAACACACAAATATAGCCCAAATTATTTGGTTCTGATGTGTGAAAATAATTTATCAGAAGCCTCTTCTGAAAACTGATACTTTTGACATCTTTCTATTGAATGTAAAGGGACATGGTAGACTATAATTTGCTAGCCATATGCCAATTAATGGCTTGCTGTAGACAAAATTAGCAATTAGTGTTTGTCTTCATTTCTTCATTTGTTTGTGTTCCCCTACCTATTTTCTCCTGACTGTGACAATGATAAATTGCTACAAGTTGTAGCTGGATGTCAAAAATGAGGAAAAACTGTGGCTCTCCATACTAAATCTTACAGAACTGTCTTCTCCCATTAGAGGACACAATAAGTATTACACTGGTCATTTATTTAATCTTACATAAAAATTCCCTTCCTGTAATTCAACTTTGCAGGAAAATGACAGTCTTGATTATTTGTCTCTCTAGTTCACCCTAGCACAAGAGAAGAAATCCACTGTACAAGTACAGCTTGAAATAGGGATAATATTAGTAATGAAAATCTGATAAATTTTTACTAAACTCTCACTGTTAATAGAGATATACGATGCATGTATAGTAGCTTTGCCAGCCACCTACAATTTGAGGACTGTAACATGAAATCATTCAGTTATTAGAATTTATCCAATATCCTCCCAAGGACTGGAGTTCAGATTTAGCAATGAAACATGAGAAGTATTGTTAGAAAAGTTATGCAAGCTAATTGCTTTTCTTATAACACTTAAGATTAATTTGGTGCTTCAGAAGAAAGCCAGTATAATTAAGTGAAGCTGAGTTTAATAGTTGTTACATATTCTGCTACTGAGAAGAAAAACAATCTCCCTAAAATGCATAGAACATATATATTGTGAAACAGACTGCTAGAAAATCCAAGTGCACAGAGAAAGATTTATTTTCAATTGCCTTCCATTTTCCAGAAGGATTTGAGTAATGGCATTCAAATCTACCATTGCTATTAATGTCAGCAGGTGTCATATATGGATGTGAACTTATGCAACTTCCAAAGTTTGACCAAGTTCAAATTCAATGAATCAGGGTCAGACTTCAAGTATCTTTTCAATTCCAAGATAAGTCTTGGCAAAGGGAAATCTATGTATAATAGAATTTCAGTTGCTGTGTAATTTTCCTAACCAGTTGTCACATATAACTTTCATGCATGTAGATATAGAAGCTAGAATTATAAGTTACAGTGTGACTTGCAAGTAAAATTAAGTGCTGTGCTTTCAACCTTTAGTATTGATAAATATTAAAGATAAAATATGGCTTTTCTCTTGGTTTATTTCAAAATGGCTTCATTTAAAATGTGATGATCTCTATTTAGATAGAATTTGAATATATTTGTTGGCTACAATCAGCTAGGTAATATAGTTATAGTTTTCATTTGTATTTCTGGAGCTCATATAATTTATTCTGAATGCCAGAATTTCTGAGCTTTGTAGCTTTTCTAGTCTGCCAAAGCTATATTAAAGATATAGAAATGCCAGGAAATGTTATTTCCTGGATAATCAGTCCATATAATGTAATGCTTCTGTTCACTAAGAAAGATTAACTTAAGCAAGAATTGAAATGGGAGAGTTGCATTAGTTCCAAGAGCTAATACCGGGTTTGAGATTTCACTTGGGAGCCCAGATTTTTTTTAAAAAAATATATTAGTTGATTATTAGAATAGTATTACAAATGTTATCCTCAAAGAAATCTACATGGGGTGATCACTAGCTAAATGCAAAGTTTAGCTATATTTGTCATTCTAGCGAATGTAGAATTGGGAAGTTATGTGCAGTATTCTGAAATCTCCAGTTCTGAATTTTACCATCTATTATTTTTTTGTTGCATGCGTTTTGAGCCATACGTATGTCACACACAACTTTCTCAATGATTTATTACCTCAATAGTCCCAAAATTTGTGATCCAATGTTCAAACAGATCACTAATTTTTTTATTACATATGCTTAGAAGCTAGGGTTCTTTATAACCAAGCACACAGCTGTGGCTGCTCCTAATACGGACAATTTTCTTTCAAATTAGGCAAAACTATCAGAAAAGAACAGTCTTTGCTATCCATTTAAAGCAGGGATACCCAACATTTTTGGTTCTGTGGACTAGTGCCAGTGGCTTAGATGATTTTTGTGGTGGGAGAATGGTTCTGTGCATGCAACCTAAATCCCATGCATGCACAAATGAAGCTTTGCACTCTCGTTTGCCGCTTTGTGTCTGGTTCCCAATGGGTCGTGACCCATTAATGGACAGTGACCTGTGGTTGGTATCCCTTATTTAAAGGAAGGAGCCAATTTCCTTTTCTATAGTTGGAAATTTTGCTCTTTGTTCCTCGTGGGTTAAGTGAACTATAGGTTTTCCATTTGGATTCTATCTCTCTATCCAAAAGAGCATTTTGCATTGGAAAATAATATGATTCAGGGACAAATATTAAGTATTTAAAATTATCAAAAACAAAAGACCTCTGGTTATGTCATTGTTTTATATAAATTTTGTGATGTGTTAGGTGAAAAAACATTGTTATTCTCCACATGACTGCTACACATTAAAGGGAATTAGAGATATGAGTCTTGTTTTTGTAACAATATTCTGTTTTTGATAACTACTTGTTCAGGATTATTTTTGAATATGGGATGATTACAAGCCCGGGGAGAAACAGTTTAAAGATACTTTTCCTGAAATGCAATCTATTAAACTGTGCTGGACATTTAAAAATATTTTCTATGAATATTTGCAGGAAATTATGATTTAATTATATTCAAAAACATATTTTATATTTGCAATATTTATAATAATAATCCTATAGATTAAATTGTTACATTAACTGGTTGCTGAGATCTTACACCGATAGTGTGCAATATTACAAACTATTGCCTAATATAGCAGCATCCTAAAATAGTAGATAGTAAATATAATACTTTATAAATTGCCTTTTTACAGAATCTTACTTTTTTTTCTTCTGTCAAGTAATACTGTGTCTTTTAATATGTAGGAGTTAACAGTGGCACTAGGTTTTCACTGCATGATTTAGCTTCAAATTAATTTTAATAGTACAAGATATAATAAGTGCATGCACATGCACACACCCATACACATATACTTTTCTGGATGAATAAACAGGTATTGAATTATTATCCTCCAGTTCTGCATTTTCCCTGCTGGTGAAGTAGGACTGCTGCAAAAACAAACTGGTATTACTGCCTGTTATTTCTACAAGGTGACAAAACAGTTCATTTATATAACAATGAATTTATATCTTTAAAGACCTTTTCCAATGTTTTGTTTTGCAGTCTTACGGTAAATATTTTATTTTTTTTGAAGACGATATACAGGGCAGAGGGACTTTGTATGCCACATTTCATGTCTAAGCTTACAAAAGAACCAGAAGGGATATATATATTTTGTGTGAAACTTCAATGTATTTTTCCCCAATTTACTCCTCAGTCTTCATGCATAGGCTATAAATTTTAGGAGTTGTATATTAATTGGGATGTAAATTTGACATTAAAACTATTTTAATAGCCTCTGATTAACTTGCTTAAACACATATTAGTATGATTGATGAAAATGTTTTAAAACCATCTCCAAGCTTGGAAGACAGTTGCTACAGTCATTAGCCTTCCAATGCATTTTCTATTCTAATAATTTGTGGGCATGAGATGAATCACAACCCTTTTAAATTAATCATATGATCTAATCATATAATGATCTAATCATATGATATGAGCAGTAGAAATTGAGATAACTGGTACTTCATCAATAAGATTCCAGTGACTTTTTAAATCTTTCTGACAAACCCAAAAATCATTTTGAGGAAAGAAAATTTCCTTTAGAAACTCCAAACAGGAAAAAGAAATTGGAGAAATTCTCTGAGGTCCATTATTCTTGTTCTTATTTAGTAACCAATTGTCAAGGGAGGGAGGGTGATTTTTTTTTATTATGATATACTTTGAATCCTTCCTGGCCTGTTTAGTTTCTTTGAAATATTGAAGAAAGGCATAATGATAGAATTTCTTCCATTGGCTTTTATTGTAGCAGTATTATTGTTTTCTTTAAAAGAGAGAAGTGCTCCTAAAAAAATATTGGAGGATTTATCTTTCTCCTGGAGAAATTTAAATATATTATTCACCCAATTTTTTATCCGTAAATCGGATGTGAAATTTCAATTGGCTATTGAAATACAACATAGTATATCTTACACTAAGAATTAGACTTCTGAAAAATACGCTTTGAACTTGCTTTGCAAAGCATACTATCTTTTTGCTTTACTTACATCTGCCTCCACATCCTTGGCTGACAATTATAGCAGTTGGGTGATAAGTGTATGCATGGAAAACATTTTCAAGTTAGCTACTGGATAGGATAGAAGAAAACTCATTCTGTGTGTAATACATGAACAGACGTCTCTTCTGTACATTGCAAATACTAGTTCAGACTGGAATATAATAGGACATGCCTTAACAAAGCTAATCTTTTTGCTTTTGTTTCTTGCTTCAGTGAAGCAAACTCTAGCTATCTTGCATATTGTGGTTTCCTTGTGGTCTAGCTTTCATATATTAGAATTGAGAAACATAACAATCTACCATTGCAATCAGTTGAATATGTTTCTATTTTAATATGTTGTCTAGATCTGTCATAACATTTACTCAAGTTGCAAACATCTACTTATTTCAAGGTATTTTGAAATAAATTTTAAAAGGTAATAATTTTAAGTAAATGATATTTTACACATCCCTATAAATTCGTGTGTTGCAATCTCTTCTTTCAGCAAAGGATTCCTTGAGTCTTTCTCACTTCCATTTGCTGAAGTGGTACTATCAATGTATCTGAGATTGTTGATGTTTCTCCCAATAGTTTTCATTTCTCTTGGTTCAACATTTCTTATGATATACAACTCTGAATATAAGTAAATAAAGAAGGTGAAATATAAAAATGCTGTGTTCCTAATTTTGAATTTTATTCTGTTCCATAAACTGCTGCTTCCCGGGCATTTTTTTTTTAAATCAATAAGCAAAAAAGATAATTTTCTTTTTTATTCATTAAATATTAAAAATTATTTTAATATTTTAAAGAACAAATGATTTGTCATCTATTCTGTTATAAGCTTTAGTAAACCAATAAATCAAATAAATGTCTTTTTCCATATTCATTCCATCTTGAGATATTGTCATATCTGTCATGTGATCTTAGGATCCTCTTTTTTTTCTAAATCCAAGGTGATAGTTCTCATTTATAAGTTTACAAGTCTGAATTGGAAAATTGTGAGCAATAGCTTTCTAGGACATGATATAAATATATTTGGTTATATATATATATATATATATTTTGAGTAATATTCTTTTGTTCTTCCTTCTTATTGATTCCAGCAGAAATAAGAAAGAAAGAATTCTGCAAAACTGGCTTTATCAGAATTTGATTCTTTCTAAAGATCTTTCCTTTCTATCTTAGGTAGTGTGCATGCACATTCATTCATGAATGCACACACAATACAGTAACCAGTTTTGAAGGCTGAATGTAGCATTTCTATAATAAGAGATCTGCATTTTATGGAGAATGAGCATCCTGGGAAATAAATTATTTGTAAAATTCTTTTCTGTTTCTGTTCTCAGTGTTGCTCGATGTGTCTTTGAAGAAATGCATCCAAAAATATTGCTATGTAAACAATATGAGAAAAAGAAGCAATAGTGTTACCCATAAATATATAAGTATTATTATAAAGTATTATTCATCGGTGTTTTACTGCACAAAAAAATATTATTATAATGTATCATCCATCAGTGTTTTAATGCACAAAATTTCATCTACAAACTGTTTTTAAAATTACATTTGTTAAGAACTAAAAAGCTACTTTAATTCTCCTATATGCTTTCACAAATTCCTGTTGAATTAATATTCTGGAAAAAAAAACCCAGTATAAATAAATGTTGTCTTGATGGTACCTCTCTATCTTTCACAAATGGCTTTACAGAAAGTTAGTGAAGCATGTGTGAATGTATGTTCTAATTATATATAGTCTATGCAACACTTTTTTGAAATGCCAATACACAATTGGCAACTACTACTTGGGATGTATTTCCTCACCAGATGTATAACTCAGGGTCTGTTGATTCAAATAGCTGCTTCTCTTTGGGGAAAATAAAATAAACTCTGCTTAGCACAAATAAATCTTTATGCTTCTATGAATTTTATAGCAGCATCTTTTGAAATCATTAGAATTTCCCTTTAGTTCTTTGTTTTAAATACTGCTTTTCTCTATACAATGCTGATTTTATTATTAAAAAGGCCCTTCCTTTCATAGATGATATTATTTTGTATATGCAGATCTATTATGCTGGAAGGCATAAGCTCGTTTGCTAATGCTTAAGATAAAATATGCATAGCCCTTGAAGTAACCAGTTCAACTATTTGACCTAATAAAGTAACATATATAAGCTTAGATATAAGCTACCCACCTTCCTAACAAATAAAGAAAATTGATGCAAGCATAAATCTCAATAGACAGCTTCCATAACTGCTGCTAATTTTTACATATTTATTTAGGAATTTTAAAGCTGAACTGCACTCCTGTTTATTAGGTCCTATTGTACAAAAATAGCCGGTACTCTCACAATAATGTTAGAATTTTATTGTCCAAGCATTCACTGCTTTAAATATGAAGATCTGAATGGAAGGTATACATGTAGGTTTCCCTGGAGATGAGTACAATGCTTAGTTATAGGGATCCCTTTATCGGGATTAATTAAAAGTTAAGAACAATTTTCATTTTTGTCCTGCTCTAGGAAACAAAGTTTTTAAAAAGGGGAAGTTTCAGGAATGAATCTAAATACAGGCCATGTCACCAGATGTTTTCGAATCTCATATATGGCATAGTTAAAGATAGGGGTCAGAATTAGGGCTGTTACAACTGAACAATATAGTACTGAAACAGAAAACTTATGTATGAAAAATATATTTGGTGTAATCATATTTATATGTTGGTTGTTTTTCTGGGAACAATCCATTATAATTCATTCTCTATCAAATGCAAGACTGTTGTTGATGGGTAATTTTGAGATTCTGTTCTTCTAGTGGTTCTATGATTTTAGATTAAAAATTTAGATCTCTTTCATAGGGATGACCTAGACTGTAACAATGGTATATATGATTTATTTTATTGTTGTTGTTATAAGGTATGGCAATTGATAATTTGGGTAGAGAGAGGTGGGGATGCATTGCTACCTTAAGGCTGAAAATTGAATTCTTTCTGGCTTTCAAATAGTACACAATAATAGAGAAATCTGAAAAGATTAAACTGGATTTGCTTTTGAATAACTGGCACATTTTGAGGGTTAATCCAGAATGGAGATCTTCACAAGCTTTCCAGTAGCCTATTATTCTAATTAATTAGTATGTCTGTGGTGTGTGTGTGTGTGTGTGTGTGTGTGTGCGTGCATGCATATACAGACATGCCATAGTACATCTAAACAAACTGTACAGTGTAGGGGGAAAAACTATCCAAAGTTAAATACTGAAAATATATAGAAGCAGAGCAGACACCTGACTAATTTTAACTGAGGTCCTAGGTACTTTTCTGTAACTACAATAACAACCAGACAAATATTCAGAGTTTCTAGATTTAAAAATAAAATGTACTGTATGAACATTCTTCTCCATTTGCATGTTCCTAAAAAAATATGAATGCTTTGGTATTCCCAGTAAAGATTGAACTAGTTACTATTATGCCTGGAAGGAAGGTGCAACAAAAAGTTCCAAAAAGATCACAAATAAGCCATGATAAAGGTATTGAATCCCTGGTTTCCAGCCTCTGACATTAAGACATACGGTGTCTATGAATCAGATTGTTTCAGTTTAAGCTATCATGATTAACAGCCAATATAGTTGTAGCCTGTAGTAATTTATGTGATATTTTAAAAATCGATCTAGGTTAATAACCATTAAGGGATTTCATAGCAATCAATTTTATAATACTCCATTATGTTTGTTTTGAAATATTCCAGTGACTTTGATTGACTACATAGCTTTCAATGCTTGGAAAGAGAGTGATTTGTTTCTTGCATCCTCTCATACCAAGCACCACTTTACTCTTTAAATCATTTCTTTTCTAAACAATAATATTGGAAGTATGAGTTCAAGCGTACAATCTGAACTATGGGTCTTTGCTTTCGATAAGGTATCTAATATATACCAGAGTGGCAGATATTATATCTATCCCATAAGGTGGTTGCTATGGTAAAATTGGAAGTGTGTTCCTAGAAAAAAAAAGGGGGGGATATAAATTTAACAAATAAATGAAAACAATTGGAAGAAAATTGAATAATATTGATATAGGGATATTAATAGAAGCAATCCATTAGAGTCCTTACTCTGTTTACTAGTAACATATCTGCCCATGCCATCAGTTTGGTTGACAGGGAAACTGAATCAATTTTTTAAGGAATGTTATCACCCTGTTTGCTTATGAACTTTTTGACTGGAGCCATCTTTAAAACTGCATCAGTGAATTTCTTTTATCATCATTTTCACCAGGCAGCTTGGATTAAAAAAAGAAAAGCAGATGCCTGGGGGCTTGGCTTCAGAGTGACCTCTATATGATTTAATTCTATGCACAGAAGAGTGCAGTAGGCCATTGTTTGCTCATTAATTAGCATTAAGGTCATAAGGAGAGTTAGCAGTTGGTTTTCTCCCTTGAGGTTGAGTGAATTAATTCAGCTGAGGAAAGATATTTCAGTCCCAATTTAGTCAAGAGTGCTAAACTCAGGAGGGCAATATGAAAAATACAATGTATCAAAAAATGGAAAGCTGTGAGAGGTCAAAATGAGAGTAGATTTTATGGGGTAAACCTGAAATGTAAAGATTTGTATGAGCAACCATACATTGTTTCTGTGTTCATCCTGAGGGCAGAGTATTAAGTGATAAGTGACAGATACAAGACACAAGTAGTAGCTATATACAAATAAATGAATAAACAGCAAACAAGTTGTGGAAGGTAAGCATGCATTTTTACATTGCTTTAAGGGAAAGCAATATTCATAAGTTATATATTTTTAGAAATATATTCAAGTTTTATAAAAGGTTGGGCTTTGGGATATGAAATTTTAAAACCAATAACAGTGAATAATGCTATATGAAAATGCACAGCATTCATATGGTAAATGTACTAACTTTTGGAATAACTGCAGATAAGGAACAAATTTGATATCAGGAAAATACAGGTGGGAAAACAATATGGAAGTGCAATTGAGAGAAGAAAAGTTTGCATTATTCTCACAATATTTGCATCATAGCAAAAGAAAAGCATCAATAGAAAATAGACTAATTAAAAATTGGTCCACAGAATTAGTTTTGCTATTTAAAAAGAAATCACTTAAATAAGAATGAGAGGGGGAGAAGGAAGAAAGGAAGGAAGGAAGGAAGGAAGGAAAAGTCTACTAAAACATAATTGAAACATATAAATAAAGTTTCTAACTTCCCATTCTTTCTACTCAAATTCAAGTATAATATTAATTTTTTATACATGTTATACATTTTTCAGTTCTTCAATTAATTTCCCACTTAAAATCATATTCTAAAAGTTCAAATTTTCCTTGCTTCCCAAAATATTAAATAGACAGGAACCATTTTTACTTCATTTTCCTCTTTTAAATGTATGCAATTATTTTTTGCAATTGAAACATATTATCTTAATTTAAATTCCCAATCATATATTGTTAGTAATGTACAGTATCTCTTCTAAGAAAAGAAAATAATAATATAAGAAGACAGCAATCATGATACACATCCATACTTATTTGCAATAATATTTAAAATTAAAGTAAGTGAAAGGCGACAAATTAGAGGGGTCCTTATCTTTTGTTATAGAAGGTAAAGAATTTTTTTTTCAACTTGATATATAAAATCTTTCTCTGCCCGTTGTTTGTTCATGATAGCTGAGTTGTTTTCTGCTCAGGACTTTTCATTTTTGAAGTTACTTTATTTTCTATTATTTCAGTATCTATCTGTTTTTTTAATAGAAAAGTCTGAATGAAAATTCCTTTTTTAAATATGCATTTGTTTTCCTATTCACTTGTATGCTTGTGTAGGCACATTTGCCTTATATTGGAGTTTTCAGTTAATAAAACTGAATTTTGCTTTACATATATGCTTGGGACGTGCATGTTCACATTATGATATATGACATTATGAGCAAAGTACTTTTTCTACCATTCTTTGATCCCGGAATATCATCTAACTTTCAAAAAAGTAAAATATTTTAATATAGAAAGAAATGAAGGGCCCAAGTCTTTCATGCATTGATTACAGTGTACATAATATATTTCCAGCATTGTATCATGGTAAACTTTAGATTCAGTTTATAATTAAAATCAGTGACTATCCCACATATTTATTTTATTTATAATTATAGGATTATATGCATTAAAGATTTTTTAATGCAAAACTAATTAATTTAGTTAATATCAATTTGTATTCCCCATGGTGAATGAGTTGGTGTTTCAATACAGCCAATTTGAATAGAAATAAGTTTCCAACTCCTGCAATCTGTGGCTTTATACTCATATACATTTTTATAGAATCTGTTAAGAAGGTTGTGATCCATGAAAGTTATTACCATCATAAAATTTTGTTAATGTAAAAAAACAATAAAAGAGCAATAGTGTCTGCAATTAATGTGAAAAAAGTAATAAAGCTCCTTCATATTTAAAACTGAATGTATTATTTGAAACTTGCTTTGGTACCAGCAACTATCATCATCTGAGTAGTAATATTTTCCTGAGTTCCCAATGTAAAAATGTATTGTAGTATGAATATTCCACTTCCATTCTCGAAAATGTTTATTTTTCAATCCAAAAATAATATTCACCCAAATAGAACCAAGTCTAGCAATTATTTAAAACTTCCAGGATTTAAGCAAACTCATGTAGAAAAAGACAAAAGGCCAGATCAGATCTTCTAAATATTATCAAACATAGTGAGCACCTATTCTATATTTGAAAAGAAAAACTTTGGAACTGGGCAAAAAAAATTCATACAGACTAAAAATGTGATATTTTATTTTTGAAGAATATAACAAATGGTTTATATTCAAAATATGATTTGATCCAGAATTGGATCCCACAGCTCAATTTGTAATTGGGTTAGCATCTACAAGGTTTCTTTGAGAGCAGTTGAGGAAGGAAAAATACTTCTCTGGTTTCTTAGAGTCATAAACATGGAGGAGATATTGGATATTATCCACTCTGACAAATTGCTGAAAACAGAATGCATATATGCCATCTGTTTACTTGTTTAAAAGAAGAACCTACCACCATTTGATGCAGTCTGTTTCACTGCTGAGTAGTTCTAAACGTTAGATTTCTTCTTACATCAAAATGAAATTTCCACTCGTTTGTCCTAGTGCTGCCTCTGGAGAACTGAGAACAAACTTTCTTCCTTATCTGTATAACAGTCTTTCAGATGTTTGAAAACTGATCTTTTCATCTTTTTCTCAAAGCTTAATATATTTAACATTTTCAGCCATTTCTCATATGATTTAGTTTCTGTCTCTTTTATTATTTTGGTTAATCCTTTATGGATGGATACCAGTGATAAAAGACAACCAGCAAACACACATTATTTCAGTGTTTTTGGAAAACCTCGTAATACTAGATTTGATCCAATTTTTAATGGACTCCATTATCAATGTTTTGGAATAGTGTTGCTTTAGTTTATTGGTTTAGCTTAAATGTTTCACAGATTTAGAAACCATCTATAAAAAAATTAAAAAGCAGGTTACACTTTAGTTTAAAACCAAGGAAAAATAATCCAATCTTAGCAGTAGTGTTCAAAGTATAACAAAATTTAACAAATTAGGAGGAGTTCCATATGGATATTAAATCTGACAGACAACACAGAGCAGTGAAGCATCACAAAAAGAAATACTTATGAGGAGAAACTGGATAGCCCTAATATCAGTCTTCCAATTTCTAAGTAAGATAGCTAGGCTTAGAAGAATAGTATTTAATAGTATTTAAAGTTCTGAATGTGAAGTAAACTAAAGGGATTATATCCCCTCTACTTATTTCTTGGCAGAAAATATCACATCAAAGCATCTGCAACAAACATAGCAGGCTCATATGAATCCTTTAATAAAATAAGAGTTGAAGAGCCGACATCAACACCCTAACAGACAATTTTTAGACCTTCCAAAGTATTTCTTTAAGTCAGTTCTCAAAATAACTTCTTTTAACAGTTTTTCCCCCCTGAAATTGTTGAGCAACATGTCTTTGAAGCAAATCTTCAATATGGTTTCGTCTCTAAAAATGGTAAAAAAACACTATTTAATGTCCTTTAAATTGATGTCAAAGTGAAGGCATAAATAAATATATATGCCTAGAAATCATTTTGAAAAAAGAATTCTTTAGTGTTACTAATTAGAGTTTATATTAATAGCTTAAAATATATTATAATACTAAGTTTATGCTACCTATAAATAATACTGTACATCGCAACTACTATAATTTCACTTTCTTCTTTAAAAAAAAAACACCAAATCTCTTACTTTACTTGACCTACATATTCCATTATCTTTTCAACATCAATTACCATTGCTTATTTTATCTGCTTCTCTTTATTTAATTGGCAATAGATTTAGAGACTATAATTGTAACTGTGCAAATGTATCTATGTTCAGTTAAAGAAACTTTTCATTCAAATGAATCCTTTATTTTATACAATGATTGTTTTATATATAACATATACTCCAACTCTTTATGTAGTATTGTAGGATTACTTCTACATTTTTCCTGACCTTTTATATATAATAAAAAAACAAAGGGAATAAGAATTCCATATAATTCATACATTACACATTTTGAGACAGGTATTCAAATCAAACAATGCATTGCAATAACCTGAAGTGAACAAATGATGACATTACTACCCCAATCATAGGGGTATTTATTTTCTCTACAAAATTAATAACTATTAAGATCAGCTTTACTTAATTATGAGTTTCTTTGATGATTTGGGAAACTAGATAGCAGTAGTATGATAAAAAAAATAACTGTTTCGTAAATGGTTTGGTGGTACTTCCTAATTCCAGGAGGAATTATCTATGCTTCCTTTGTTAGAAAATCCATTTTGCCAAAAAGGCAACTTTCTATTCCTACATATTGTGTTAGTTTGTAGAAGAATCCAAATGTAGCAGGTCAGCAGAGGCATGGAGAAATAGCCTCTCAAAAAACATGCAAATATAGGAAGGCTGGATGAAAACAGAACAGTGATTGTCTTACAGACCTATTCACATGGTGTCATGGTTTTTCAACAGCCAGAACAATGCAGGATAACATTTGGGTTTTAACTTGGAAGGAATTGAGGATGGAAAGCATTGTCATATCCAGGAGTATATGTGGTCTAAGAATATTAATAGTTCTCCTTGCTGAGAATAATAACCATGAGCTCCATATTTGGGCTTGGCTATCAAATGAATAGGAAAGCACTGCTGTAATTTTATGAATCATACGGTATTTGTCATGCATGTTAAGTGGAAGAAGGTAAAATAACAGGAAATATTAACAGTAGAATTTTTTTAAAAAATGATGCCCTGGTTTATTTTTCTTTAGTTTAGAAATTAGAAGCTACAATTTTGCTCTCAAGTATGGTGAATGCAAGAAGGAGCTGGTCTTTTGATGAGATGCTCCGGCAATCACAGCTCTCCTCTGCCTTTTGACTGACAGCCCTGTTTTATCAGATTCAAGGAATGTGTTTTCACCCAAGACAAGTGGGTAAAATCTAATTTGTCTTCAATGAGACCCTACTGTGAAATGTTAAACTGACCTTTTTTTTAAAAAAAAATACTTGATAATTCCAAGTGAAGCTCCAGTATTAAGCTAAGCCTGTCACCAGGACATGATTAAATTTCTTTAAATATACAGCAGTTGCACATATTATTAATGGAAATTGAAATTGGTGTAAATGGTAACCATAAATTTCAAAAGGTAGTGGAAGGGAAGAACCATTTGAAGGTTAAGGTGCCTTATATCCCCAATAATCCATTGTAATGAATGAAAACATTGTTCCGGATCCATGCAACTGCACCATCTTCCAATTTATTTGCTTTTATTTTATTATATGTTCCACAAGCCAAAGTTCCCTTTTTTAAAAACTGTCATTTTTTTAGCTGCACAAACTATTCCTATGGATGGAATAGGGTAAATAATTATCAAGAAAATTTCTGAATTACAATACAATATGTCCGTTAAAGCATAATTATGCTCCTCCCCCCTTTATGTTTATCTTCACCTCCTACTAATTTCATAGATATATCTTGATTGTTTTCTAAACAACAGTATTGAATAGCTTGCTTGTGCCTTTTTCTGCATTGCTTTTAGAGATGCTCAATCTGCTTACCAGGCAATTCTGGATGGACTCTAATCAAGGAATGCAAAACTCCCCCCCCCCCCATGCAAAATATATAAGAATATGGAAAGCCTTACACAAAAATAGATATGAGTGATAATCTAATTTTGACGTTACTGCTCCTTCATTTCTTTGTTTATTGTTGTTGTTGAAAGAGACTTACACTTAACTCTGTGGTGACATTGCTTTACATTTGATATAACGTGCATATATTTTGTACATAGATGAAGATTAATAGCAAGTCAAGATATTTGACTGAATTCTCTAGGGAAGGAACAATAATAAAACATTGCAATTTCTTCTTTTATTAAAGTACATGGATTTCTGAATCACCCTGTGTCATACAGTACCAGTGCCTTAGCACTGAAAACTCTATTGTAAATTATAGACTAATAGTAAATGGATCTTGTGATATACCATTTATTTCTGTCACAGAAACTATGCCCATGTTTACTTGTACTCTATTATATTCTGTCAGCCTAAAAATAAGACACCATTTGATGTGTTGCAAGCATTGAACTACAAATATCATTTTAGAAACATGAAATAGCTCATTTCAAAAACATCAGGCTATAACTCTATGACACATAAACACCAGTGTATCAATTCAGTAATACACTGCTTGAACACTTCTCCTTGTCTACAGCATACTGTTGCATTCTTGATACATAATACACACTGTTGACCATTTTTCTGTAGCATTTTTTTTTTATTCGGGCTTCATAAGCTATATTAATCTTCTGCTGTATGCTTTCATTTAATTTCCTGCAAAAATATGTTTTCCACTGCGGAAACTGACCTCAGGTTAGGTGTCAAGGGAACAAATTACCACTCCATATCCCAAGAGAAGCTATAAATGTACTTCCTTATGACCCAGATAATTCTCATATATAGTGTAATAAATATAGTGCTAATGACATAAGGGTCTCACATGCTCCTCTGGATGATGTTTTAAAAATATGAAAAACTCAAAATATTGGTTTTATTGAACTACTTTTCATTAATAATATTTAACATAAATATTCAACAAATATTTATTTATTTATTTTATTTTGATTTGTCAATCGCTTACAACATGATAGGTATAAGTATATACATAGTTATGAATACATGAAATGGGTACATATAAGAAAAATAAAAGAAACAATAGGACAGGGACGGTAGGCACATTGGTGTGCTTATGGACACCCCCTACAGACCTCTTAGGAAAGGGGTGAGGTCAATAGTAGACAGTCTAAGGTTAAAGACTTTGGGGTTTGGGGAAGAAACCACAGAGTCAGGTGGAGTATTCCAGACATTGACCACTCTGTTGCTGAAGTCATATTTCCTGCAATCAAGTTTGGTGCGGTTAACCTTGAGTTTGTATCTATTGTGTGCTCTTGTGTTGTTATGGTTGAAGCTGAAGTATTCATTGACAGGTAAGTCATTGCAATGTATGATTTTATATATCATACTTAGATCAGACCAAAAAAGGCGTAATTCAAGGTTTTCTAGGTCTAGAATTTCAAGTCTGGTGGCATAAGGTATTCTACAACAAGTAGAGGAGTGGAGAACTCTTCTTGTGAAATATTTCTGGACTTTCTCAACTGTGCTAATATCAGATACTTAATATGGGTTCCAGACTGATGAGCTGTATTCGAGTATTGGTCTAGCAAATGTTTTGTAAGTTAGTAGTGTGATATTACCAGAGAAAAAGCTATGTAGGATTAGGTTAACAACTCTTAATGCCTTTTTGGCTATTTAGTTACACTGGGTTCTAGCAGTTAGATCATTAGAGATGAGTATTCCAAGGTCCTTTACAGAGCTTGGATCATCAACAAGGTCTTGACTATTCAGCTTGTATTTTATTTTCTGATTTTTTTTGCCAATATGTAAGACAGAGCATTTATTTGTTGAGATTTGAAGTTGCCATTTGTTTGACCATTTTGATACATAGTCCAGATCTTTTTGAAGGGTAGCAGTATTGTCTGTGGTATTGAACAGCTTTACATCATCAGCGAAGAGAACTCAGTTGCTCTTAATATGATCACAGAGGTCATTTATGTAGAGTATGAAGAGAGTTGGTCCTAGAACACTGCCTTGGGGGACACCACTATTGACAGGTACATAATTTGATAGGACACTCCCAATTTTGACCATTTGTTGTCTGTTTGACAGGAATGCTTCTATCCAGTTATGCAGTTGTCCAGAGATACCATAAGATTTTAGTTTTAGGAGTAGTTTGTCGTGTACCACTCAATCAAAGGCTTTACAGAAGTCTATGTAGATTGTGTCTATTGTTGTGCCCTGAACGAGTTGTATAGTCCATATGTTTTTACAGTGTAAGAGTTGCAGATTACAGGATAGTTTTTTTCGGAAACCCAATTGTTTATTAGAGAGTAGGTTGTTTGTCTCTAAGTGGAGGATAATGGATTGGTTAATAATTGATTCCATGATTTTACAGGTGATGCAGCATAAGGAGATTGGTCTGTAATTTTCAACTAGGCTGGGGTCTCCCTTTTTGAAGATGGGGATGACCATGGCTTGTGACCATAGGTTTAGCAAGGAGCTGTTTCTGAAAGATTTTTCAAAGATTATGCTTAGAGGTTCGGCTATGGCAGTGGATAGCTTTTTTAAGAAGTAGGCACATATTCCGTCTGGTCCAATAGATGGAGATGGTTTTAGATTGCGTAGTGCTTTTTCAACATTGTCTTCTGTAAAATCGATATGTATTAGATCATTGTAGTTTTCTGTGGTTCGGCTAGGAAATACTGGGCATGATCCATTGCTGTTTACAAATACTGAGCCAAAGAATGTGTTAAAGATGTTGGCTTTAATGGTGTTGTTGTTGCAGTCTTTACCATTAGGTCCTGTCAGGGGTGGGATGGACCTTGAGTCTTTTAGTTTGTTGTTTACAAAATTGTAGAAAGCATGGGTGGAATTGGTGTGTATAGGGTTTTCCTCTTGTTTAATGTGATAATTGGTGCATTCAGTCTTTATCTGGTGGCATAAATTTTTGTATTGGCTTTTGAAGTTGGCAACGTGACCAGATTTGTTTTTCTGCCAGAGTGATATCTTTTTGGATTGATAAACCTATCTCATTAATTGATATAAGTTTATAGAATTGAAGAAGTGATTTGGTTTGTGAAAATTAATCTATTATTTTATATTCTATTACCCACAGACTCTTTAGAGACTAAAGAACAGGAAGTTTTCAGAACTGTATGTTTTTTTTCTAGAAAATGTACACTTTCAATTTTCCATTACATCCCATGTTCAATTTTGTATATATTTTTATTGTCATATGTGGCACTAAAGTTTTTTTTAATTGATGTACATATTATATTGATAATTTTGTTGCAAAATTTAAGAGAAAGTTAATTATTTGACTTATTAAGTCTTGATCAATTATTTCTAAAACAATTGGTTTCTGTATAAAAATTATTCAGCCATAACAGATAACAATAATCAGAGTTGGAAGGGACCTTGTAGGTCATCTAGTCCAACCCCTTACCCAAGCGGGATACCCTACACCATTTCTGACAAATGGCAGTCCAATCTCGAAAGTCTCAAGTGGTAACAAAAATCAATTTAGCTTGTTTACAAATTCAGAATGAGTCATATGCAAACAATGTACACCACATCAATAATTCTGTTTTGGAATTCAGAAAAATATTTTTCCATAAGAGCTAGGTAAACTTGTTGGAGTTTGAGCTAAAGAGCTGCAGTGGCGCAGTAGTTATAATGCAGTACTGCAAACTACATCTGCTGATTGCCATCTGGCTGCAATTTGGCAGTTTGAATCTCTCATATCAAGGTTGACTCAGCCTTCCATCCTTCCAAGGCTGATAAAATGAAGATCCAGATTGTTGGGGGCAATATACTGACTCTGTAAACTGCTTAGAGAGGGCTGTAAAGCACTGTGAAGCAGTGCAGAAGTCTAAGTGCTATTGCTAAAACAGATTTTCAGAATAGCAATCATTTTCATGTTAACATGTAATACCGATCAGTTTTAGCCCACTACTGTTAAAATATCTGGTGACAACTGTAAGTCTTATAAGGAAAACAAAGTTCCTTGCCCGCACAGAATTAAATATTAAGATGTTAGGTAGAATGTGTCCATATATGGCTGTATTGGTAAAATGAAAATTGTGTATTTATTGATAATGGTGTGTCAAAATCCAGAGGGTCTCTACTTTGATGATATTAAAGAAAAAAAGTAGAATAAAAATAAAATCAGACTTTTTGTAATGATCATTTAAGTAACACATAAGGAATAGCCGATTTCATAGTCATAAAATACAAAGTTCTGTAAGGAAATATTTGTTTATGTCTGAATGGATTCCTTGTAATGCAGGGGTGTCAAACTGGTGGTCCACGGTCCAGATGCATCATGTGCAGGACATGCCCACTCCAGCTCTCCAAATTGGAAAAATGTCACAAAACAAAACATCAAGTGATGGCAACATGACATGATGAGTTTGACACCCATATTATATAATGGATTCTTCCAAGTAACATAGCTGTATTGTACATTAAATAAAAAGAAAATGAGTAAGTGAATTCAAATGTTGTCAATTATTCAATAAGAATTGGAAAATTAGTGGGAAAAATCGACTGTGAATTGCTACTATCCTTTTTGGCTGTATTAATTTTAGCTAGGCAACAAGTTTTCAGATCCAACTATTGAAAACAACAGTAGAACCAGTTATATGAACTTTCTGGATTCATTTGGTTGGCCACTATGTGTCACAGAATGCTGGATTAAATGGATTAATGCTTGATATAATAGGGATTATATTCTTACTTTTTGATCCCTCAAATTTAAAAGAGCTTGGATTTCAAATGTTTTGAAATATTTTCCAGCTCAAAGTTGTGATATGCACAAGTGGATATGAAAAATCAGATGGTAGAAATAAAGATGGAGATGGATGATCTCTATCATTTACTCAGAATGCAGAACACTTTAGTCACCCATCATGTGAGTATATTATTATGGGCATTTGCATAGATTTGGGAATCTTATATTTAACTGATTATTGTATTATATGGAGTTGAGATTTAGCTATTGGTGTGATACAGAATGCATAGTGTGTTTTCAAGAACAAAGTTAGAAAATGAACTCTTTATACACAAGTACTTAAGAAATGGCTTGAACTGGTAGCATTACTTTACACATTCCAAAACTAAGCCATATGGTAATGATAAATGATATGAGCTGCAATTTTTTTTGAAATGTAACCTTGATGGGTTATTGATAGGTTAATTATAAACAAGTAAAGTAGCAGTAGCTGTGAAACTTTCATTATCTTTGATCTGTCATTTTTATTATGAAATAGTAAAAATAAATATTAGAGGATGAAATCATTGAGGCTCTGTGCATGAGCCCTGTGCTAGGCTTTTAGCAGAGTGATTCTATAAGCTGCCTTTCGGTAGAATGTTTAATCAGACAATAGCACTGTGGCCCCCCGCCCTTCTTGTTTGATTGTTTTCTGAGCAACATCTCTCCTTCCCTTTGCTCCATGCTCTGTGCAAAAACAGAAGTTCATTCTTGACTCTCATCAAATTCTTGACTCTCATCAAATTATATACAGTAAATCTTTTATCTTTTACATCATGAATCCCTTGATTTTTGATGCATTCCAGTATGGAACAAAATAATAGTTTTGATTATATTCCAAGATCATCAACTTGTCTTTTCCTGTCTTTCATCTGGACACCAGTTGCTTCTCATCTGAAACTATGGTAAAATAAAGTTTGCTTTCAGTCAGGCTGCACTCTTATTTCATTGATACATTCATGTCTTTTTCCTGTGAATGATATGGAAATTGTTTGACCTTGGGACAAATATTCCAAGCTATGTATTTAGACTCAATCCAAATTTTAAATATTATCACTGATTTTGGAACACAGATAGTTTAAACTTTGGAAGATTCATAAGTTAAAGCTATTATGTCAAAGATGATATGGCTAAATCTGACTACATATAAGAGCTTGTGCAAAATTATAATTAACATAACTGAGTA
The DNA here is from genome assembly GCF_049901735.1 of Notechis scutatus. Taxonomy (NCBI): domain Eukaryota; kingdom Metazoa; phylum Chordata; class Lepidosauria; order Squamata; family Elapidae; genus Notechis; species Notechis scutatus. Next base: position 119,173,424 of record NC_142012.1, read on the forward strand.
TTCATTTTAAATTTTATTATTTATTTAATTATATTTCATTAAATTTTTATGTTACCCATTTTCCTACAAGATGCCTCTAGATTATATCTTAATAAAACTATGAAAATCTATCAAATCCAGAAGCTGCCAAAGATATTGAGGTAGTCTTTGCATATGGTTAAAACCTTGAGAAATGCTAATCATTTTAGACATTTTACCTTTGCTTCAAATGTGAAATTATCTTTTATTAAATATAAAGCATTTATTACATTAATGTGTGTGTGTGTATATATATATATATATATATATATTTCTTAAGTTTTCGCGGGTACTTACATGTATGGCATTCAGCTTTGTTCGGGTATTTTCCCACGTCATAGCAGTTGTGCTTTTAAAGTTGTAGCGACGTTTCAGCAGAATCTCATCTGCCATCATCAGGCTTCTGTATAGTGTTCATCTGTGAGTCAGGCTTTTACAGTGGTTTCAGATTTGAATTTGGGGCAGCCTATTGTTGTGCCAGAATGGTTTTTTCTTCATCCTGATTGGTTGAGAGTCTTGGTCTGTGTTTATTGGTCTTGGAGTTTGCTGTGTTCTGCTTGATTGGTGTTTCTAATATCTTCTGTCTGTTTTTTTTGGCTCTTTTTGTATCTTGATTGGCTGACAACATTGTGTTACTTTATTGGAGGCCTTTAGTGCAGCTTGGCTCCGGGTAAATGGACGGCTATCATTAGTTAGGAAGCTAGGTTTCATCTGGGTGCCTGGTTGGGGTGTGTTTGAGCTGGAGGTATCAGGGGGGATCTGTTTGTGCCCAGGTGTTTGCCTGGCTTGTGGTGTGGAGATTTTTTGTTTGTGAGTGCAGGCTTCCAAATGATTGACAGTCTGGTGGAATCATCTCTTCTGTTCATGCTTTCTGGTCTTTTTTCAATCTCTATGGCTTCTCTGATGATTCTGTGGCTGGGGTTTTCTATAGTGGCTAGGGTTTGGGTGCCATTGAAGTTGATGCTATGACCTGTGGCTTCCATGTGTTGGACTAGTGAGGAAGTGTGTTCCAGCTTTTTGACTGCATTTTTGTGTTCATCCAGGTGGGTACTTATTCTTCTATTGGTCTGTCCAATGTATGTGGCCAGGCATGATGCACAGGGGACTTCGTATATGCCTTGGTTTTCCAGGTCAATTTTATCTTTGGGGTTTCTGAGGATGGCTGCTATTTTTCTGTCTGTTTTGAAGGCAGTCTTGATGTGGTGTCTGTGTAGTATCTTACTAATTTTGTCTGTAGTGCCTCTTATGTAGGGCAGGACAGCTATTCCATAGGTCTGTTTATCTTCTGGGTCTCTATTATGTCTCAGTGTGTTTTTGTGGATCAAGCCGGTGATTTTGCTTTTGTGGAAGCCTGTTCATGGAAGAATTCGAATCCAGAGCCCTGGCCAATGCCATCCACAAACCCAAACTATGGTTAAGATACATCGATGACACATTCGTGATTTGGCCCCATGGAAAAGGAAACCTAAACAACTTCCTAACACACCTAAACAGCACACACCCCAAAATCAAGTTCACCATGGAAACGGAAACAAACAAACAACTACCATTCCTAGATGTACTAATCTACAAAAAAAAAAAAAAAAAAACAGATGGCACACTAGGACACACCATATACCAGAAGAAAACACACACCAACCACTACCTCAATGCCCAATCCCACCACCACCCAGCACAGATAAACTCCGTGGCTAAAACACTAATTACTAGAACCAAACGCCTGGCAGACAAGATACACATTAAGACTGAACTATGCACCCTGACCAAAGTACTGACAGCCAACGGCTTCCACAAAAGCAAAATCACCGGCTTGATCCACAAAAACACACTGAGACATAATAGAGACCCAGAAGATGAACAGACCTATGGAACAGCTGTCCTGCCCTACATAAGAGGCACTACAGACAAAATTAGTAAGATACTACACAGACACCACATCAAGACTGCCTTCAAAACAGACAGAAAAATAGCAGCCATCCTCAGAAACCCCAAAGATAAAATTGACCTGGAAAACCAAGGCATATACGAAGTCCCCTGTGCATCATGCCCGGCCACATACATTGGACAGACCAATAGAAGAATAAGTATCCGCCTGGATGAACACAAAAATGCAGTCAAAAAGCTGGTCCACTAGTCCAACACATGGAAGCCACAGGTCATAGCATCAACTTCAATGGCACCCAAACCCTAGCCACTATAGAAAACCCCAGCCACAGAATCATCAGAGAAGCCATAGAGATTGAAAAAAGACCAGAAAGCATGAACAGAAGAGATGATTCCACCAGACTGTCAATCATTTGGAAGCCTGCACTCACAAACAAAAAAATCTCCACACCACAAGCCAGGCAAACACCTGGGCACAAACAGATCCCCCCTGATACCTCCAGCTCAAACACACCCCAACCAGGCACCCAGATGAAACCTAGCTTCCTAACTAATGATAGCCGTCCATTTACCCAGAGCCAAGCTGCACTAAAGGCCTCCAATAAAGTAACACAATGTTGTCAGCCAATCAAGATACAAAAAGAGCCAAAAAAAAAAAAAAACAGACAGAAGATATTAGAAACACCAATCAAGCAGAACACAGCAAACTCCAAGATCAATAAACACAGACCAAGACTCTCAACCAATCAGGATGAAGAAAAAACCATTCTGGCACAACAATAGGCTGCCCCAAATTCAAATCTGAAACCACTGTAAAAGCCTGACTCACAGATGAACACTATACAGAAGCCTGATGATGGCAGATGAGAAGGAATGATACTAATATTTTGGATGAGTATGAATTAATATGGAGATTAAATTTAATGTTACAATCCTATATCCCTCTTTGGCTAGCCAAAATTGTTTGTATAGTGTTTAAATTTATGTTTCTTTACAATGTTAATTGTCAGTGTGAAGGTATCCACAAGTTATGCCCTTGAACTAACTTCTTTAAAGAATCTGATTTTTTTGTTTCTGAAATTGCTTCACTGTCTGTGAAACTAATCTTCCATATGTCTAAGCAGGTGGAACATAGTATGAATGAAAATAATAAACAATATCCAAGATATAAATATGGAAATAACCATGTTTAAATAAATGCTTACATCAAGTGAAAATTATGCTGGCAGAAAATATCCAGGAAAAAGAAAAACAAATATGTATTTTGTCTAGTTACACATTTGTTGGTTTTCTTGAAGTATACTTTGATAATAAAATTACTTAATTCATCCAATTCAATGTTATTTTCATCTGTCCTTCAGTTGGTCTTTTTTTTTTTTTTTTTTTGCAATATAAGGGTAGTGTTGAATTTATGATTATTTGATATATTCATGTACATTACTATTGGCTGTTTTATATCTATATATTACTAAAGTAATTAAGTGCATGAAATGATGCATCATTGGTCAACAATTTTTGAATCAAGGTCATTCAAATGAGTTAACATACAGATTATGTTCAAAATCAAGGAACCATGACTCCCAAAGGAATGAAATTTTGAAAATTGGAGCTGTTTCAGGCTGCTGCTATGGTCACCTGATGGTCATTTTGAGTCTCACAACCCCTCACTTCTTTCCCCACCCAGCAGCAAGGAATTGAGTTATCATGTGGCTCTTAAAAGGAGAAATAACTTTAAATTAAACAAAGAAAAGCCTAGCTACTTTTATTCATTTACATGCCCCTTCTCTGACACAGAAACATGCACGTGTATTTATAGCCCATCTTCATTAAGGAACTCAAGCCACATACATAGTACTCCATCTTTCTATATTTCTTCACAATAACACTGTGAGGTAGGTTGCTCTGAAAGTCACCAAATAAGTTGTGGCTGCAGGTGGAGGAGTAACTGGATATCTTGGGTGTCAGTCAAATATATAGCTCCTAGTCCTTGCCCATTCTGTTTCATTTTTAAACTGTTTCCTATTCTGAAATTGAGTGTACCTTTTTGACTACCAGAGATCAGGTAGATTGGTCCTGTCCTACATCTCCAGAAGGTCACATGATCCTATTTTTAAACTGTCTCTGATAGCTCCCTACAATTCAATGGGAAAAAGTCAGCAGGGTTCTAAACTATTTTGAGATAGTTTCCCACATGCAACATTGGGCTAAAAATTAATTTAAATTATCTTCATCATAATTATGCCATGTGGAAAAAGATGGTTAATAAATCACACCAGACATCACTGGGATGTAGGAGGAGACAAGATGAAGAAACAGAGGATAAAAGGGTTGCATATTTCCAGAATCAGAAGAAAAGATACAGGATGAGTGGGGAGGGGAGATGGAAGAGAAAAAGGAAGAATAACTAGAGAATGTATGGTAAATTAATAATTGTGAAAGTTTCTTGGAAGTTTGGAAATACCTGCTTTCAACATCAAGATCTTAATAAAGAAAGAGAGAGGAAAAATGTCGAACTTGCACAACGTAATATTTCTGCTGATGTTGGTGCTATGACAATATCTACCCTCACTGTTATGTGTCCTTATTCCCTAGAGAAATATTCAATTTTCACGGTATGAAAGAAGAGGTCAGGATAGGCAATTTTCAATCTCTACCTAATGAACTCCTCAATTTATATAGCCATGATTAACCTATTGTAAATGTGCTAAGGACATCAGACAATATAACTGCCTCTTCCAAATGATATCCTTTCTTGCTAAGTCCTTTCAATGAAGAATGAATAGAACTGTTCTGTGATTATTAAAATCCATCATTACATCAGGCATTTAATGACAGATCCCAACTACCAAACCAAATTTATTCAGATTTACAACCTGGATACTTAAGATGGCATAGAACTGAGAAATGGTATACTTCATTGTGATATTGCAGAATTATTGAAAGGAACAGGCAGACAGGCAGGCCAGCAGGCAGGAAGGCTTCTGATGCTGTCTACTTCTCACAAGAAATTTGCTAGACCAATACTTGAATACAGCTCATCAGTCTGGAACCCACATTAAGTATCTGATATTAGCACAGTTGAGAAAGTCTAGAAATATTTCACAAGAAGAGTTCTCCACTCCTCTACTTGTTGTAGAATACCTTATGCCACCAGACTTGAAATTCTAGACCTAGAAAACCTTGAATTACGTCATTTTTGGTCTGATCTATGTATGATATATAAAATCATACATTGCAATGACTTACTTGTCAATGAATACTTCAGCTTCAACCATAACAATACAAGAGCACACAATAGATACAAACTGAAGGTAAACTGCACCAAACTTGACTTCAGCAACAGAGTGGTCAATGTCTGGAATCCTCTACCTGACTCTGGTTTCTTCCCCAAACCCCAAAAACTTTAACCTTAGACTATCTACTATTGACCTCACCCCTTTCCTAAGAGGTCTGTAGGGGACGTGCATAAGCGCACCAAAGTGCCTACTGTTCTTGTCCTATTGTTTCTTTTTATTTTTCTTATATGTATCCCTTTCATGTATTCAAAACTATGATTATACTTATACCTGTTATCTTATAATTGCTTGACAAAACAAACAAATACATACATACATACATACATACATACACACACACACACACACACACACACACACACACACACACACACACACATACATAAATGAATCTCAATAGGGAAGCTAGCAGGAGTTTGAAGTCAATCCCATTCCACTGATATTTGCCTACTCATGGCTATTTTGTTTCTCAGTTTAGAAATAGCTCTGAAATGATGACCCAGTAACTCTGGCCAAAATGATGCATTATAGGGCAAAACTTTTTCAAGTGTATCTCAATAGGATAACTTACAGAAAGCTAGAAGCCATTACTTCAGTGGGAATGACATCTTAGAAAGTTCTTGCTCTTTCAGTACTGCTGAACTTCTGCAGTTAGATGATCTGCATTTACAGGTATTTCCTAATACCTTCTCACAAGTCAATGAGAAGCTTGCAGGGAGAAAATCAATAAGGATCTTATTATTACAGAAACATTACTTTGATTGGTCTTAAAATTCTATTACTTGAAACCAAATTCTAAATACATATCTATCTATTCATTAAAATGTTTATTTAGGCAAATGTTCTGCATTTCAAAACTCACTATTTGACCCATATCCTGGGTCAGATGAATTATATAAATTCAACAGATGTTAAATACTTGAAAATTGGTATAATTGCATTTTACATTTCAGATAAAATTTCACATAAACCCACATATACTTTTTCAAGCGGGAAAGAAAAACAATTAAAACAGATTGCAGTGAGACATAAAACTTTAAAATGTAAAAGGTCACATTGAAAATATTGCAGCATAACCTGCTTTTATATTTAAAACTCAAATAAATTTGCTTTGAAGAGGAAAGTATGAAAAATGATGTTAATTGATATGAGTCTTAAAAACTGAGGTATCCAAATAAAACTAGATGTGGAAGTTCAGAACTAAACTTAACTGAAGTTTCAGATCATCTATACTAGGGGTGTCAAACTCAAGGCCCATGGGCTAGATTTGACCCGCGGAGTGCTTAGATCTGGAGCCAGTCTGGAAATAACTAGGGACCAACCTGCGGTTCCTCTGCTAGCAAAAATGGGCCACAGGAGGGGCGCACACACCTCTCCTGCAACTGCTTTTGGCTTCCAAGCCCAAAACAGAGCCTCGGACTCAGAAGGTTATAAAAGGGAGAAAAAGTAAAATATCTTTTACTTTTTACCTTTCAGGCTTTCAGGATTCTGCTATGCCTATGCCAACAATTTTGTAGTTCTAGACTTCCTATGGAGTCAGTTTTTTGATCTGTCTCTCTTTCATAAGGTGGTCGAGTAGATCAAGTAAATATTAAAAAAACAAAACCACAGAAATGTATGCTTCCCTATTTTTATAAGTTTATAAAACAATGTCTACAGAGGTGTGGTTCTGTGTCATGCCTACCATGGGCACACCCACCATAGCCATGCCCCCACCAGCCCCCCAAGGTCAAATCCAATCCTGATGTGACTCTCAATGAAATTGAGTTTGACACCCCTGATCTATGCTCCTCTCCAAAGCTCCAGAAATAATTTAAAATAAACTAACCTATACTTTATAGGATTAAATAAATAAGACATTCACTGGAATTCATTAAATTACACTATACTTTGGTATAACTTAGAAGGTGGAAATGAGAAATCTGTGTCCAAAAATCTATTAGAGAAAAAGAAGACGATGGAGTACATGATGATCATAAAAATGATGTAAGAGCTGAAGCTAGTGAAGTGCAACCCAGTCAGTCTTAGGTCAACCATGATTTAAATATGGAACAGACATTGGTGGGATTCAATTTTTTTTTACTACTGGTTCTGTGGGCGTGGCTTGGTGGGTGTGGCAGGGGAAGGATACTGTAAAATCTCCAGTCAGACGTAGTGTTTGTCGGTTCTCCAACTACTCAAAATTTCCGCTATCTGTTCTCTAGAACTGGCCAGAACCTGCTGAATACCACTTCTGGGAACAGACATCATCAAGTTTCAATGCTGAGGAAAATTTGGCTGTTCATTAATTTGAAAAGACAGGAAGAAAAGGCCCAAAATTTAACTTTTGGGATAATAAACACGCAAATGGATGGATTCCTTTGTTCTGTCATAAGTGTTACTTTCAATCTGGATATGACTTCCTTAAAGCAATTATCTTGCAGCTACCCAGAACTACTTGTTTAAGATCGGTAGCTATGTAAAAAAAATAAAGTTGATGTCAGCTAATTATAAGGGCCTTAAGAATGTGCAGTTAAATTTTTAGAAAATCAAGATTTTATTATCATGCATGTATGAAGAGTGACTGACAGTAACATATAACCAAAAGAAATCACCAAAAAACAGGTCTTGAATCCTAAAAGTTGATCAGTAATTTCTGGGAGTAATGTTATGAGATCTAAGATAAATAAGAATGTGTAATAATCATCCTATCTTTGGATGAAAAATTGCAATTACTTAACAGTTGGGCAATTCCACATGGTGTAAATTCAGTCCCTCAAAGCAGTTTAAAGCAAATTTGCTCGTCTTCATGCTTTTTGATCTTCAAATACTGAAAACATGTTGAGAACATAACAAACATAATAATCTGATGAATACTATCCTTTCAGCTGACAGATAAGCCCTTTCAAAAATGACATTTACCAATGTCAACTCAAAGTGCTGCCAACTCTGAAGGAACCAAAACTTGCTTTAGCTTTATTCCACTTAAAAAGGAAATTGAATAAGTTGTTCATCAGTGGGTGTTATTTTCAGTGGGTGTTGTGTTCCTTTTGCAGCGAAATGGGTGGCAAACAAATTTAATTAATAAATAAAACAAATTTGTTCATTGTGAAAAAAATCTGTCTTTTTTAAGGGTATCAAAATATCCTGTTAAAATCATACTGAAAGTGACATGATTTCACCTCATAATTTTAGCAACTTAACACTTTCCTAGCATCCTAACCATGGTTGTAGTCTCTCCGTTTAAATTAATGGTTATGATAGATTCTAAACCAAATACAGACTTAATCTATAAGAATTCAGACTCATTGTAAAGTGGTTGTACACCACCGTATTATCTACTGTAATCACCATCAGTTCCTCATTTCTCATGAAATAAAAAAGATTTTAAAAGTACAAAGAAGCTTGCACAACTGTTATCACTGCCAAAGACAAGGTGGAACATAAGTCTTGCCAAGCTCTCCTCTTAATAAACCCAGCTAACTGTTCTTTCAAAGGATTAGGGTGGCTAAGGCTCAGAACTTGATGAAATATGAGCAAGATTTTTTTCCAAGGATAACTTTTCATACCAAAGGTCTTCAGAATTTCACTGGGCAAAACAAAATGTTGCCTTTCCTTTCCAACTTAGGTTACATCATAGGAGGGAAGAAGCTCAGCTGTTGAATTCAACTAATAGTGTTGATTAAAGATTAAAAATGCTTTTAAAGAATGTATAATTTTTCTATAGAGTGCTGATATACCAGTTGGCAAAGAAAAAATTAAGCAGTAGAATAGGTATGAGATTCCATTAGTCACTAAAGAAGTTGGAAATGAAAGATTCCCATTAGTTTTGAACAGATCAAATAACTGAATCTTAAAGGTTGATATCCTTATACCGTGGACATTTTATGAAGATATTATGTACTAGTAAACTTTAGAGATTTTATCTAGCTGGCTCTAATAATTATTTACAAAGCTTTTGTGTAATGTAAAAAAACAAACTTTAAAATATACAAGAGCTCAAGCATAGAAAATATTAATAAGTTCAGCATTTGGGATTATAAATAAACAAATAAATCACATGTTATTAAGTTGTACTCTAAAATATGCATTATACCTGGCTCCCTACGTATACTTCTAAAGAAAACAGATGGCAATTTCTTACAGTTCATGTGTTCAGTGGATGTAGATTGCCTATTATCCTTCCTAAAAGGTCACAAGGAACCAATGCAGGCCCAAGCACATGTATACTAATGGAATTTGTGACTTTAAATAATGGGTAAGTACCTTATTATAATACCATAATATAAATTTCATTTGCTTGACAGGAGAAAAAAGAAAGAGAAGAGAGAGAGAGAAAACAACAATGAATAATAATGAAAGTTATTTAAATGCCTCCTTAAAAAAACATATATAGCAATACGTAATCTATCTAGGTATGCATCATCATGTCTGAGCTAAATTCATCAAGTAAGAGCTGTATGAATGTATTGGAAATGGAGTGCAACATTTTTTAGACAAAGTAATGGTGATTAAAATCAAATGTTTATTTTTCCTCCCTTGAGTGCACCTACAAAATAGTACTGAATCACAAGCATGTTTTTAATATCTAATTCTTTCTTATTCTTTCTTCTTTGTCCTTCTCTTATCTACTCCTGGTTCAGGAGAAATAATCTCTAAGATGAAGATATTTGGGAAACATCTGGAGGAAGAGGAGCTCTGTGATTTAATTGGAGCTTTAAGTAGCACTTCCAGTTACAAAAGATTTAAAACTTAATGTTTTTCCTGTTTATACCTTTTATAAGAGGTACTTGCTTTATAGTTGATGGAAGAAAGTATTCCTGCTATAATTTCTTTCAGTCATGCATTCTTCCCTCATTCTCATATCTCCCTGGTTACCCATTGTTCCTAATCTGATGAAAGCCAGTGGGAGCAGTTCCTGTTTATTATCTTTCACTGGTTAATAATAAAGGTGTAAGAAGCCAGGAAAGCACTAAAAAGAAGATTGTATAAACAAAGACACAATACTGATAGACATGTTTTAGCTACTACTTAACCAAAGTATAAGAAACCTATACTTCACTAACATTTTCTTCTCTTCACAGAAGAATGTCAAAACCAGATACTTTTTCATCCACTTGAATCAGAAATGGTAGGATAGTAGAATTAGACCATTGAAAAATAAGTAAATAAATAATTGTTAAATGTGTGTTCTTATATAATAAATTAGGATATATATGTTTACCCACAGTTTAAAAACAGCATTGAAATGAAAGAAAGGTAAAAGGAAAAAATAGGACAATTGGCATTCTCTATAAACACCTGGAAATAGGTTTCACTGCAATGCAGAGAAATAGAGTAAAATATGCAATTACGAGTCTATAATGTATCAGAAAAAATATTTTATATATTTAGATTAATAATGAGAAACAGTTTGGAATAGTGGTTAAGGCATCTTAAATTTCCATATATTTCTTTTCTTAAAACAGTAAATTGTTTTGGTTTTACTGATTGGAAAGTGGGGTGTTGGTATGCTATAGTTTGTTTCTGGTGTATATATGTGTATTCTGTATATATATCGAACCTGATATTTTATTATTTGATAAAATAAAAACAATCTATTTAATGTGAATTTCACTGTTAAGTAATATACAAGATTATCACTGGGGTTTTTTCCCCTTTCTTTTGTAAGGGAAAGAGTTCATATGGAAAGCTAATGACCAATTCTATGGAACTCTGTGCTTGTTTTCTTTAGATAAAAGTCTTATACACAGTTTCCAGGGACTTTGTGATGATCCAAAATGGATGGAATATTGGGTTTGCACATAGTCTTCCCTCATTATTGGATTTCAACAGTTGGTGCTACAGATAGTCATCAACGTATGACCACAATGTAGCCCAAAATTTCTGTTGCTAAGTGAGATAGTTGTTAAGCCACAGTTCTTGCTACAGTTGTTAAGTGAATCACTGTAGTTAAGTTAGCAACATGGTTGTTAAATGAATCTGGCTTGTCCATTGACTTTTGCTTATTACAAGGTCATAAAAGGTGATCTTATGACCCTGGGACACTGCAACCATCATAAACATGAGTTATTTGCCAAGTGTCTGAATTTTGATCACATGACGACGAGGATGCTTCAACAGTTGTAAATGTGAAAACAGTCATAAGTCACATTTTTCAGTGTGGTTATAAGTTTGAACCATCATTAAACAAGCTGTTGTAAGTTGAGGACAACCTGTAGTAAAATACACAAGCTGAAGAGACTAAGATTTTGTTGAATATACAGAAGCAGTATATGGGCCAGGCTATTGTACATGCCCCTATTTTCCACTTTCTCAGTAAATATCAGGAAATCTAAGATTGAGTGGTGCACGCTATTTTCTAATTGTAGGAATGAATTAGCTTGTTATTATTTGTTCATGGCACATAAAAGTTTTTCTTGTATAGAGTAAGCGTTATCAGTTCATATTATTTCTTTTTTGTTTTTAATTGCTGGGAAACAAAGCATAATACATTAAAGTGGTCAGGAAGAATATGAAATGAATATCTTAATTGTATGGCACTTACTACAAGACTATGTTGAGAGTTGTGCCCTTTGTTATGTATATGTAAATAACATAGTTGGGTTTACAATATATAAACTACAAATATATGTGGCTAGCCCCAAATTTAAAACTGAAACGGCTGTGAAAGTCTGATTCACAAACGAACACAATACAGAAGCCTGTATTGCTACAACTTTAAAAGCACAACTATAATGATGTGGGAAAATACTATATACATATACATATACATATACATATACATATACATATACATATACATATACATATACATATACATATACATACATACATACATACATACATACATACACACACACTCACACACACACACACACACACACACACATATGTTATGACTCCCCTTCAAATTCAAGCGAGCAAAACAAAAAGCAGCCGTCTCAGAAGTAATTCAAACAAAACAAAGTTCCACAAGATAACGGCTGGCATAAATCCCAATCCACAGCATAAATCTTTACTCTGTCCGGCAAACCTGTCGTGGCAATAAATCTCAAGCCTCAGAGCTTCTGCTGTAACGTCTTCGCTCTCAATTAGTCACTTTGCTTCTGGCGAATTCTACCAGTCCAGCTGTGTCCTTTTATTCACTTAGGCAAGGTGCTAATTTCCCTAATTATTGGCTCGCTCTCCGACTTCTTTCTAACTGGGTTTGCCTCCTTAATCTTCTTCTGTTCCTTACGTTTAACCACAAGTTTTCCAAATTCTCATCTCCACTAGAAGACTCTCTCATGCCTTCCCTGTCAGCCATTCCCGGCTGCTGATCAGATAAAGAACCAGAGGAGGTCAAAGGTCCTGACAATTCTAATACTTCAGGTCTGTCTTCCTTTGTTACATCCACCTCCTCATCCTGGTTACTATTCCAATCACTGAGCCATGCCGGCTCATATTTTTCTGCCATGTCCTCCTCACTTTATTTATTTATTTATTTATTTGATTTGCCAATTGTTTACAAGATAATAAGTATAAGTGTATACATAGTTGTGAATACATGAAATGGGTACATATAAGAAAAATAAAAGAATAAGAGAAACAATAGGACAGGGACGGTAGGCACGTTGGTGCGCTTATGCACGCCCCCTACAGACCTCTTAGGAAAGGGGTGAGGTCAATAGTAGACAGTCTAAGGTTAAAGTTTTTGGGGTTTGGGGAAGAGACTACAGAGTCGGGTAGAGTATTCCAGACATTGACCACTCTATTGCTGAAGTCGTATTTCCTGCAATCAAGTTTGGTGCGGTTTACTTTGAGTTTGTATCTATTGTGTGCTCTTGTGTTGTTATGGTTGAAGCTGAAGTATTCATTGACAGGTAGGACATTGCAATGTATGATTTTATATACCATGCTTAAGTCAGACCGAAGACGGCGTAATTCAAGGTTTTCTAGTTCTAGAATTTCAAGTCTGGTGGCATAAGGTATTCTACAATGAGTAGAAGAGTGGAGAACTCTTCTTGTGAAATATTTCTGGACTTTCTCAATTGTGTTAATATCAGATACGTAATGAGGGTTCCAGACTGATGAACTGTATTCGAGTATTGGTCTAACAAATGTTTTGTATGCTCTGGTTAGTAGTGTGATATTACCAGAGAAAAAGCTACGTAGGATTAGGTTAACAACTCTTAATAGCTTTTTGGCTATGTAGTTGCAGTGGGCTCTAGCACTTAGATCATTAGAGGTGAGTATTCCAAGGTCCTTTACAGAGCTTGGGTCATCAACAAGATCTTGGCTATTCAGCTTGTATTTTATTTTCTGATTTTTTTTTGCCAATATGTAGGACAGAGCATTTATTTGTTGAGATTTGAAGTTGCCATTTGTTTGACCATTCAGATACATAGTCAAGACCTTTTTGTAGGGTAGCAGTATTGTCTGTGGTATTGAACAGCTTTACATAATCAGTGAAGAGAACGCAATTGCTCTTAATATGATCACAGAGGTCGTTTATGTAGAGTATGAAGAGAGTTGGTCCTAGAACACTGCCCTGGGGGACACCACTATTGACAGGTACTGGATTTGATAGGACGCTCCCGATTTTGACCATTTGTTGTCTGTTTGACAGGAATGCTTCTATCCAGTTATTCAGTTGTCCAGAGATACCATAGGATTTTATTTTTAGGAGTAGTTTGTCGTGTACCACTGAATCAAAGGCTTTACAGAAGTCTATGTAGATTGCGTCTATTGCTTTGCCTTGGTCGAGTTGTGTCGTCCATATGTTTTTGCAGTGTAAGAGTTGCAGATTACAGGATAGTTTTTTTCTGAAACCAAATTGTTTATTGGAGAGTAGGTTGTTTGTCTCTAAGTGGAGGATGATGGATTGGTTAATAATTGATTCCATGACTTTACAGGTGACGCAGCATAAGGAGATTGGCCTGTAATTTTCAACTAGGCTTGGGTCTCCCTTTTTGAAGATGGGGATGACTGTGGCTTGTGACCATAGCTGACTCATGTCAGCCACAGGAGCAGAATCCAGACCCGGAGCCACAACATATATATATATATATATATATATATATATATATATATATATATATATATATATATATATATACACACATATATATATATATACATATACATATATATATACATATACATATACATATACATATACATATACATATATATATATATATATATATATATATATATATATATATATATATATATATATATATATATATTCGTAGATTTTCGCGGGTACAGGTATGTAGGTCTAGGTGTGTTCGGGTCTTTTCCCGTGTAAGATTAAGAGTATCTTGGTGACGTTTTCAGGCTGGTGCTTTGGCCGTGCCAGTGCTACTTGCACTGGCATGAAGCTGAAAGCACCAGCCTTAGGATGGCGAGTTGGACCTCACTGAAACGTCACCAAGATACTTTTAATCTTATATATAGCTTTAAGGAAAAATACTGTAATCTATTATGCTGTGTTCCGGTTGATTAATTATGCTACAAGTTGCCATAAGAGGGAGCTATAGATCATGGTTTAATTCTCTTTCTCTTTTTCACTGATGATCTCTCTTGATTGATACTAATACTGACTGACTATGGACCGATACTGAGTAAACCTGTTTATTTTGATATTCTGTTGATATCGAAGGTTATTTGTTGTATTATGGTTTGATATTTGTCTGCTGTAAAAGACATGGAACCGGTAAAAAGACTTTATAACTGGATATTTCTGGACTGTTAAAAACGTGTATGACATGGACTGTTTATTGGATTGGGCTATTTCTTCAAGTAAACATTAATACAACTTGTTCAACTCTGTGTGGCTGTATATTTCTTCATAACTGTTCTCATAAACCATTTTCTGTGTGCATATCCTTTTTATACAAGGGTTACTCTGCACATATCCTAACACCCTTTCATACAACAATGTTTATTTTCATGATTTGGCTCTGTTTAATTATTGTTGTTCATCACTCTCAAAATTCCTTGGTGTTTACATTGTTCTTATAATATGTATGAGTGAACCAAATAAGTCATCATCAATATACATGATCATCTAGGAAATATCAATGGAATCCCAAATATCAAAATCTATTTTAGTGTATATATTGTTTTATATATATATATATATATATATATATATATATATATATATATATATATATATATATATATATATATTAATTCCTTGGTGTTTATAATCAAACAGAAGACCATTTGAAGAAGGTTATATAATTTCATCTGGAAATTATGATCCTTTAAAACTCATATGAAATATACATAGGAACAATGCAAGTGATTCAAAGCAAGTAATTCATAATTTTGGTTAGTGATGTCTAGCCTTAGCCTTTTGAAGCATTATTAAATAAATCATGAAATGGATTTAGTAGTAGTACTTGCAAAACTGTGATAACTGATTTTCCAATATGAGAGAACATAGTAATAGACAAAAGCTAATTCAGCCTCTTGTTATCCTGACATTTGCATTAATGACAAACATTACATCTTCAAATCTGATTGACATTTCTTACTGTAACATTTATTTCAGTGGCATTGAAGATGCAATTTTAATTTTCCCTAACCTAATTTAAATGCAAATATTAACTCCTCACATGAAGGCATGAGTACATACTTAAGTGTCATCATATACAGTGTGAATCATCCAAAAAAAAAAAAAAAATGACTACCATCTCCTGAGAGAGATTTTGTTTTAAGCTGGAAAGCAACCAAACAGTTTGCACAATATTCTTCCTCTGATGTTTATGCTTACTTACTAATGTTCTCTGGAATTACAGGTCTACTGATTATGGGACAACATATGAAAAGATGAATGACAAAGTGGGTCTGAAGACCATTTTGAGCTACCTTTATGTCTGCCCAACAAACAAGCGCAAGGTAAATAAAAGAATATGGTTGCTTATAATCATGTCATATTTGCCTTGTTTTGTTAGTTATAATTTACATAGCTATGTTTGTATACATCCTACAGAAATAAAAACAAGCTGTTTAGGCTTTAAAGTATATTGGGACTTTCCTTTTTAAGTTAATTGCATATGGATGAATGGTAATCTTCCATCTAGAAAGTTTCTTGATAAATGTCGATCTTTCATCTAGACAGTGATTGTAATAAAAAATATTTTACTAAATTTTATATGTGCTTAGACAACAATTCACTGGAATCTTAGCTTACCTGATCCAAAAGTACAATGGAGATTCTTTCCATTATATTCCAATATTGGAAAAGTTTGGCAGCTAAACTTTAGTGCAGCTACTTGACATGTTAATGGTGCTGAGAGCAGTATTACTCTCCAAGGCTTCAGTTCTTCTGCTCCTGTTAACTACTAAAAGCCCCCCAAACATTAATTTTCTAAATAAATACTTATTAAGTTAAACTAATAAAAATACTGTACAGCAATACATCAAGAAATGAAATACCTCAAAATAATATAAGCAAATTAGAAAAAAAAATTTGCACTAATTCAATGCAGATAGCTAAAGGAGTAATTACTAAATCCCACAAGGCTACCTTTGGTAGATTGTCTCAAAGATTTGCAATCTCTACATGTCTAAGAACTTCATTTCAGCATCAAGTGGGACTTCTAAACAGTATAAAAAGGGGTGGGGGGAAAGATTTGGGGGAAGGAAACAGCAACAGGGAAATGTTCATGCACTTTAATACAGTCTATTTGTGGAGTTTTTTCTGGCTGGACACTAGAGGATAACATGAGGACGACCATGGTAGATCTAAATGAGACTGTGTGGAACAGAGAAATATAGAGAGTGCTGTTTTATAGAGTGGCCCAGGGTTGGACTTGACCAAATGGCTGATGATAAAGATGAAGATTCTGATGAAGTTATGATAATTTCACAAATGAGATAAATTTTACACAGAAAGTTTGATGTGAAGCTTTGTCCCATTCTAGAAGTAAAACAAGTGGAAGCCGATAGCAGGTAGAAATCTTGAAGTCATTTTTATTCCTGCTAAATAAGGATGAACTCATTATTATTATTATTTTTTGGGGGAAGGGCTCATTAAGATGTTCGAATGACATCTACAGAGACCAAATTGTATTTAAAGTTGTTTATCTTTTAAGTGCTTCCAAAGCGAAATGAAAAGGATTTGACAAAATCCTGCAGAGAAAATGTATCCCAAAGCCTAGAGGCTTTTAATCATACAGGCATCCTACTGAGAAACAATTTGTAAAGGGTTTTTAATGTGGAAGTACTCATAAAAGTCAGGTGGTTATATTTTTTCTCATTTTCTTTACCTATGAACAGCTTACCTTTAAGTTACCAAAATAAAAGCTTTTAAAGAAAGCTAAAATTGTTTTCTTCTTTTTTTAGGTGGGGGGGGAAATTTATGTAGTGTATCTGCAGTTACAATGATGCATGGATCAAATGAGAAACAAGGGAGCCAGTACTGCAGGCCAGTCAATATTCCATAAATATACATAAACACACACAATTGCTACTAATTTTAAAAACCAAGGAAATAGTTATATGGAATTAAAAGAACAGATCAAGACTTTGAATTAAGAAAGTTAAAAACTTATTTTCCAAGCTTTCTATTTCTCTTTGATTGTTTAACCTCTCTAATCTGTATAACTAATAGTTCATTTTTTGTATTCTTATTTACCAGATCCCTTTTAACTATGCAGTCAGTGATATAAATATTCATGTGTGACATTCTTTCCTAATTCTTCAAACATCCTTTGTAAAATTTCTAGTGTAATCCCTTTTTCTGCTAATCCCTCTGTAAATGATCCACTTCTCCATTCCATATTTTACATTATTGTTCTGGTGGTGGGAATTTTGTTCTCTAATTTGGAATCCAGAAAGGGGAAGTAAAATGTAAAAGACAGAAATAATAAATTTAGAGATGAATGTGGTCTAAATCAGTATTTCTTAAGTTTAAGAGATGTGGAGTTCAACTTTAAAAGATGTGGAGTTGAACTTCCATCTGGAAGTTGAAGTCCACGTATCTTAAAGTTATCAAGGTTGAGAAACACCCTAAACAGTGGAACTAAGAGAGAAATAGTTTTGTTTAAGATTGAAAGCAATTCCAAAGGAACATGGTAAAGACCTTAGAGACAATCTTGTTGAATCTTTAAACAGGTTTTTAGAATGTGATGAGGAATATATGGATGCAGAAGTAGACAAGTGTATAGAATTGTTACAAGCTATGCAAAACTAAGAAAAGTACTAAGAGATATACTTGTGTATTTTGTCAGGAAGAAGAAAAGAGACCAGCTTCTGCAATGATATTTTAATACTAAATGAAGTATACATATTTCAGAAGTAATTCTGTTTATCTATTATGAGGTTATAAAAGGACTAAATTACAAAAAGCTCCTGGTCCAAATGGACTATGAGCCTCCTATTATATATATTTTAAGGGTGAATTGTTACAGCCTGAATTTTGTTTTGGACAATGGTAGCTGCACAGATTCAAACATAGCATGAAGTTTTAAAGAACACATACACATACAGTAGTAGTAGGGACTGCCATCATCATACTACTACCATAGTATAGTGGCAAAACAAGGTCTGCATGGAATGTACCATTGACAGATAGTTGAAATGGCTGGCACAGGAAAATACTACCAGTGGCTAAATAAGGATTGGAGTAAAAACATCACTAAAGCACTACTCACAACATCATAACAAGCACTCAGCCCCAAATCCATAGAAGTAGGGGTCTACCATATTACACTGTGCATAGAGGCTTCGTAGACCAGTCAACAAATAGAAGCAGGGTTTAAGACATAGACGGAACAGCATACATTGAATAATGCAATCAACTAGTTAGCATTGTGTAGGGGAAAATCAGCATGGTGCATGAGCTAGACCAGTGGTGGCTAACCTTTTTCGGCTCATGTGCCTAACATTGTGAGTGCACTTGATCACGCAGGCTCACATGCCAGCATCCAGAAGGCAATGCATAGTGGGGCTACCCACACCCCCTGCACATGTGCGCACAACGCCCTGCGTGCACCATGCATCTCTGCACATGCATGCCCCCATGCACTGTGTGTCTCTGCACATGCATGCACGATCTCACATACCATGCGTCTCTGTGCATACACGCGTAATTCCCCCACATGCTGCACATCTCCACACATCCACGCACAATCCCCCTGCACATGCCTTCTCTGCGCATGTGTATGCATCTCCCACACATCCCCACCCCTGCGCATGGGCACCAGATACCTGACAATCATCTGTCAGGCAGGCGGCACATGCGCATACACAGTGGGGCTCTTCTGGGCAACCTCTTGCATACCAGCAGAAGTGGCTTTGCGTACCACTTCCGGCACGTGTGCCATAGGTTTGCCATCACGGAGCTGGACCCTCTAAGATAGGAGATTTCACAGAAGGTCGTGGAGAATAACAGGACTAAGATCCTATGGAAATTTCAGATCCAAATACATAAGCAGGTACAGGCTAATCCACAAGGCACCAAGAACCATAAGACAGCAACAGTGACAGCAACACCAGGAAGGAGTATGAATGTGGAAAGACTACCAGAACCTGAGGGAGAAAATCAAAATGATATGGAAAATAAAGGCCAAAATGGTTCAAAGGATGGTAGGAGTACTTGAGACTGTGATTCCTAAGCTGAGAAAGTGACTCCAAAAGATCTCGGGAACAGCATCAGAAAGACATCTCTATCCAGAATAATACAGGGCTAGGAACAGCTAAGATACTGCATTGAACCCTCAAACTCATAGGCCTCTGGTAGAAGGCTTGAGATTGAAGAAGACACACACAACCCATAGTATCTTAGGCTGGGCATGTGTATGTGTGTATATGTGTGTGAGAGAGAGACAGAGAGACAGAGAGAAAGAGTGCCTCCAGAAGTTGTGGATGCTCCAACACTGGAGGTTTTAAAGAAGGGATTGGACAACCATTTGTCTGAAATGTATAGAGTTTTCTGCTTGAGCAAGGGGTTAAAGTGGAAGATCTCCAAGGTCCCTTATACAACTCTCTTATTCTGTTATCCTGAGAGAAAGGGGAAGGGGGAGGGAGGGAGGGAGGGGAGGGGAGGGGAGGTAGAGAGCGGGGAGAGAGAGAAGCAGTGGATAGCTTCATCCTTTTAGGATCAACCATCAACAATAAAAAAAACAAGCAAACAAGAAATACCTAATAGACTAGCACTTGTAGACTAGCCATGAACACCTTGGAACATACATTCATATGCTGTAATGTGTTCATAACTACAAAGATCAGAATCATGCAAGCCATCATATTCCTTTTCATCAAAATGAAAGTTGGGTTTTAAGAAACAGAAAAGATGAGTATTGGTGCTTTTGATATTGGAGAAGACTCCTGAGACTACTGTGGACAGCCAAGAAGACAAAGCAAAAGATCAATTTAACATTTCTATCCAATATTGCCACTTGAGGCACAAATGATCAGTCTCAATTTATCCTACTTTGAACATATTATACAAAGAAGCCAGCTATCTGGAAAAGGATTTAATGCTGGAAAAGGTGTACAGAAGGTAAGTATAACCAACAGCAAGGTGGATGGATTTAGTTACAGTGGTGATGAATCCCATTGGGAGACTTGAAATAATAGATTGTCATGGAGAACATCCATCTCTGTGGTCACTAAGAATCCAAAACAATTTAATAACACATTTCTCCCTCCCTCCTTTCTTCCCTCCCTATCTATATGCACAAAGACACACAAAGACACACACACAAACATACATATATACAGTGTCATTCTTTTATATCGCGTTAATGGCTTATGATGTAATATAAAAACCTGTTTGCTAGGAGTTTGAAATGAAAACATGCAATATATACAATGGCAAATAAAAAATAATGGTGTAGTAAGTGGCCTATCATCAGTAGCAAGGAGCTGCAGAATGACTGTAGTAGTGTTGATGGAAGCATATACAGGTGGTCCTCAACTTACAAACACAATTGAGCCCAAAATTAATGTTGTTAAGTGAGAAACGTATTATCTGAGTATTTGCCCCATTTTATGACTTTTCTTGCCAGATTTGTAAAGTGAATCACTGCAATTCTTAAATTAGTATCACAGTTGTTAAGTGAATCTGGTTTTCCCATTGACTTTACTTGTCAGAAGGTCACAAAAGCAGCTCACATGATTCTGGGACACCGCAACTGTCATAAATGTGAAGCAGTTGTCAAGCATCCAAATGTAAATCACATGACCATGGGGGTGCTGCAAAGGTTATAAGTGTGAAAAATGGTTTTAAGTCACTTTTTTCACTGCTGCTATAACTTCAAATGGTCACTATATGAACTGTTGTAAATGAATCTGTAAAGAAAATAAATAAATAAATAATAAACAAACAAACAAACAAACAAACAAACAAACAGGTCTAGTTCTAGTTGCAATGATGCCTGTATAATGCCTTAGTATTGTATGTCTAGCCTTTCCTGCTTGGACATGGAGCTATTTCTTCTCAGCATAGGTACATTTTGTGTGCAGATGATCAATGCTTTTCAGCAGAAGTAAGACAGAGTGTATACTGCAGTGAAGGATATGGATTTGCAAATCAATGCATTCAAGAACAGGGTAGTTGTGCTTGACAAGGGAAAAGAATTGCATTTATTTGTTTTGTTGTTTTCTATTCAGCCACATGAAGACTGGCAGTAAGATCTAAATAAAACTTATAAAGCAATATTCATGTGTATTATAAAATTCAACCAAAAATACAGGAAAGGCAAAAACATATACAGAATGAGGGTTAGAAACAATCTATGTTAGAGATCTTCATTTTCAAACTTTTTTAAAAAGGAGTTATTACTGTAGAATGTCAAGAGTACGAGGGCCATTCAGATTTTAGGGGACTGCATATTCCAGAGGGATAAGACAGCTGATAAAATTTTACATAATTAGTAAAGAAATAGATGTTTCACTGGACAACTAGTAATTTAGCCCTACAATATAACCAAACATTAAAAACTAAAGGAAGTTTGTTATTTATATACATATATTTATTACTATATATTTCATAAGTGGCCAAGACACTTTCTCTTCACTCAGTGTAGCCTAGGCAAGCCAAAAGTTGGACAATCATGATCTAGATCAAATACATATCTGTGTATATCCTTTTTGAATGTTTACTGGGATTAGAGAAATTGAGATATGTTAAAATATGAAAATATTGATTAAAAGGAGGAAAATAGTATATGGTCTGTTGTAAGAAATGAATGTTTGTTAAAAGAAGTGAAAATGGCTATATATAACCATTATACTACTAATCAAGGGAATTTTTATTTTTATTTATTTATTTATTTAGTCAAGCATGCATTTGATAATATATATAACTATAAACATGATTATTAATACATGAAGTAGATACAAATAAAAGGGAACATTAAGTCAGGGACAGTACGGCACATTGGTGCGCTTATGTGCTTACAGACCTCATAGGAATGGAGTGAGGTCAACAGTAGACAGTCAGAGGTTAAAATGTTTGGGTTTAGTGGAAGAAACCATAGAGTCAGGTGGAGTAATCCAGGCATTGACCATTCTGTTCCTGAAGTTGTATTTCCTGCTATCGAGTTTTATGCAGTTTACCCTGAGTTTGTATCTATTGTGTGATTGTGTATTGTTGAGGTTGAAGCTGAAGTAATCATTGATGGGTAAGACATTGTAATGGATAATTTTACATACTATGCTTAGGTCAGACCGAAGGCGGCATAGTTCTAAGTTATCTAAGCCTAAAATTTCAAGTCTGGAGTTGATATGTTTTAAAAAATGAATCGGTTATTTATGAACTAGTGTATATAGATACAGCGAAAAAAAGAAGGATAAAATGATCTGGAGAGGCATATTGGTGTTTTGGTATAAACTAAATTATGTATTTATTCATATTAAAACAATTTATATAGTTACTATTTATATCACACTGGTTCTGGATGATGAACAGAAGTTGATACCAGTACAACAAAAAATAAATACTCCACACTTATGGTCTAAAATAATTTCAAATAAATAGGAAGATTAACATTCTTTTTAAATCATGGCATTTAAGATGTAGGATGCATCACTAAGAAAGTTATCTTGTGTGTACAAGTAAATTATTAGTAAGGCTACTTCTAAAAGCCAAGGCGTGTCTATGGAAGTACAACAATTTATTTTAGATGAATATCTGGTTTATTTATTTGCATGGTTTAGACTTCTGTCTTTTCCTTAATACATGCACATTTTACATAAAGATAACTGGAAGCAGATGTTTGATAACTGTCTTTAACTTAAGAGTTGAAAGTGACATGAAAAGAGTAGAAGAGAGTTGGAGATGGAAAGAAAGAAACTTACATGTCAATATTTTGTACTACATCTCTTTATATTAGATTATATCAGATTATATTTGTTAGACACCTTGAATTACCCTTTTTAGGAGCAGAAATGTTGATGTTTGTACAAATGCAATAAAGGAATCATATTCCAAGATAAATTGCCTCAAAATCTATAGGTTCTCAAGAAATAGATTCATTACGTCTCTGTTTATTAATTAATCTAATTATTTTAGAGCTTGCTACCACATCATATGACAGAAGATACATTAATTGATTCTCTAGTGTGAAGTATTTCTTTTGATGATATTAGAATTTTATGTCACTTTTGTCTCATTTGCTAAAAATATTGTACATAGCACAAATATGAATGAAGTAAAGAGCAATAAAAGAATGATGTAAAGAATTTAAGTAATGACTCTAGTTTTGGTTTGTAATGGCAGCAGAAGAATGATAATGGTTAAATTGTGTAGAAAAAGTGGCTTGATTGGTTTTTAAAATAGATATTGGATTCTTTTCCCTACTCCCTCCTTCAAGACCTCTACCCTTTTCTTGAGTTTATTTTTGTTTGTTAGTATTTAGGAATGGAACATTGTACCTCCAATCCTATGAACGATAGATCTTGGACTCACTGGTTTATGAACAAAGAGATATTCCTTACCATTTAAATATGAGTTTATGGGCAGTATTTTTTATTGTCCTCTAGCTCAGGGGTGTCAAACTCAAGGCCTGCGGCTGGATCCGGCCCACAGGGTCCTTAGATCTGGCCCGCGGAGCCACCCTGGACAGAGCGAAGGACTAGCCCGTGGTGCATCTGCCAGTGAAAACATAGTTTGGGAGGACTGTGGGTAGAGGGTTGAAGGAAACCATTGCAACCTAAAATAGAGCTTAGGAGGGCTGCGGGTGGCCCTCCCAAGCTCCGTTTTCACTGCCAGAGGGTTGCAAGAGGCTGTCACAGCTGAAAATGGAGCTCAGGAGTTTGTTTTCTCTGGCAGAGTGCTCAGGCCCCACAGGTGCCCTGACATGAGTGACATTGAGCTGGCCACACCCACTCCAGCCCAGCAAAATCAAACACAACCCTGATGTAGCTCTTAATGAAATCAAGTTTGACACCCCTTCTCTAAATATACTGTAAATATAAAACCAGTTCAAAGGTACCATTGTTATTCCAAATATCTCAAAATTGGAAAGACCATTTAGTTTTTCAAGGCCAATTCTATGTTCTGTGCAT
This sequence comes from Notechis scutatus, assembly GCF_049901735.1. NCBI lineage: Eukaryota > Metazoa > Chordata > Lepidosauria > Squamata > Elapidae > Notechis > Notechis scutatus. The sequence continues at coordinate 119,198,116 of NC_142012.1, forward strand.
AACTCAGATTAACCTATCCCAAACAGGTGGCTTTCCACTCTATATTTGAACATATTCTACAGAGGATTCTACCATCTTATATGGGAATTGGTTCTGCTATCAATCTGTTTTTCCCATTAGGAGGGTTTTCCTAATGCTCACAAGAATTTGTCTCCTGCTTTAAAACCTTTCTTTTCTGCTTTGTGTTCTGAGACAGTAGAGAATAAGTTTTGATCTCTTTCTGTGTGAACCTTTCAAATATGTGAAAAGTGTTATCCCCTTTTCCTCAGTTGTTTTTTTCCTCAAGATTAAACATGTTCAATTTATTCAGCCTCATTTTTGTTGTGGTCTGCCAGCAGCCTGCAGAGATGGCAGCAGAATCAGACAGTGGGGAAGAACATGGGCCAGTCCGGAAATCTGGGGAGGACCTGGATGAGGGTCCTGCATCTGATACAGAGATGGGATCAGGGACATCTGGGTGTTATGTGTTGACTCCACAGCCTCTGGAATCTGACAGCAGTGAGACAGAGAAACAAGGGGAGACTGATCCCAATGTGTGTGTGCACAGAGCTGCCAGAAGGCAAGAGCAGTTAAGACAAAAGGGGCAACTCATGAGTAAAACTGGAGATAATTGCCCCTCCCATAAGATATAAAGGAAGTGGAAAGGTACAGGAACCTTTGCAGGAAGCAAAGTTGTTCTCTCTGGTCGGTTTGGAACCTGAAAGCTCCATGGTGAATTTGTGCTCTATTTGGTTTTGAAAGACTAATTGGTACTTTAGTCATTGGCAGCACTTCAAGTAAGATAAAGGTGTATTTTTATCAGACTTCTCCTGAAGAACTTTGGCAGACTTCCATGGGACTATTTATAACTGATTGAAAATCATTATGGGCTGTGAATGATGATAATTCATAGCCATTGAACTAAAATAAAAGGGTTTGGATTTAACGTGTGTTTGTTGATGTCTCAGGAAGCCTTGGTCAGAACAATTGTGTAAATTTCCAGTTTCCTGATCCTTTGCTATTAGTCCAATTTCTCAGAATATTCCTAAAGTAATCATTATGGGACACACTGTTTAAGGTGACACTTACCACTTTTCCATCATTTGGAAATCATGTTTCTGCTAATGCAACCTGAAATTGCTTTTTAGCTACCATGTCATATTGTTGAATCGTATTCAGCTTGCATTGAATGACAATCTCAAGGACTTTTTAAATTATTTCTTCATCATGTGTGCTATTACCACGCCAGGTTTCCATCATCTTATGATGAGTTGAGTCTTGATATGTAGTTCTTATCTATTGATTTTAATGCCTACCGTTCATATGATTCACATTTACATCCATTAACCAAGCACATTTTTTTCAGTCAAACTTGTTCTAGCAGTTCTTCATCTACATATCGTAGTTCCTTCAACAACACCGTTTCCATAGGTAGTCATTCACTTGCAACTTTCTTTCCCATTGCAATCCTCTTTCATGGACTGAAAATGAGAAAAAATGCCACCTGAGTCTCCATGTTCTTCTTAGAACTTCAAAATCTGAGGTAATTTGTCCCATTTGGATTGACTAGAAAAGGAGTATCTTTTAATAGACTTGATGATCCTTGACAATTGTTTTATTCTATCTACTATCCATAATTTCAGGAGGTATCAGATCTATTCTCAGTATTATGAAGTAATCAAATATTTTCTGCACTATTGAGTCATCCTCTCCCATTTGTCTTCTTGCAGGTAACACTTGTATTCCCCTTTGCTCTTGAGGCTCCGTCATTTTGTCTCCTATTCAGACTAGTTCCTTTTTCTTTCTCAGAACCTGTACTGAAAAATGTTTTTAAATTTCAGTGAAACATAACAGCTTTTGAATTTTGAATTTGTTCTTTCTTTTCTATTAGATTCTTCTTCTTGTGGAGAATTGCTTATCTATTAGCTCTTGTTATAAGATCTTTACTGGTTAAAAGATCTTCGTTTTCTTTTTTGAAGCACTCTTTCGAGACATTTACTTTTTTCCTCATATGCCTTTTACAATATCCAAAATGAGCTTTGTTCTCCCCAGTTATTTTCAAATTTAAGTGTCATACAAATACATTTTATGTTTGTTATTTTTAAGGGATGTTATTTTTTTTTACATTTCTAGTTTCAAGATACTCTTTAATAAGCCATACAATTTTTGACTTAAATGTACTGTACTACTGTATTGTTTTATAACTTTTTCTGAAGTGGGTTTTCTTTAGTAATCTAATTTCTTTTTCTTGATTGTAATGCTGTTCAAAGACTATAAAAAAATAAAAAGGCCAATTCTTTTCCTTAAGCATTGCAGTGAGTTTCATTTGCTATATACACATGCTTTTAATTTTGTTTGGTGGACTTTGCCACAGAACTTGTAAGATATGACTACAGAAATACCTCCATACATTTTCTCTTCTATTCTTGAACTACCCAGAAAAATTCATGACTGCCTTATAGTCTATCCACAATCTCTATGGTGGTTTCTACTTACTCATTAAAGTGGTAATGTTTCAATTATTCAGGATGGACAATCTTTGCAATCTGTAGCTATTCAGGAAAAGCACACAATATATCAATGATGATGTAAAGCTGTTCAATACCACAGACAATACTGCTACCCTACAAAAAGATCTTGACTATGTATCAGAATGGTCAAACAAATGGCAACTTCAAATCTCAACAAATAAATGTTCTGTCTTACATATTGGCAAAAAAAATCAGAAAATAAAATACAAGCTGAATAGTCAAGATCTTGTTGATGACCCAAGCTCTGTAAAGGACCTTGGAATACTCACCTCTAATGATCTAAGTGCTAGAGCCCACTGCAACTACATAGCCAAAAAGGCATTAAGAGTTGTTAACCTAATCCTACGTAGCTTTTTCTCTGGTAATATCACACTACTAACCAGAGCATACAAAACAATAGACCAATACTCGAATACAGTTCATCAGTCTGGAACCCACATTACGTATCTGATATTAGCACAATTGAGAAAGTCCAGAAATATTTCACAAGAAGAGTTCTCCACTCCTCTACTCGTTGTAGAATACCTTATGCCACCAGACTTGAAATTCTAGAACTAGAAAACCTTGAATTACGCCGTCTTCGGTCTGATTTAAGCATGGTATATAAAATCATACATTGCAATGTCCTACCTGTCAATGAATACTTCAGCTTCAACCATAACAACACAAGAGCTCACAATAGATACAAACTCAAAGTTAACCGCACCAAACTTGATTGCAGGAAATACGACTTCAGCAATAGAGTGGTCAATGTCTGGAATACTCTACCCGACTCTGTAGTTTCTTCCCCAAACCCCAAAAACTTTAACCTTAGACTGTCTACTATTGACCTCACCCCTTTCCTAAGAGGTCTGTAGGGGGCGTGCATAAGCGCACCAACGTGCCTACCGTCCCTGTCCTATTGTTTCTCTTATTCTTCTTTTATTTTTCTTATATGTACCCATTTCATGTATTCACAACTATGTATACACTTATACTTATTATCTTGTAAACAATTGGCAAATCAAATAAATAAATAAATAAATAAATATCAAATAAAATAATTCTGCACCAAATAAAATGATGTTTTTGTTCTGACCAAGGCTTCTTGAGACCATAATTAAGCACACACTTATTCCAAACAATTCTTGTTTTATTTCCAAGCTGGGAATTATGTTCATTCCCAGACCATAATGAATCCCAAACAATTTCTTGAGATAAGCACTCACCTTTATCTCCTTTGAATTGCTGCCAGCAACTAAAGTGCCAAATTAACTGTAAAAAGCCAACCGAAGTACAAAGTCCACACAAAGCTTCAAGGTTTAATCTGAACAGAGTGAACTACTTTGCTTCCTGAAAAGGTTTCTCTTTCTTTGCACTTCCTTTATACTTTATGGGAGGGGCAATCACATCCAAGCCTTACGCCCGAGTTTCCCCTTTTGTCTTAGCTGCTCTTGCCTTCTGGCAGCTCTGCGCACACACACAATGGGAACAGGCTCCCCTTGTTCCTCTGCATCGCTGCTTCCAGATTCCAGAGTCTGCAGAGTCAGCACATAACTCCCAGATAGTCCTAGCCCCATCTCTGTATCAGACGCAGATCCCTTGTCTGAGTTTTCCCCAGACTCCCGGACTGGTCCCTGTTCTTTCCCACTGTCTGATTCTGCTGCCGTCTGCACAAGCTGCCAGCGAACCACACAGTTTTTACACTTTAAGTGATTTCAGCTCATACAATACATAGCTTTCTTGATTGCACTGCTTCTTCCTTGTCCCTTCCTTCTATTAAACTACAAGATGTTTGCAACTTTCATCACTGTAGAATTTTTAATAAAGCTGTGGTACTATGTTTTTCAGCTTTTATTTTACAATACAATCACCATTTGAAAATATGTTGAGAAAGAAAGGGGAGGACTGTTAGCTATATTTTAAGCCAAAAATTCAATAGTAGCAAATTGCTTTCACTGAATTTTTCTTGCATATACTTTAATATGTCCATATTGAAAATATTTGTCAAACTTTCAGATTATTATCTGACCTTTAAACATAGTATATAGAAGGACCTATTAGAAAGATTTAAGACAATGTAATAGAACTAAAGGAAATTTCAGAAATAGAGAACATGGAGAATAAGGAATTTGGGAATGTATTAAAACAACTTGACCATATAATTGTAGCAGATAAAATAGAACAATGTTTTTGTGTGTCTTTCCATTGAGGTAAATAGAGATAAATTATTCCTTCTAGAGCTTGTACCTTGTTTCTGCACATAACAAAAGAACTTGTAAGTGTGTGATAAAATGTGATGTCGTACTGTAAACCAAAGTAATGTGAAAGGAAGTCTGGGATATCTTTTAATATGGAATATTAATACAATTCTATAGCTATATTTTATTTATTTAAATATTTGTATGGCTGGCCTGGTCAGATTATATAAATCAACTTTTGGCAGCTAAAATTCTTATAAAGTACTAAACACCATAACATTCTATCTCAAAAACACATATGCTGGGACTTCCGGTTTTGCGTGGCTTTGGCGGCAGCAGGAATTCGCTTGTCTGTGATTCCTGCTGCACTTGCTGCTAAGGTGACCCCGATCCAAATGGATCTGGGGGATATGGCTGCCCTGTAGAGGCAGACGAAGAGAGAGGGGATCCAGACAGGGGTTTGGGGGTGTCGCAGACCCCCTCCCCAGCCGGAAAAACCCCTTTTTCCCAAGGTGGTGGAGCGGCGGTCAGTGATGGCCGTCACAAAGAAGCCTGCAGCCGGGTAAGATTTGTGCTGGAGGAAGCTGGAAAAGTGAAAGTGTTGGCTGAGCTGAGACAATAACAACTCTTAAATACCCTGGAAACTGAACTGCTTGAATTGCCTGAGGATATATTGTTTCCCAAAGAAGATCGGAAAGCTGCGGTGAAAGCTGTTAAGGGGAAAAAAAATTTCTTCTTCACTCCCCCTCCCCATAGAAATAGCAGACGGAGATCTGGAAAATCTACTTGGGCACAGAAGGCAACTCAATTTGAAATTTAAAGCCAAGGGATAAAGGATTTCTGGACATTGGATTTAAAAAAACTTAAAATTCTTTTTATTTTTTACAAGGGGAAGGGAAGAGATAAAGACTTATTATAAGATTGTACTGAAGGAGATTGCTTTGAGTCTATAAGAACAGGATTAAAAGACATTAAGACTTCTAGAAGATCATCTTGGAAGTGTGTATTTGAATTCTACCCCAGGAGGTGAAAATATAGAAAGAAGAAAGTGCTAAATGAAACTGTTTGTTCTGATTTGGTTTGCTTTGTGACTTTGAGATTTCTGTGAAATTTTGTTTTAAAAAAAGAGGGGACTAAAGACATTAGGGTTGCGTTAAAAAAGAAAGAAAGAAAAAATGGCATTATCTTTTGAAGGACTACAAATGGAATTTCAAAACTGAAAAAAGAGGATAAGGGCTCTTCTGGATCTATCTTTCGCTTTTTGGAAATGGCGATTTCTACCTATCAAGAAATGCGACGACAGGAAGGCTGGGATGAAGGAGAAGAAGCCATCTTTAATGGACAAACACACTTAGTGGAGGAAGAAAAGCGGAAGGGGGGCAAGGAAAAGATGAACTTAGAACTTAAAAAAGCAACCAAGAAAAAGAAAAATGAGATGAAAAAGCGATATGATATCAGAAAGCAACAGAAAAGAGAAATACAACAGAGAGGGAAGACTAAGAGAGTGAAATTGGAGAGACGGGGGGGAGGGTCAAAAAGTTAGAATGGAGAAGAAAGAAAGGGGAAAAGGAAAGAGAAGTCATAAAGGCTTTAAACAAGATGCAAAAAAATGAATTTTTTTCAGAGATAAGGGGTGAGATAATTTTTTAAAAAAATGATTCTGCAAAAGTACATAAGAATGCATTGTAGACATTAGTATTTGAAGCTGAGTTAGAAAATTAGAATATTATATGATTTAAAAATGTAATTTAATTTCCTATGAAACATTGTTTTTACTATATTATAAATTTAATATTTCTTTTTTATTTGTTTTTAGTTTTATTATTACTTATCAAACTCAATATTATTTGTTTGTTTTACTATTTTGAAATGTAATACTTTGAATGTACGGAGCAGAATCAGCACAGAAAATATGTATTATTTTAAGTGTTATTTAGGGGGAAGATAAAAAGTTGTCATACTTCAATCTGGGTTTACAGGAGAAATATTGTATTAGATAGAAAGGATAAGTAGGTGATTGAAAGAAAACGGACCAAAGATGCAAATATAATTATTTAATTGAGATGGAATAAATAAAATAGAATTAAAAGAATGAGTAGGAGAGAGAAAATATATGGAAAATAGAGAATGTTAAATAAGATATGAGATAGTATATTAAGTGAGTATAAATTTTGATTGATGTCTGTATAAAAAGAGTTAACTCGGGGTAAGCCGCCTTCCAAAAAGAAGTTTTATGTATTTATGTTTTGTGTAATGTTTGTTTAAGTCTGACAGGATGTGGAAGAATACTAATGAAAATATATTCAATGAGTATACATTTTTAAGGCAGAAGAAATATGATTAAATAGAAGGAAAGGGAGAAATAAAGAAAAGTTTTGAAAAGATATGAAGTTGATTAGATAAGATAAATATATATATAGAAGTGTGATAATTTGGAATTATCTTCTTTTTAAATAAGATGGTTTATTTGTTTCTTCTAGAAAAGATATTTTATGTTACTACATCCTATGTTTTGTTTGAGTGTTTAAAAAAAATTAATAAAGTTTGTTTAAAAAAAAAGAAAGAACACATATGCTGGGTGTATCTCCAATCTTGGTCTAACTCCTGAGGACAGAACCATGTCTTAACAGTCTTCCAGAAGGCAAGAAAATGGGAGCTATCTGTTCCTCAGCAGAACTGCACTGCACTGCACTGCACTCTATTCCATTCCATTTCATTTCATAATATAGGTTCCACTACAAAAGCCCTTTTTCTAGGTCCTACTTTTAATAAAATAGAACTGGAGTGTATCCACTCAGTCCAATTTCCTGGGATGGGTAGATGTCCCTGGGCAGAAATAATCTCTGATTATTCATTCATATTTTATCCATCAGCTAGTTGGTTAAAATTGTATATCATATTTGAAATATACCAGGTTACAGAAAGTTGGTGAACATTAATAAGTTGTGAGTGTTTTAGTATAGCACCACTTTAGTAAATATAAATGAACTGAGAAAAATTCCAACCTGTTCAATTATTGCCAGTTCTATAATTTTCTGATTGTACCATTAAAGTATTTATTTCCCCAACAGTCTTTAATATATTGTATCTAAGACCCTGCATAGATAATTGTAAAACTATTTATCATGAATGTGAATTTTCTCTTTAAAGTTGTCCTAATTCATTTTTTCCTTCTTATTTTATTTTTTAAAAAATAAGATATTTTTTTTCTGTTTCAACATAATGATCATTCAAGAAATGATTCTGCTATTCCCAGAAGATTTTGTAAGACATATGAAAGAAAATATTATTTGCTATTTAAGCTGTTATCAGTCCCTCCTGGGATTTATTTGAGTAAATTACTTCTACTTTTGGATCAATATATAATAATAAAGATAATGTAATAATACCCAGCATATAAATTTTAGAGATACTACAATTACAAAAGCATGCTTACAGGTAAATCCATCTCAATGAAATATGGTGCAATATTGTGGTACAATTGATGAGAGTGGAGAAAAAGATAAGGAACAGAAAGCTTTATATGTCAAGTTTACAAAAGAAATTTTCCTGCATATTTTTTGTCAAAAAGTTTCATGAACAGATTCCCCCCAATGTCTAATAAACCTATTGTTTAATTTAATGTTGTTATAAGATTCTGTGGCAATAGGGGATGGGCAAAATATATTAATATCTGGAAAGAAATTTTTAGATTAAAAGATAAGGGATCTGAAAGAAATGGGCAGTTTAGAAATAAGAAATATAAGTAAATAAATAAAAAGTTGTTTGTATGTTCTTATCTCAAAGCAACTAAGCCTGCAATTACTAGTGATTAAATGGAATGGGGCTTTCAAAGTACATATACAGAGGATTTTCCAGTAAGTTGTTTAAAATATTTTCTTTTAATGCTTTGAATTTTTTTCTGTATAAAACTATTAAAAAATTACACTTCTGAGTGCTTTCCTTTTAAGATTGTTTAGGACAAATAAAATTCTAAAGCAATGAAGAATCAAAGTTAAATTTGTTTGAGAGGCGAAAAAAAAAAATCACCCAACAAGCTGCAGGCTAACTTGTATGCTCATAAATTCTATACTGTGTTATTTCTAAAGTACTAGTACATTTGTTCCTTGTATTTCTCAATGCCATTGTATCTTTACATTTTCAGTTAATTAATAAAACTCAATTTGATAGTATCTGCCAGCCAGGAATGGGATTCGAAAATCCCAGCAACCGGTTCGCTGCCTGGTTGCTGGGTGGGCATGGCCTGTCAGAACTTCCTGTTTCTGGCTTCCAGTGGGCCTCCAGGCAGGCTGTCTTCTTCTTCTTTTTTAATTAAACTTTATTAATTATTTTACATTATTAAAAGAAAAAAATAACCATAACATTAACAGTACTGTAACATTTGTATTGTACATCTCTATATCTTGTGCATTATAAATTTATATACATTGTTATGCAAATATATACATCTATCTGTCATCCAAATAGTACAAGCTGTATTTACATTTACATTTTCTGTAATTTCCTACATTCATCAAGTCGGAATTCATACTCAGTCATTATGAACTTTGTGGATTAAAAAGATAGCGTAGAGTATAATAGCAATTTATTCCTAAGGTTTAGTGCTGAAAGGAAGGAAGCTATTGTGGAATATAAACAAGTGAAGAAACGAAGTTTCAATTTAGAGTTGTTTAGGTGTTTGGACAGTAGTCTTTGAAGTTGTTGAAATAGGATGTTGGAGTGGAGGAAACAAAACCATGTTACTTATTTTAACTTTCATTATTTTCTATTTGCCTAATTTCCAGCCAATCATACCACATATTCCAAATTTTATAATATTACGACTCTTCTTTGTCTTTTAGTTCTAGAGTCAATTTGTCCATTTTGGCACATTATCAATTCTTATTGATAATGTGCCAAAATGGACAAATTGACTCTAGACCTAAAAGACATTGTGTGTAAAATAATCTAGCCGCCGTTAATATGTGTAATACAATGTATTTAATCTTTTTATCATATTTCTTTTTAAATATTCTTAGCATAAATAATTCTGGTTCAAATTCTATTTGTTATTTGACAATTTCTTGGATCCATCACCTCATTTTAGTCCAATATGTTTGCACTTCTGGGCAGGACCACCACATACGATAAAAAGTACCTTGTCTCTTTTTACATTTCTAACATGTCGGATTCATGTTGGGATACATTTTTGCTAATCTGTTAGGAGGTAGGTGCCATCGGTAAAACATTTTGTATATATTTTCTTTGTAGGCCGCAGATCTCATTAATTTATAATTTCTATTCCAATTTTTTTCCCATTCTACTAAATCTATGTTGTGTCCTATATATTTGGCCCAGGCTATCTGTCAGCCTTTTACAATTTCTTTTTCTAACTCAACTTCTATTAGATATTTATAAATTTTTGCAATATTTTTCTTATCAGGGCCTGAAAGAATTTTATCCAAATACTGTAGTTCTGTATAAATCCTGTATTCTTCTATATCCTTTTTGTCTATTCTGTAGTTGGAGATATTCCTTGTTGTTTAAGTTTTTGGTTCAATTTTAATTGAATTCCCTGTTCGTCTAAAACATCTTTATATTTTGCCAATTTACATAAATGTAGATTGTTGGGATGTATCATTGCTTCCATTGTGAATAGCCATTTCGGAATTATCATGTAGTGTCTCTTTCTAATTTTGTTTCAATTTTCGAACAAATCAAGGAATCTCTAATCAAATACCTATGAAAATAAGATTGTTTTTTTGGTTTCTTTTTCCCACAAAAAGTATGTCACCCCTTTTGTAGATCATGGCCCTCCAGACTTAATAACCTTTTGTTACTTAAATTAACCCATTCTTTGGTTCAGATCAAAACTGCTGCTTTATAATAAAGCTTCCAGTCTGGAAATCCAAAGCCGCCTCTGCTTCTACTATCCTTTAGCGCTTTTATTTTTATTCTTGGCTGTTTCCCAACCATATAAATTTTGCTGTGATTTTTTTCATCTCTACAAAAAAAAATAATTCTAATTTTGTAGGGACTGTTTGAAATAAATACACAAATTTTGGTAAAATAGTCATTTTAATAGCCGCAATTCTCTCTAACAATGATAGTTGTAGCTGCCCCCATAATTCCAGATCTGCTTTTGTTTGTTGTAGGAGTTTCATATAATTGTTCTCTTTTATTGCTATTAACCAGATACCTAAATACTTGATTTTTTTTGTCGTTTGAAGTCCCATTGTTCCTTCTACTTCTTTTTCGGCTTCTGTCAGGTTTTTAGTCAACATTTTGGTTTTTTGTCTGTTCATTTTAAGATCTGATACTTCCCCATATTTTTCCAATTGTCTAATTAACACACTTCCTGTCTCTATGGGATCTTTGGGGCACTATGCTCATAAATTCTATACTATGTTGTTTCTAAAGAACTAGTACATATATTCTTTGTATTTCTCAATGCTATTGTATCTTTACATTTTCAGTTAATTAATAAAACTCAACTTGATAGTTTTTTCCAGCCAGGAATGGGATTCGAAAATCCCAGCAACCTGTTCCCTGCCCAGTTGCTGGATGGGCATGGCCATGGTAGGCATGGCCTATCAGAACTTCCTGTTTCCGGCTTCTGATGGCCTCCAGGCAGTCTGTTTTCACTGTCCCAAGAGTCCAGAGGCCTCTCCCGGGTCCCTGGGAGGCTTAAAACAGCTTCCCTGGGCTCTGGAGGCCATCCAGAAGCCAGAAACAGGCCTGCTTCCAGACTGTTGTGCAAATGGAATAGACAACAGGTGGAAAGCATAGGCAGTTAGCAAGACATCCCCAATAAAGGAGTGGTTCTGCAGGTGGTCACCACAGACCACTTCTCAGTTCCTATGCTTTCTGGCTGATGGTTTGGTCACTTTTGAATGCTGGCGGTGCTTTCACTCTAGTGGTAGCATGAGACGGAGTCTACAACCCACACAAGTGGCTCAGGTAGTGCAGCTCATCCAGGATGGCACATCAATGCGAGCTGTGGCAAGAAGGCTTGCTGTGTCTGTCAGCGTAGTGTCCAGAGCATGGAGGCGCTACCAGGAGACAGGGCAATACATCAGGAGATGTGGAGGAGGCCATAGGAGGGCAACAACCCAGCATCAGGACCGCTACTTCCGCCTTTGTTCAAGGAGGGACAGGAGGAGCATTGCCAGAGCCCTGCAAAATGACCTTCAGTGGGCCACAAATGTGCATCTGGCTGCTCAAATGGTCAGAAACAGACTCCATGAGGATGGTATGAGGGCCTGACATCCACAGGTGGGGGTTGTGCTTACAGCCCAACACCATGCAGGACATTTGGCATTTGCCAGAGAACACCAAGATTGGCAAATTTGCCACTGGCGCCCTGTACTCTTCACAGATTAAAGCAGGTTCACACTGAGCACATGTGACAGACATGACAAGGTCTGGAGACGCCATGGAGAACGTTCTGCTGCCTGCAACATCCTCCAGCATGACCGATTTGGCAGTGGGTCAGTAATGGTGTGGGGTGGCATTTCTTTCGGGGGCCTCACAGCCCTCCATGTGCTCGCCAGAGGTAGCCTGACTTCCATTAGGTACTGAGATAAGATTCTCAGACCCTTTGTGAGACCATATACTGGTGTGGTTGGCTCTGGGTTCCTCCTAATACAAGACAATGCTAGACCTCATGTGGCTGGAGTGTGTCAGCAGTTCCTGCAAGACAAAGGCATTGATGCTATGGACTGGCCTGCCCGTTCCCAGACCTGAATCCAATTGAGCACATCTGGGACATCATGTCTCGCTCCATCCACCAACGCCATGTTGTACCACAGACTGTCCAGGAGTTGTGGGATGCTTTAGTCCAGGTGTGGGAGGAGATCCCTCAGGAAAACATCCTCCACCTCATCAGGAGCATGCCCAGGCATTGTAGGGAGGTCATACAGGCACGTGGAGGCCACACACACTACTGAGCCTCATTTTGACTTGTTTTAAGGACATTACATCAAATTTGGATCAGCCTGTAGTGTTTTTTTTCCACTTTAATTTTGAGTGTAACTCCAAATCCAGACCTCCATGGGTTGCTAAATTTGATTTCCATTGATAATTTTTGTGTGATTTTGTTGTCAGCACATTGAACTATGTAATGAACAAAGTATTTAATAAGAATGTTTCATTCATTCAGATCTAGGATGTCTTATTTTTGTGTTCCCTTTATTTTTTTTGAGCAGTGTATTTCTTCTGTTCTTTTCTTTTTCTCTAAGTTTAGTTTTGTACTACTTTTTATATTGTAATAAAATGCTTAATAAAGTTAAAGAGAGAGAGAAGACAAAGAAGATGAAGAAGAAAGAAGAGAAAGAGGAGGAGGAGGAGGAGGAGGAGGAGGAGAAGGAGGAGGAGGAGAAGAAGAAGAAGAAGAAGAAGAAGAAGAAGAAGAAGAAGAAGAAGAAGAAGAAGAAGAAGAAGAAGAAGAAGAAGAAGAAGAAGAAGAAGAAGAAGAAGAAGAAGAAGAAGAAGAAGAAGAAGAAGAAGAAGAAGAAGAAGAATGCAGCATTTTGCAAGACAAAAAGAGAGATTCATATGATTGTGTTCATGGATATTACAAATTGAAAGCAATACTAGTTAATTATTAAAGTTCCTTTCATATAGGAACTTAATGCCACATAATTATAATAAAGTAGGGAGAAAACACTGAGGTCATCATTACAATCAAAGTTAGTAGAAATGACATGCATTTCCCAATTCACTAAAGCCTCAAAGAATATTCTTTCAGTAGTTTGGAATAATAGGAACAGAGCTCAGGATTTAATTAATTTTAATGGAACATAATAGATCAGTGGGTGTGCTTTTTTGAAGAATGGAGCTTTGTCCTTTGAGAACTTACAGAACATTCTAATGGCAAACCTATCATAGAGCAAGAGACTGCCACTGTGTGCATAATAATGGAAAATAATCTGACTAAAGTCAGTTTTTAAAAAGGAGATTTAATAGGGCTGCCAAATCAAGACTGCAAAAATCCCGATGACTATAAATTAGAATTTTCTGGTTATGTTTAGTGATATCTAGTTGTCTCTGCATCTTGATTATTTACTTCCAGAATGGTCAAATAAATAAATCTAACGTACTCAACTCCCTAAATATGATTAAATGTTCTATTTTTTAAGAAATTAAGGAAGAGAAAATTTAAAATACAGCTGTAGGTTAATTGAGCAGTCTGAAATTTCTTTTTTAAAAATTGCATGTCTTAACAGCGTTTTCAGTTGACAACTTGAGTGCTTGATTCTAGTGTTGTACTTAACTATCTGACAAGAGACTTACATGCTTGCCCTTAAGAAATGATATACTGAAGATTTGATAGACATGTTTTTCTTATGATCAAGTATTCTTGTAAGATCTTCCTGACTTGCCAGTTCAGCATGCAGTGATTGGTGAAAACTTGCATGTTGCTTAAACTCATAAAAGGGAAGGTAGCCATAATGAAGAATAATTTATGCAAGTATAATTTAGCAGATGAAAGTGGTATCCCTCTCCTCCTGCCTCCCCAATAATTAACACAGAAGTTTTTATGTATTGCAAAATCTGATATATTTAGTGTCTCATTATCACAGTCTGGTTATTCAGTAGCATTTTATAGAGTAGCCAATATTTATGATTCATTGCATGCTACCTAATAATGAATGAAAGAAAAACCCTTCTTGGATATACTTTGGCATTGCTAATTTCACATGCTTTAGTGGAATGCAAATAATGGATGCAGGAACAACTGTTAATATTGCTTTTATTTCTGGCAGGTTTGAAGGCCAGTTGCTATTTAAGTTAATACTATATCATATATCAAGTCACTTGGCTGACCTTAATTTACCAAAGGGTTAACTACCAACAGGCATGAATGCATATTCTTTGTAATAACTGTGACATTTCCTTTCTTTGATGTGTTAGAGAAATTACTGAACCATTATGAAAAAGTGCTCATGGGTTTGATTTCCTTTATACCTAAAAAGATCTTGTCTTCCTTATGTTCCCTTCACTACTAAATAATCTAAGTTATCCAGTCTATTTCTCTTTAAATATGTTCCTAACTGTCCAGTACAGATTAGGGAAATACATATTTCTGTATAAAATGAAGATTTTTCCATTCAGAATTGTTGCAAATAGTTTCCAATACATTCCCTATAAACTGTATTTGTACATAATTTAAAGCAAAGCAAATTTTCCTTCTTCTGTATGTTCTTTAAAAAAATGTTTAGTTATATTTGTGCTTTGGAAACAAAAGATGGGTCTGTAGAGGTCCTCATCTATGATATTATCCATCATGATTAGTGCATTTACACCTATGTTTTGTGTAGCTGGAGGTAATGGCTACCATTATCTGGTATTAGGCATACTTAAATGTGCCTAATTTGGTCTAATTAGATCAATTCTATCCCTTCTACTTAATCTGTTATATAATACCACATTCTGCTTATTCCATATCACTCTATTGTTCCACTATTTCATTCTTTGTGCACCAGAAAATTCATTCTTCAGAATTAACACAGAAGAGTATTTTTTTACTTGTTATTGAATTTGTGACTTTCTTTTTTTAATTATTTTTATTATACATTTTCCTTTGTTATATATGTTTCCATTTCTGCCATAGCAGTGTACTGTCTATATAAAATCTCTTTTAAATACACATATTATATACACCATAATTATAATATTATTTTCATAATATATATAATATAATATTTACTTCTAATAGCCCTCTACAATTTAATCTATAATCAAATATAGTCCAGTGATAATATTGCTTATAGTATTATTGCTTATATCTATCTATCTATCTGTCTATCTATCTATCTATCTATCTATCTATCTATCTATCTATCTATCTATCTTTCTTTCTTTCTTTCTTTCTTTCTTTCTTTCTTTCTTTCTTTCTTTCTTTCTTTCTTTCTATCTATCTATCTATCTATCTATCTATCTATCTATCTATCTATCTATCTATCTTTACTTCTATTTTATTGATCATTCTTAATTATAAATTTACTAATTTCTGCTTCTGTTTTCTAACCATTTATAAAATAAGTCCCATGTCAAATAATACTCTTTTTCTCTTTAATTTTCAACATGAACCTGTCCATTTTGGTGAAGTCTAATATTTTCTTCATTACATTTTCATCTATAGGTGTATTTTCATTTTTCCAGTTTTGTGCATACATAATTGTCTCTGCCATTGTTACATGAAATATTAAATATATAATTCTTTTATTATATTTCCCCGGTAGTATACCTAGTAAGAACAGTTCTGGTTTTAAATCTATTTGTTGTGTTTTCATTTCTTCTAACCACATTTTTATTTTTAACCCAACATATTTTTGCCATTGGACAGGTCCCCACGTATGGAAATAGGACTCCAGTATCTGTTTACATTTCTATGCCCCTGTGAAGAGCTGAGGTTGAAACTGTGGAGCATGTCCTTTTATATTGCCCTATGTATAACGCAGGCAGATCTAAGTTACTGCCTCTCCTTGAAACAGACCCTTCTAGACCCAATGTTAGTAATTTGTTTTTATATTGTCTAGGGGATGGCTCCTCATATATCACTTCTTTGGTTTCCAAAAAAATTTTAAGAGCTGTAACCATCAGAGGAGAATGCTATAATTCCCCTTAGTCAAGTTTTTGGTGACCAATTGTTCATGATTAATTTTCCCATGTTCTTCTTTTGTTGTACTTGTGTTTTGGTCTGTGACCGCAAATAAAGTATTATTATGTTTACTTTTCCAACACTCTGGAGATAAGTTTTGGAACATCTTTGCCATTCTTGCTGGTGGCAAATGCCATCTATAGAACATTTTGTAAAGTTTTTGTTTGTATGTTGTTGACATCGTTAGTTTGTAGTTTCTTTCCTAAAGTTTTTGTGACTTACAAACGAATGTTCTATATAACTTTTCAGATTATATCTAAATGGGCATTAAGATGTATGAAGGGATGCAATATGACATTAGAGCACAAATGATACAGAATTCAGTATGTTTTTAAGAGTGGAGTGATGAGAAACACCTATTCAATCTATTTTATGGCAAATGATGTTTGCAATTCAAGCTGATATTACTGTTCTGGAAAGTTTTTCACATCTTGGAACTCACGTACTTCAAATTTTACATCTCATATCAATGTGCAAGTAGACAGAAGATCAAAATTGCAACCACAAATATGTATAGCATTCGGCTTCTGAAATGCAAACTGTGATATTATCATGAGATCTTTACCACCATTTGTAAATTATTGTTCTTCCATGAATTTTCACCTCTACATAGATGAAAGACCAGCTGTATTAAGAACATTGTTTTCTGGAATTAGTTTTAGGCTTTATAATGACATTACAGATAGGTATACTTCCCTTTCCTGTAAAACATATATGCATTAGATGTGTGGCTGTTGCTAATGCTCTATTATCTATTTGATAATAGTATTTAATATGCTATAAGGAGAAAGGATTGCCTTGATTGAATGCAGTGCCTATCTGTTTTTCTCTATCTTGAATATTATGTTGTCCAATTTGGTATTCTGTGCAGTGTCAAATGCATATTGTAACAGTAACACAAGTATTTAAGTCATAGGATTTCCTACTATCAATTTTTCCTCTCTCTTTCCACCCCCCACCCTCCCCACTTTTCTGTGATACTTGTTACTTATGGGAGCGTGGTGAGTCCCCAAAAGAAATAGACGCATCACATAGACACATCACAGAAGCACAGTCACAACTTGCTCTCATTATTTTAATTAAGAATTTATCAGACCAATGTTTAAATCAGGCCAAATTTAGGTGGAAAGCATGTCAAAAATAATAATTAAAAATGTTCTAGATTTAGTAGAATGCAAATTGCATTCTAATGCTAACTTTTGAACCTGAACCGTTTTAAAGTTACATTCCATACTATCTGGCATTAAGCCACAAAATTACTCAATCTTATATAGCAACCATTAATTCTGTGGCCATCCTTGTGCTGCCTGAAAACATGCCTTAAGAATGTGCCTATTGTTTTCCCTGTTAGTTTCCATCCCCAGGAAGCTCAGAAATCTTGGGGAAATCATATAGGCGTGATTAGCACTTCCAATGACCCAGTTCATGCTGTCTTCCTTGTTTAAGAATAACAGAAAGTCAACCAATTTTCATGGGATATAAAACTCATTTTGGTAGCACAAATAGAGATCATATATTCCTGTTACATAAGTGTTACTTTTTTTTTGCTGTCTCTGCTAAATTGTGTAGCTATATTGGGAAACTACAGTCTGCATAAATCTGACATTTTTTTCATAACTTGATATAGAATTATGTGCATAATTAATCCATATGTGCTAAAATTTAATTACTGCAATCACCCGCAGCAACTTTCATTGGAACATAAGAACAAAAGCAATATCTGCTGAATCAAATCCATGGGCCATGTCATGGAGAACAGGCTATATTGACAGTGGTGAACAAAGAAGCCTATTAGTTGACTTCAGAAACAATACCACTATCATCTAAACCAATAGCCATTGTTCTCCATGACTTCCTTTAACAAAATCTCTATGAATTGGGTAAAACAAGGAGAAGAGATCCTGCCTGGGAACTACCAGATAAAATAGGGGACTCCAAAGCTGTATAACAGGCAAAGAAAGAAATTTAGAAAAGATCCACCTAACTTATCAGGCTAAAAAGATTGCAAGAGTTTTGTACTTTTATAATTATCAGATTCTTACAATGAAATAGGATTGGTTCATCTGCTTTTATTTTCTGTCTTGTCTACCTGGGAAGACTGACATGGATTATGAAAGCAATCAGGGAGATGACTGGCATTTGAATCTAGGCTATTGTGTCAGTCTGTCTGAAGAATGGGGTGCTATCTCATTGCCTTGAAAGAGATTGTGATTCAGTCCCTCTTCAAAAAGCCATACTTGCATCCCGTGGTTTTTGACAATTACTGACCAGTCTCCAAATTCCCCCCTCTGGGGAAGGTTGTTGAATGGATTATCTAGACTATTTTCAGTTGGGTTTCAGACTGAATTTAGTATTGAGGCAGCTGTGGTCACACATGTCAATGAACTCTAGTGAAACTGGGATAGTGGTTCTTAGATATTTGCATACTAACCTGTGATTGGCTGAACCGCAGAAGTGGGAAAAGCAAATGCCTGTCAATGGCTGAAGCTGCGGACAACTCCATTTAAAAGGAGCTGCCATTGCAAGACTTCTTCAGTTCTACACGGAAACAAATAAAACAGTATTACTGATCTGAGCATCCTGCGTCTTCGTTCCGCACGCGATCTAACACTGGCAATGAAGGTGGGATAGGATAGAATAGAATCTGTATTGGCCAAGTGTGATTGGACACACCAGGAATTTGTCTTGGTGCAAATGCTCTCAGTGTACATAAAAGAAAAGATACATTCATCAAGACTCAAGAATCATAAGGTGCAACACTTAATAATAGTCATAGGGTACAATAAGCAATCAAATCATACTAGGAAACAGTCAATATAGATCATAAGGATACAAGTGACAAAGTTACAGTCATACAGTCACAAGTTGGTGGGGATGGGTGATAAGGAATGATGAAAAGGATCCTGAAGCAACAAAGGACCAGGTTAACTAGTAACCACATGGCATTGTCAGCCATTACTCAATGAAACCAGCCAGCAAGATGTCTGGATCAAACATCCCTTCAGCTCCTTTCAACCCAGCAGGGGAAGACTGGAATTCCTATATAGACTGTTTCCACGTGTTCCTGGAAGCAAACAATCTTCTCAATATCTTGGAACAGAGGAAAAGAACCATCTTCCTAACACACTGCGGGCCCACAGTATTCAAAACAACCAAGGCACTATCTTCATCCAGCGAACTGAAAACAG
This sequence comes from Notechis scutatus, assembly GCF_049901735.1. Classification (NCBI taxonomy): domain Eukaryota; kingdom Metazoa; phylum Chordata; class Lepidosauria; order Squamata; family Elapidae; genus Notechis; species Notechis scutatus. The sequence continues at coordinate 119,217,638 of NC_142012.1, forward strand.
TGGCCTGGCCAGACCTGAGGACACACTACACCCCACAAGGATCATCCGTAGTGTGGAGATACGAGTTTTACAGAAGAGATCAGAAAGAAGGAGAAACCATCAATGACTTTATGGCTACCCTACGAGAAACCGCTGCCACTTGTGAGTTCCTAAATGCAGACGAGGCACTGAGGGATCTCCTGGTTCTAGGACTCAGAGACCTAAACCTCCAGAACCAGCTAGTCACCAAAAAGAACTTTTAAAGAAGCTCTGGAGGAAGCCTCCACCACCAAAGCCTCTCAACAATCTACCATGGTGATGAAAAAAATGAACAAGCGGCAGCCACCAAAAGAAACCGCTGCCATACACCACAAAGATGTCAAATCAGAGCCGGATACAGAAGAGGATGAAGAAATCCACCAACTACAGTCAGAGAGAGCCCCAAAGAACCAAGAGAAAGGAAGAAAAAACTTCTAGTGTGCTGGGTGTGAGGGAAACCACCTGCAATCAGAATGCCAGTTCCAGTATGCGATCTGACAGCAGTGCGACTGAAAGGGACATATAGCGAGAGCCTGCAGGGCATTCCAGCCAATCAGCCGATGCCAGAGGCCTCCAAATTTACCACTGTGCACCAGGACAAGCCAAACCAGAAGTCAGAGGAATAACTATGGCTGAAATAGAAGGAGCAATGAGCCGGCTGCTGAGCGAGGAGAAACACACCAGACAGTGACTGTGGGCCATTCCAGCACAACCAACACATGAAAGGTACACGTACAAATAAGCATTGAAGGGAAGCCCTGCCAGATGAGGTAGACTCTGGGTCATACCTACCCATGGTCTCCTGGTCTCCCATCAGAAATTAATCCCTAACATAACCAAAGCTGAGCTCAAACTGCAGAAACTAATCCTCAAGGACTATCAAGGGAATCATATTCCAGTATTTGGAGTCAGCAAATTCCAAATAACATTCAAGAACTTCTCTGGAAGCCTACCACTGACTGTAGTAGACCGGGACAGACCCAGACTGCTGGAGCTTGAATGGTTCCAAGCACTGGGAATAGAGGTCACCGGAATAAACTGCATCACTGAAGCCAAGTGGGAAAACAGCCTCATTGAAGAGTTCTGAGATGTCTTCAACGGACAACTAGGCAAGTATTTGGGGACCCCTATTTCATTTAACTTAGACGCAAACATTGTCCCTGTCCGGATAAAAACGAGGCAGGTATCATTTGCTCTACAGCCCAAGATTGACAAGCAATTGGATAAACTTATTGCCCAGGGGATTTTGTAGCCAACCAACCATGCAAAATGGGAGACCCCAGTAGTCACTCCAATTAAGCCAGATGGGTCGGTGCACATCTGTGCTGATTATAAGGCCACTCTGACCCGCGCATTACAGCAAAGTGCATACCCCACCTCAGTGGTACAACACCTTTTACATTCCCTGGGGCAGGGAAGGATATTTGCCAAGCTTGACCTTGCCTAAGCCTACCAGCAATTACTGGTAGATGAAGAAATGGCAGAAGCCCAAACAATTGTCACATATAGGGTGGCATTTAAATGCAAATGTTTACAGTTTGGGGTAAGTGTAGCCCTAGGGCTCTTTCAGAGTCTATGGAGCTCCCCTGCAAGAGCTAGTGGGTGTGGTGCCCTACTTCGACAATGTCCTGATATCAGCCAGGGATAAATATCAATTACAAAATGATTAAGGGCAATTCTGAGCCAATTCCAAAAGCTGGGGGCTAAAAGTAAAAAAGGGAGAAGTGTCAGCTAGCAGCAAAAAAGCTCGAGTTTTTGGGATACTTAATTGACAGTTCTGGCATACACCTCACTGAGGGAAAGTTAAAAGCAATCAAAGAAGCAACCATACCACAAAATAAAACAGATATGCAGGCATTCCTGGGACTCCTTAATTTCTATAATATATTTCTACTGCAGAAAGTGACGATTGCAGAACCATTACACAGACTGCTTGACAAAAAAGCAGCCTGGGCGTGGGGGAAGAAGGAAGAAGCAGCATTTAAAGAAATCAAAAGACTTCAAAAGACATCAAACAACAATGTATTAATCCAATTCAGTGAAACCCTATCATTGATTTTAACGTGCAATGCATCCCCATTCAGGAGCAACACTCAGCTGCACACTTCCAGATGGAAAAGAAACCCCCATAGTCTTTTATTCAAAGACATTATCCAAAACAGAGCGAAACTACAGCCAACTTGGCAAGAAAACACTGGTTGCTGTCACAGGGACTAAACGCCTCCACAAATACGTGTACGGAAGAGATTCACCCTGGTCACAGATCACAAACCATTACTGGGGATTATCACAGTAGACCAGGCCATGCCAAACATCCTGTCTCCGAGAATGACAAGATGGACAGAATTCCTCACAGCATATAACTATGAACTAATACACAGACCCGGAAAGGAAATCAACCACTCCGATGCTCTCAGCAGATGCCTCCTGCCAGACCTTGAAGAGGATCCAGCACCATTCATATCCACACTTCTAATAGAGACTCTTGCAACTGCATCAGTGACAGCAACGGACATTGCGACAGCTAGCGTGAAAGACAAAACCCTGGTGCGGATTTTGAACTGGGTATGGGGGGGATGGCCAGAGATAGAAACGGCAGATGAATTCAAGCTGTTCAAAAACTGCCAAGTAGAACTATCAGGAATGAAGGGTTGTTTGCTATGGGAAGACCGAGTGGTTATTCCAAAGAAATTAAGGGAAGAAATATTAGAAATGCTACATGCGGGACACCCAGGGATTGTAAAAATGAAATCTTTGGCTAGAAGTTATGTATAGTGGACGGGGATGGACAAGGACATAAGCACCTGAGTAGCCACATGTACAGCCTGCCAAGAGTCACAACCAACACCCCCCACAGCACCCATACACTAGTGGAAAACACCAAAGCCCCTCTGGTCTAGGCTGCACATAGATATTGTTGGGCCAATGCAAGGGCACACATTTCTACTAGTTGTGGACACGTATTCCAAGTGGTTGGAGGTCAGCCTTATGCAATCCACCACAGTTGAAACAGTTATTGGAGTTTTACAGAAACTGTTTGCAACACATGGGTTGCCAGATGTGGTGGTAACAGATAACAGGCCACAATTCACTGCCACACAATTTGAGGGATTCCTGGCAACCCACTGAATGCGACATGCCCTATCCACGCCAGGACACCCCTCAATGAACGGTCAAGCTGAACAGATGGTGAGATCTATGAAGGAGACATTAGCAAGTATGGGACCAGGGATCACCCAAGCCAAGATAGACAAGCTATTGAGCATACAACACATCACACCCAGCGCAATGACAAATAAAAGCCCCACCGAACTATTAATGGAGAGGAAGCTAAGGTCACAACTAAATAGACTGTATCTCCAATACAACACTGACAACCCATTAGACTTATCAAGTAAATGCAGAGCATTCCAGACAGGGGATCTGGTATACGCCAGAAACCTAGTAGGTGAACCACTATGGATACCCGTCAAAATAATGCAAATAACAGACCCCTGTTCCTACTGGATCGAAACAAATGTTGGGAGAATCTGGAGGATACATATTGATCAACCCCGGGGCAGACAAACAAGGGGAACCCCAGAGCTCCCAGACCCCCCCAAGGGAGAAAGGGAAAACTCCCAATTAAAAAAAACACAAATAGACCAGGCCTTAACAACTAATGAGACAAACCCTCCACAATTAACACCAAACCTGAATAAAAAACATGATCACTTAGCTGCAGTCCAGCGATGGGTCAGTGAAACCATGGAGAACAATCCAGATCAAGGAGTGAAAGCGTGGCCTCTAGTGGAAACAAGATGGCCACACCCTCTGAGGTCCTTGAAGAGGTTCCAACAGAAGAATCCAGAGAGACTATAGATCCGTCCGAACAGACTGCAAATCCTGAGACAACTGAGCTGCACAAGTCAGGTTGCATAGAAGCCCCGCCTATTTACAGGACTACGTTCGCTAGGGAACCCTAGATTGGTGGGTTCTGAACCAGTGGGAGATATTTTCATAGTAACCTGTGATTGGCTGAACCATGGAAGCGGGAAAAGCAAGCGTCTGTCAATGGCTGAAGCCACGGACAGCTCCCTTTAAAAGGAGCTGCCATGGCTAAAGTTCTTCAGTTCTATACAGAAACAAATAAAACAGTATTACTGATCCGAGCATCCTGTATCTTCACTCCACCTGCGATTTAACAATGATAGTGCATATATCCTTGTGCTCCTTGATCTCTCAATGACTTTTAATGCTGACAACTAAAGTAGCTTTCTAAGACAGCTTCACAACTTGAGGATTGAGGCACTGTTCTATGGTGCTACCATAGGGTCTACACTTTCTCCCTCTTTTCATCACCTATATTAAACTGTTAAGTGAGGTCATCTTCTAGTTTCAGATTCAGTATCATTAGTACACTGAAGATACCCAAGATTATGCACAATGATGTCTTAAGACTCAAACGAGGCTGTCAAGGTTCTGCGTGGTTTGGAGTGTTTGGAGTCTATGCAAATTTGGGTGGAGGGGAAGAACCATCTCCAACTCAGTTGTACCAAGACCAAATAGTTGTGACAGTTTGGGACCATCCAGATCTGAAGCTATTTCATCTTTCACCCTGAGTGGAGTAGCACTTTCCCCTTCAATATTGGTATGTAATCTAAAGTTTTTCCTGGGCTTAAAGCTCCTATTTGAGAACCAGGTGTCAGCTGTTGCCAGGAAAGCATAATACCATTTGCTGTGCCACTTGTGACTTTCCTAGATCAAAGGCCCTTCAGACAGTCATTCATACCCTAGCCACCTCACAGCTCAACTACTGCAACATTCTATATATTGAGCTGCTCTTGAAAACCATATGGAAACACACCAACTATTCTAGAATGTGCAGCTTGCATAGTAACATGCATGTCTTTGCTTAACAAATTGCACTTTTGCCAGTTTGCTTCTAGGAGTTATTGAAAGTGCTGGTTGTTACCTGTAAATCCCTAAAAGGTATAAGAACCGGTTACCTGAAGGACCTTCTGTCTCGTATAACATCTACTAGCTGATTTGATCCTGGAATCATTGTGTACAGGTTCTTTCAATTAAATGCTGGTATCTCTCAGAATCTCAGAAACTTGGCTATAGAAGCACTGGCTCTCTGGAATGTGGTTCCTCCAAAGATCTGGTTGTCCCCTACTTTGCTGTTGTTTAGAAAAGCTGTGGAGACCTAGTTCTTCACCAAGGCCTTCAGAAGTCTCCTTACTTAGATCACAGAATTATATATTACAGTAGTGAAACTTCAAAACTGCTTTCAGTTTGTTTTGCTTTTTTGACAAATGGAATCAAAACAATATGGATCATATTTTTAGAGGACATTAATCCTGCCAAATTTCATCCAGATAACTTCAATTATTTCATTTAAATAACATTGTAGAATATTTTCTTGCACCTTATTCAGAAAGAGGAGGATGAAGAAAGAATACAACAACTTACAATTGTACAGGTGAAACTCAAAAAATTAGAACATCGTGCAAATGTTCATTTATTTCAGTAATGCAACTTAAAAGGTGAACCTAATATATGAGATAGACTCATTACATGCAAAGCAAGATAGTTCAAGCTGTGATGTGTCATAATTGAGATGATTATGGGTTACAGCTCATGAAAACCCCAAATCCACAATCTCAGAAAATCAGAATATTGTGAAAAGGTTCAATATTCTAGGCTCAAAGTGTCCCACTCTAATCAGCTAATTAAGCCATAACACCTGCAAAGGGTTCCTGAGTCTTTAAATGGTCTCTCAGTCTGGTTCAGTAGCACAATGATGGGAAAGACTGCTGACCTGACAGTTGTGCAGAAAACCATCATTGACACCCTCCATAAGGAGGGAAAGCCTCAAAAGGTAATTGCAAAAGAAGTTGGATGTTCCCAAAGTGCTGTATCAAAGCACATTAATAGAAAGTTATGTGGAAGGGAAAAGTGTGGAAGAAAAAGGTGCACAAGCAGCAGGGATGACCGCAGCCTGTAGAGGATTGTCAGGAAAAGGCCACTCAAAAGTGTTGGGGACTTTCACACAGAGTGAACTGAGGCTGGAGTCAGTGCATCAAGAGCCACCACACACAGATGGATCCTGGACATGGGCTTCAAATGTCATATTCCTCTTGTCAAGCTGTTCCTGAACAACAAACAACATCAGAAGCGTCTTACCTGGGCTAAAGAAAAACAGAACTGGTCTGTTGCTCAGTGGTCCAAAGTCCTCTTTTCTGATGAGAGCAACTTTTGCATCTCATTTGGAAACCAAGGAGCCAGAGTCTGGAGGAAGAATAGAGAGGCACACACTGCAAGATGCTTGAAGTCCAGTGTGAAGTTCCCACAGTCTGTGTTGATTTGGGGAGCCATGTCATCTACTGGTTTTGGTTCACTGTGCTCCATTAAGTCCAGGGTCAACGCAGCCATCTTCCAGGAGATTTTGGAGCTCTTCATGTTTCCTTCTGCAGACGGGCTTTATGGGGATGCTGACTTCATTTTCCAGCAGGACTTGGCACCTGCCCACACTGCCAAAAGCACTGAAACCTGGTTCAATGACTGTGGGATTACTGTGCTTGATTGGCCAGCAAACTCGCCTGACCTGAACCCCATAGAGAATCTGTGGGGCATTGCCAAGAGAAAGATGAGAGACATGAGACTGAACAATGCAGAAGAGCTGAAGGCCGCTATTGAAGCATCCTGGTCTTCCATAACACCTCAGCAGTGCCAAAGGGTGATAGCTTCCATGCCATGCCGCATTGAGGCAGTAATTGCTGCAAAAGGGGCCCAAACCAAGTACTGAGTATATATGCATGCTTATACTTTTCAGAGGTCTGATATTATTCTATGTACAATCCTTGTTTTATTGATTGCATGTAATATTCTAATTTTCTGAGATTGTGGATTTGGGGTTTTCATGAGCTGTAAGCCATAATCATCACAATTATGACAAATCACAGATTGAACTATCTTGCTTTGCATGTAATAAGTCTCTCATATATTAGTTTCACCTTTTAAGTTGCATTACTGAAATAAATGAACTTTTGCACGATATTCTAATTTTTCGAGTTTCACCTGTATATTGGGTTGCAAAGCATTTGTAGAAAAGATAGGTGAACCAATAAAGTGCCATAGTTCATCTTAAAAACTTAAACTTTCAAAAATGTGATTAAAAGTAACCTTTTAAATTTTCATTTGTCCTAGAGTGGTTTCTATTCTACTTCCTCTGAATTTCAGATTACCAGATAGGGAGAAGGTACAAGTTGACTATGGCATAGTGGCAAAATATAACTTCTTCTGGATATGTCTTAAAAGAATAAGATTGTTTTTATGGGTTTATTGTCTCTAAGAGCTGCCATAAATGCTTGGCACGCTGTCTCTGAGAGCTGCCATAGTTTTTTTTGGCAAGCTTGTGTCTTCCAGAGAAAAGCTCCCCCATCCCTATGATGATTCAGAATTGGATTGTTGGTTATACACAGTGTTAGTTATCTAGTAGAGGAAGCAGAAGCAGAGTGATGAAGTAAGATACAATGCTACACAGATACAGCACAGAGGAAGAGGCAGGCAAAAAAACAGGTGGCATTCATAACTTTCCTCCCATTCTTCAAAGCAGTACATGCTTGGAGCAGCACCTGGCAGTATAAGCTTGGCTCACTATAACATGGAGCCTGCCTCTTTCATGCAGAATGTAAAAATAAGATCTGACCCCAAGATGCATTGTGAAGTGGCCAACTATCTTTGAGCCCTCAGAGTGCTGAAAGCTGAACCGAAGTCCCATTTGCCTTGATGAAACCAGCATAGAAGTGTAACAATCAATTATCATCAGCAAGTACAAAATAACATTTGTGGCCAGCTACAATAAAAACACAGACTGGTCAAAAACTGAATGAAACCTGAAGCAATATTAGCCTTCCTTTCATCCCTTTTGCAATGTCGCTTAGCAATGCACATTTGGGAGGGACAATAAAGACTTTGTGTACTGATAAATAAGACAATTAGCAATTAGCATCAGCAAACACTCAGCGATTGCATGGATTGGAAATAACATGCTCATTTACAGCGCTAACCTCAATTCACATTGGAAAAGCCTTATTTTTAGCCTGGTCTGCCTGTCCAGGATCTGAATGTTTGTGGATCTAAAATTTAAACATATCTCAGACCAATCCTGGGTGTGTATGGGAGAAATGCATTTTCCAAAATTTACATACCCAACAGTGTAAAAATAGTAAATTTACTTTTCTTCTCTGATGACTTTCTTAACTGCCTTTGACTTGTGTGTGTCAAACACACATCATGAGGATAACTTTGAAAGACATTGACTTGTAACTCTCAAAGATAGTATATTTACACTTTGAGACTCAAAGAATATAAAATATAAAGTCTCAAAGAATATAAATTTACTATCTTTGAGACTTATTAGCCAGTGTCCTTCAAAGTTATCCTCATGATGAGCTGTGTTAGACACATAAATAAAAGGCATGCATAGCATATTCTGTGCCACACAAATAAAAGGCATGCATGTTAATTTTCTGAGAGGGCTTATCCTCCTAAGTAAGAGTGTTGTAGAAATCCAGATAGTACCAGACTTCTAATCGGATGGAAGTATGGGAAAGAAAAAATCAGACTACCAGGTGAAACAACAAGTTTGGCAGGCAACAAGTTTGGCAGATTGGTATTTCAGAACCAGATGGCACTGTAAGCCAGCCAGGGGGATGTTGGCAGAGAGAGGCAAGCATAGAAAGAAAATACTGCCAAGTCTATCAAGAACTGAAATAATATGCCCAGGTGGAGCAGGCTTGGGTGGGCCTGGCAAAGACACTTGGGAGCTGGCATTCGAGGAACAGAAAGTGACACAAACATTCACCCATTGGACTGTTGCAGTCCACAACCCACCTGAATCATTCAGGACCAATACAGAAAGTACATAGACATGGGGAAGAGTCATGTTCTTAAAAGAAGTGAAGCAAAGTTTAAACAAAACATGGTTGGATGAAGAGTGATTTTTTAATAAAATAAAACATTTGACAAGATTCCGTTCTGATGATTCCTGATTGGGGAATACAGTTGTGTGATATTTCAGACTCAGCTGATAAAATGGCTATGGAATATGCAACAGCACAAATATACCTTCTTGGAACTGAAATCCAAAGCATCTATGGTCCTCAATATTTGCTGAGATTTTACTATTGAGCCTAATCCTGATGTAGCAGTAGCCTCAGATAACAAAGTGGGGGCATCTTTTGCTTGCTGGAAGGGATCCCATGCAGTGTCAGCTAAAAAGGTGAATCCTTCTTCTGTGTAGCTTCGGGAAGACTAATATACTTTTTTTAGATGAGAGAGAAGATTGATGATAATACTCCCTTCTTCTGCTGAGAGTCCTCCCACCATCTCCATTATAGTCTCTTCCCCAACAGAAAGCTTCTTTACCTTCCTCTGTGCCAAAGTATTAGTGTAACTGTTACTATTGGCACAGGGAGAGCAGCCATGCTGCTACCTTATATCTTTAACCACCCAAATAGCCAGGTGTAAGAAAAAGAATCACCACATTGCATTTTAAATTTATTTAATAAATGCATTTACTAGTTCAATTAAAAATAATGTGAGATGGAATGAGAGGAAAGAGCATAGATATATTGAATCTGGACTGCAGGAATTCATACAGTTTCTAGATGATAGCAAACTCTCTTTTCTATCATCTAGAGACTGTATGGATTTCTGAAGCCTGGATATGGGTAAGAGTAATTTGTGAATAAAGTTTAAAGAAGTAATTAGAGTGAAGGTTTGTTGAATAATGTATTTGAAGCTTTGACATCTCTATTTTATTGTGTGTAAATTGTTCCTGAGAGATGACACCCCAAATGTGAAAATGCAGAAGAGGGCATTGTAGGGGTAACGGTGAGAAAACGAAACAACTTGGCACTGCTTTGCAGAGAATTAAATTGTATCATTTGGGAGAAAATGCTCCTAGCCCTGCATTAGTCAGTGAAGGATGGAGGTGTTGAACTTTATAACTGTCAATATCCAACCTGGTTGAGAAGGTATAAACATTCTCCGCTACTGACAATTGAAAATGAGTGGAGGAGGAAGCAGAATCGAGACTACCATATATTCAATGGATTCTCTCTATAGAAGCAATTACATCATCTCTTTATTTTAGTGACTTTGCACAGAGCTTGTAAAGAATGTTATTCTGGTTACTGCTATGAGATTAGTGTTCTGACAAAGGCTAAGGGACTGTAATTAAGCACACGCTTAGTTAAAACAACTCTTGTTTTATTTCAATGCTGGGAATTATGTTCATTCCCAGCCTGTAATGAGTCCCAAACAGTCCTTCGAGATAAGCACCACCTTTCTCTCCTTTGAATTGCTGCGAACAACTAAAGTGTCAAATGAACTATAAAAAACCAACCAAAGTACAAAGTCCACATGGAGCTTCAAGGATCAATCTGAACAGAACAAATAAAAGGTTTCTTCACCTTTGCCTGTCCTTTATACCTTATGGGCGGGGCAATCATCTCCAAGCCCTACTCCTGAGTCACCCCTTTTGTCTCACCTGCTCTTGCCTTCTAGCAGCTCTGTGCACATGCACGCTGGGAACAGGCTCCCCTTGTTCTTCTGCCTTGCTGCTGCCAGACTCCAGAGGCTCCAGAGTCAGCACACCACTCCCAGATGGTCCTGGCCCCATCTCTGCATCGGATGCAGAATCCTCATCCGAGTCCTCTCCAGTCTCCTGGACTGGTCCCCATTCTTCTCCACTGTCCGATTCTACCGCCGTTTGCGCCGGCTACCAGTGAACCACAACAATTAGAGGCAAGAGATGTGAAAGCTTCCTTATGCAGAATCAAATAACTAATCACTCTAATTTACCATTAGCTCTCTGGGATTTTTGGCAAGAAAGGTTGAGGACTGAACTTATATCCTTTGTTCTATCATTGGTCTAAAACTTAAAACTTCAGGTATCATGGACTAGGAAAGCAGCAATGACTCATTGCTTTTAGAAGCAAGGCAAGGAACCATTTTATCCCTCAAAACAGGTGATGTAACACAGAATTGATAAAAATAATTGTAGAAGCTTTTTTCATATTATTTTGTGAAGTCACATAGGTGAGATGGGTATGTAGTAATGTGATAAATAAGTTGTTCAATAAATCAGGAGCAATCAAGCAAGAAAGCTGTTCAGAAAGCAGTAGGAATACAAGTAAAGTAAAGCAACTGAATAGTTTCATGCATGACACTATAAACCAAAACTATTGCAGTATTTATTAGTTTAAGCATCACGTAAGAAATTTTATCATCTAAGTGGTGAATCCCAAAGAAATATTTTGTCCTAGTAGCATTATTTTAATTTGAAGGAGACATCCAATCTTGTTGGATTACATGGGGCAAAAAATAGCCTCTAATTTATCAATGGACCAGTTAAGCATTTGCAAGTAGAAACTACTGCCAACCATTGTGTCATTCACAGTTCCATTCCTGTGATTTACTGTTCACAAACTATCAGGAGAGACAATTGTTTCATATGGGTTTCTTTCACCCCTGGACACATTTTGTTTCCACATAGCAATCAGGGACCATTGTCTAACATTAGTGGAAAAAGTCCTTTTCTTTTCTTTTTTTCCTTTTTGTAGAGGAGAGTTAAAATTATTTGAGTTCCTGTGTCATTAACAGATTCTGCTCATTCTTCAGTGGCTATTCAGAATGGTGCCAAAAAGAGAGAGAGATGAATTGGCTCAGCTCTAGATCATGTCTGTTTAATCATTCAATTGTCAACTCTAAAAGCTTCCAAATCACAAGGAAAATAAAATGTGACTTGGCAAAGGAAAGCTGGCATGATTAGTGCATAATGGACTATGCCATCTAAGAAACATTCAGTGAGAAAAAGAGCAAATTTCAGTGAAAAGATGGCTTGAAATGCATTTATTCATATATACGGATATATATACAAAAAAACAGTATTCAGTAAAAAAAAAGTATTAAAATCATTTCTATTATCTACCTAAGTAGAATTCTACTTCTCAAAACCTTTACAAAAGAGTACTGTTTTAACAACTTTAGCAGTGAGGAGGACATCCTGACTTTACATGACAAACTGCTAGAGTGTGAGGAAGTTGCTGCTTATATGGTACCCATGGGATTTCTTCTTGGCTAGAATAAATTGGGTGTGCAATTCCACTTGGGGTAAACAGACCTAATAGAAAGAAAGATACAGATCTGGAAGGACTTTATGGGCAATAATAGCAGCTTGAATTGGCCCCAAAAGTCTATGGACAACCAACTTCTGGATCATTCTTAAGAGCAGCCTTAAGTACAGAAGATTACAACAATAAAACCAGAATTAGCTACTTTTAGCACTTCTTGATCCTCAGCAGCTGCCATCCTAAAAATGAAGAATTCAAGGTTCTTTTTGTGCCTTAGATGGTTTTTTTCCTTGAGTGGGGGACAGCATTTAATAGAATGTGGCTGATTTTTGATAATAGCTAAACAGGCCAGACCTGATTAGTATTTGGATTGGACACTGACAATCCCAACTTGAAAAAAAAGCAGAAGTAGACAGTGAAAAAGCTCTTCTATATTATTGCCAAAAACCATGCTGCCACAATTTACATTTCTTAACTAAAATCCAGATAAAATATTCTAATATCTTTGCAATGTTTAATTTGCTATATAACAATAACAATAATAATAATAACTCACCATTACGCTAAGAATAATTTAGAAAGTAGTTGCAAAACCTGTAACCTTCTGATACCGATGGATTAAGCATACCATTCCAATTAGTCAGCATGGCTGCTGATAAAGGATGCTGGATATTATATTCAGCAACCTTTGGAGGGCCACAGATTCCCCCTCTCTGACAAAAAGAATTTGTTGGACCAAATGTGATATGAGGATTTTTGTTTAATATGCGTTGATCCAACTGAGAGTTCTTTAAAGTATGACAAAGGATATGGCTGTGTTCCATGACCGCATTATAAAAAGCCATGTAATGGCTAGGAAAAAAATAGCATTTTTATTTTCCACACTTTCATTTTTAAAATACATCCTTACAGAAACTAGTTGTAGTTTTCATAGCAAAGCAACCAAATAAACAGTCCCTTGGTACTCTGAAGACAAACATATTTACTTGTGAAATATATTTTGCTCAACTATTTCACCAGATGCTTTATCACATTTGTCTTGATTGCACAATAGAGTGGAGTTATTAAGGTATATTTAAAGAGGATTGCTTCAATAAGCAAATTAGTAATACTCTGCTATTTAGGGGAAAGAGAAGAATTTGATGAATGAAGGAGAAGGATCCTAAAAGCCAGAATTGGCAACAGCTATAGATATGTGTTTGCTTTGAATTTCCAACCTTTAAGGCTTTATGTTGAAAACATCCCCATATTTATAGGAAAATATGTCTACTAAGACTCCAAGATTTGCAATAGCCACAGATAGTGAGCACATCAATTGTATCTTTTTACCCAGAAGGAACAAAACATATTGCTGCAGTGGAAAAGCTGGCAGATGAATACACTTCTAATTCATGAATATAGAAACTCCACTTAGAAGACCTACAGAGAATGAGTGCATTTTCTAGTCATTCAAATGTATCGCGGTTTGTAAATTCTGTGATCAGTCAACTAAACAATGTACTTTATTGAGCTCTAAATACCTCATTTAAGTAGAACTTTGCATATGTGAGTGAGACTGCATTAAAATAATATGCTGTTTTAACTGAGCCCAGATTTAGGAACAGAAGGGAAGTATTTCATCCATAACAGACTAAGGATCTCTTTTTGAAAGTAGGCACCCAGCAATGTCACAATATTTAATTTTATTGTTAAAATATATTTTCCTTTGCTGGATGCATTTATTTTTAATTTACTTTAATACATTATAAAGTAATAGTAACATACACTGATTGAAGGCTTCAAGAACTTTACTGAAAAGGAAGACCGCTATTATAAATTTTAGTATAAGTTACTATTCTTATGCTTTAATCTTTTCCTTTTTTCATTTATTATGTAGTTTTTAATTAGTACCAGCACTAGACATAACAAGACGGAGTAGCATTTTTCTTTAAAGAAAGTTCATCTTACAATATACTTACCAGAGTGGATACAGAATTAACAAATATAAATCCCATGGAAGTAGAAAAGTGGAAAGCAGTAATGATAACAGACAGTATTAGTAGGCTGAGAAATTACAGGCTTCCCCCCTCCTTTGGTCTTGGTGGGATTTTAACGTTTAAACATAAAATCACTTCACAGAGAAAGAGATACACAGAAAAGAACTGGAGTAGATCTTAGATAGGGCTCCCACTCACTGTGAGAATATGCCCAAAAAACAAAACTAAAATTTGAGCAAATGCCACTGTTGTGCAGCCTATAAAATATACAATATGCTGCCTATTGACTGGATGAAGAATGATATGCATGGCCCTGCATATTTAATTAATTAATTATTTTTTAATGTCACCTATTTCCCTACAAAGTGATTGAAGACTGAATTGCATCCTCAGTAGTACAGTGCCCAAGATTAAATATAATCCTTGAATATATACATTAAACACTACAATTGGCAGCAGGTATCTAAGATTAAAGAATAAATCCTTTTCTATATCTAATTAATATATGACAACTTTTAAGCTATAAACCTAGGTTATCTTTATTTAGATAGATAAATAAACCTTTCTTTTAAAATTACCTGAAAGTACTTTTAAATGCTAAGAAAATTCAAAAGTGAGCCAAATCATGTTTACTAGTTAAAATTATTATATTGGCATATAGAACACCAAGGCTAAATTCTTGCCATAAGCTCACAATCTAATTTGTCTTGATATTCACATTGAGAGGAAACAAAGCTTTCACTAGGATGATATACAATTGATTTGCTGTCAGGTGATAAATAGTGCTAATGGTATTGGGCTTATCTATTAACAAAGAATTGATCATCACAGTGAATCCAAAGTTCATGGAGAAAATATAAATCTCTATTTTTGATATTAAGAGATGAGTTATAGAAGCAAAGAAAACATCCTGAGAAAAGTCTATAAGTCTATTTGATTCTCATGTTTAAAACTAGATATAAAGTTTTGTCTGAGTTACTTTGTTAGGTGTATTTTATGACATAGATATGAATCTTCATGCCAGAAAAAAGGTCCATTTCCTATAAGATATGCTATCCATGCATGCATGCATGCTATCCATGCATGCATATTTCCTATAAGACATGCTCTCCAGGCATGTATATTTGTTCCTGGGTTGGATGAGCAAAGAACATTGGAAATGTAGGCCCAAAGTATATAACCCCAGCAGGGTCACTTGAGGCTTGAAGCCAGTCCAGCTGTCCTGCTAAAGCAAGGGCATCAAACTCGATCACATTACGGGCCAGATCGTGATGTATCGCAACATTTGCCTTTCCGGAGCCAGGATGGGCATTGCCTGCATGTGAAGTATCCGGCCCATGGTCCACCAGTCTGGCAGGCCTGTGCTAAAGCAAGGAAGTACCTACAGTACCTACCCTGGGACATATATTTGCTCTTGTTGCCATGCAGGAAATAAAAATTTGAAACTGCAAATGTACAATTGGAACATACAATGTAAGAAGCATGAATTTGGGAAAGCTGAAGACAGTGAAAGATGAAAAGGGTTTTTTTTTAAAAGAAAAAGGGGAGAAGAAAGGGGGGGGAGGGGGGGGTGGGGGGGGGGGGGTTTATTTTTTTGGGGGGGGGAGGAGGGGGGGGGGGGGGGGAAAAAATATGGAGGGTTCTATTGCTTTTCATATTATTAATTTTAAAATCAATCATTATTAAACATTTCACTTTTAATGTCTTGATAGAAAAAAAAAATTAATATTATTTAATTTTTAAAAAAATTTTAAATTCTGAAGAGGGATTCCTCCTACGGTTGAGTTTTCTTGTCTTGATCCCTTCTGTGTATTCCTTTTTTTTTGTTTGTTTTTTTGTTTTTTTGTTGTTCTTTTTTTTTTTTTTTAATTTTTTTAAATCTTGAAATCAACATAACATTTTGCTTTTTCTCTTCGGGGGGGTTTTAGACATGCTGTTTGTGATTGAAGACTGGAATGACAAAATTAAAAACATTTAGGGAAAAATAAATAGTGCATCTGGGGTAAAAATTTGAAGGGGGGTTTTGGTGGGGAGGTTGGGTTTTTGGGGGTGTGGAAAATTAAGTTGTTTTTTTTTTTTGCTTGTTTTGTTTTTTTTTTTTTTTTTGGGGGTGGTGGTGTTGGTTTTTTTAGGGGGGGTTTTGTTTTTTGGGAATTTTTTTTTGGGGGTGTTTTTGGGGGGGGTTGGGGGGGGGGGGGGGGGGGTGGGGGTTGGTTGGGGGGGGGGGGGGGGGGGGGGGGGGGGGGGGGGGGGGGGGGGGGGGGGGGTGTTTGGGAAGAAGGGAGGGGGGAAAAAAAAAAAAAGTGGGCCTAGGAAACCAATATTA
Organism: Notechis scutatus; assembly: GCF_049901735.1. Classification (NCBI taxonomy): domain Eukaryota; kingdom Metazoa; phylum Chordata; class Lepidosauria; order Squamata; family Elapidae; genus Notechis; species Notechis scutatus. Next base: position 119,234,083 of record NC_142012.1, read on the forward strand.
AGCAAAACACTATCAAGTGTTTCCAATCAATGCATCATTACTTTACTCCTTTTCTACATTCTGCAATAGCACTTTGACTTATATACTGCTTCACAGTGCTTTACAGCCCTCTTTAAGCAGTTTACAGAGTCAGCATATTGCCCACAACAATCTGGGTCCCTCATTTACTGACCTCAGAAGGATGAAAGGCTGAGTCAACCTTGAGCTGGTAAGAATTGAACTGCTGAACTACTAGCAACAGGAACTCAGCAGAAGTAGCCTGCTAAACTGCATTCTAACCACTGTGCCACCACTGCTCTGTGATATCACATGCACATCAAAAAAGTATGGACCTTGCAGCATGACACATTGATGCTGATAAAAGATCATTTTAATAAAAGTAACAACAGTCTATCAGTGCTTTTATGTCAGTGCTTTTATGGGTTCATGTAGCCCTTTCAAACTTTTTGAATTTTTATTGTTGAAATCCTACTTATAACATGATTCAGGAGGAATAGAATGAATTTGTACTTACTCACTTTTGCTAAAAGTTCTTCCTGGGCAGTGGTGGGATTATTATTATTTTTTACTATCGGTTCTGTGGGTTGGCTTGGTGGGCGTGGCATGGCTTGGTGGGTGTGGCTTGGTGGGCATGGCAGGGAAAGAATACTGTAAAATGTCCTTTCCCTCCCCACTCCTGGGGGAAGGTTCCTGCAAAATCCCATTCCCTCCCCACCACACTGACCTGCTTTCCAGCTCTGTCTCCTGTGCAGGGCAACAAAAGAAGACCAGCTGGGACTTGGGAGGCAGATAATAGATGGGGGCAGGGTCAGTCAGAGGTGGTATTTCTCCAAACTACTCCAAATTTCCTCTAGGTTCTCCAGAACTGGTCAGAACTTGCTGAATACCACCTCGGTTCCTGGGGCTTCTCTAATATTTACTGTATGACACCAATAACCTGCTCAATATGCAAGCATATAGGAATAATATCAGTTTGTGTTTTTTATAGTTTTATCTATCAACAGTCACCTACATCTATCTAGATTTAGAATGCAACTTACACTATATGACAGTGAAAAAGGTAATCTGAGAAATGCATTGATAAGAAAGATAATTTTCTGTAATTCAGAGACAGTTCTGAAATTCAGACTCCATAATTTTCTTGGTGCAGCAAATGAATTTGCATAATATATTTGCTAATGCGATCACATAAGGATCCCATTATCTGAAAAAGAGGAAAAAAGAGAATTAATCCTTAAAACAGCCTTAAGGGTGTGGAAATGATGCCTATCTTCCCTTTTAAACAAACAAGATATTAATTTTAAAACTCAAAATCAAAATCATTGACTTTCTGTTTGAACAATAACAAATTTCTTTCTCATGTCCTGTCTTGGGATGGATCACGAAAGAATATTACATTTATAGGTTTATGGACTTTGCAAAGTAGTCTCTGTGTTGTTTCTTGCATTCTTATCTCATTTTTCTTTAAAAAAAATAATCATGAGATATTCTCTGTCTTCCCCAAATAGCTTCACAAGAAACTTTTGAAACAGTGTTAGAGTTGCAGTTCTGTTATTGTTTGTATTAACACTGCCCAGAAACTACATAGTGGACTCTACAATTTAGCTGGAATATTATATACCTGCTGGATTTTCAGTTATGTCCCAACCACTCTGTAGTTTCTGGGCAGTGTAAATTGTGATTAAAAAAACAATTCTCTTTATATGCAGTGGAATTTTTGTAAAGCATCATGGAACCATTCTTCCTGCATCCAGTAATTTTGAAACAACAAATGTATGTAACTCTGAACTGGAAGCAATTCTCATTTGACTGAAGAGGATTCTTTTAATATCCTCGTGTTACCACTAAATCAGGGGTGGGCAAACTTTTTGGCTCGGGGGGCCTCATTGACTTTTAAAATTTGACAGACGGGCCGCTACCTGGTGTCAAAATGCCTGTCATTACAAGTCAAAATCAAATGAATGCAATCATTCAATTATTCACATCAAACCTTAATTCTGTACCAATCTTCGGCGGGCTGGATTAAAAAGACCAACGGGCCGGATGTGGCCCGCGGGCCGTAGTTTGCCCACCCCTGCACTAAATGCTCCATTTAAAAACATTATTAAAAAATATTTTTATAGCCATTGGTCTATTTACATGTGCTGAAATTTAAGGCTCACATTTGAGATATTTTTAATTGTGGAGGAAAATAGTGAGTCAACTGCATTTTGTCTGAATATGCCTTGCTCTTTTCAGGCTCAGGGTCAGAGGTGGGCTGCTGCCGGTTTGAACCAGTTCAGGGTAACTGGTAGTTAAGATTCTGTGCAGTTCTCTGAACCTGCAAATTCCACCACTGGCTGGCCCCGCCTCCACTCATTTTTCGGGCCATTTTCAGGCCATTTTTCGGGTCAAAACCATCCAAAAAATAGCTGAAAATGGCCCAAAAATGACCTGAAAATAGCCCAATAAACAATCTCAAAATGCCCCCAAAATGGTCTGAAAACAGCCCGAAAATAGCCTGAAAATGGTCAAAAAACAGGCCAAAAATGGGTGGGGGTGGGGTCATCCAGTGGTGGGATTAGCCCCAACTGGCTGAATCCTACCTCTGCCTTTGAGGCAAGTGGCTGGGAGGGGGGCTGGGTGTGATGAGTGATGTCACCCACCCAGTCACGTGACCAACCAGCCATGCCTACCTAGCAAGAGAACTGGTTGTTAAAAAATTTGCAGCCCACCACTACTCAGGGTGTCTGAGTATCACTTTCTCTCAGCAACATACTTTGATCAACAGGACAGCACACCCAAGGCCATAACTTAACTGAAATCTATATTGCGGTGCAGAATTATCTTTCAACTTGGGACAAATTAGCACATTTTAACATGTTTGTTTTGTCACTGTCAACTTGATTACTTATCTGGATAGTATCCTATTCACTCCTGTAATGTTTTGTAATATTTTGGCACTTGGCCTTTCAGTCAAAAAACAACATTATTTTGCAATCTCAACAGTTTGAATGTACCACCCCAAATTTATAACAGCATGTGGAATCAAAGGCTCTCATACAATCCTATGGAGTGACTGAGAATACTAACGATGATCCTCAGTTATTAATTGCCTAATTATTGCTAAACATATTTCTAAACAATTGGTCCTTTGCAGCTTATTACAACTTGAATTGTCTATCATACCCTGTGCCTCCACAAGTTAATTCATTTTGGGATTTAATTTGAGAAAATCATGTTTTGTGAGTAACTGCTACAAAAGAAATGAGAGAATAATCAAGAATGATCCTTGGGTTCCTGTATATAGAACAGTTGCACTGATCTACCATCAGTGCTTCACTGTTCTGTTCCCATGACATCATCTGCCTTGGCAGAAAACCAATTTCTTTGGCTCTGATAGAGCTCAAAAGACAAATCTTGTTTTCTTATTTGTGATGCTGAATCTCCATGCTTCTTGGGAGCAGACTGTTTTCCCACTAGTGGAAACCATATTCCATATCCCACTGTCTCAACTTGAGGCTTTCTAGTAACTTCATAGGGAGTCTTATCAGCAAATCCAGCATTAACTAATCTTTTTAGTCTGTTTCTATCAGTTTTCCATTATCGGCAAGAAGCTGCCCAGCTGAAATTTTTCCTTGATCATATAAACATGATCATATAAGCATGTGTAGAATTCTTGTATCACTCCAGCTCCCAGTCCGTAGGCTCAGGAGACCCATCTATCTATCTATCTATCTATCTATCTATCTATCTATCTATCTATCTATCTATCTATCTATCTATCTATCTATCTATCTATCTATCTATCTATCTATCCCTATCCATCCATCCATCCATCCATCCATCCATCCATCCATCCATCTATCTATCTATCTATCTATCTAATTATCTATCCTCTCTCTCTCTCTCCCTCCTTCCCTCTCTCCCTCCCTCTTCTCTCTTCCCTCTCTCTTTCTTCTGGAACTGGGCAATTAAAACAGCTTCAAAATTACAGTTGAAAGGTAGGGTTCTTTCCTTATTTTTCTCTGTTGTATGTAATGAAAGCATGGAGAAGTGTTCTAGAAGAGGGATGCTGTGTCTTAGATCTCTGCTAGATGTGACCTAAGTCCATATTCATGAGCATGAGTATTCATGATTAATGTGGTTCAGTGAAGTCTGCCATTGTAGCTTGTAAATCATAGTTTATGACTTGATGTGTTGTGCAAATCCAACCAAATATATCATGGTTAATACAATATCCAAAGTCAGGAAATAAATCAATGGTTTCATGAATCATAACTTAGAAATTATAAAAGAGCATGGAATAAAGCTGAATAAACTGGAATTTTTACTGAGCTAAGGAAAGAGTAACCTTTAAAAAAATATTCTGAAATTTAAAGTTGAATCGTAGCATAAATAAAACCCTTTTATTTTACCCTTTTTATACCCCAAATATGTGAATGCCTATAGGTATCTTTTTCCTAAGAAAATAAGACACAGTTGGGGGGAAAAGAAAAATAAATTGTATGAATTAAGTAAACTAGGAACATGGTCTGAAATCAATATTTGCCTGGTGGAAACACTAGCAAAATTCTCAGTGTTGATTTAGAACTCATATACTAAATATGTAACTGTCAAAACATTTCTAATAGCTGCTTGAATTATGGTAATGACAATAATATAGATATATTGATTGATTATATGCCATCAAACTTGTGTTGACTTTAATAGCCACAGAGATTGATTTTCTCCAGGGTAATCATATATTACTAGAAATATCAGTTACTGCATAAACCACATAGATATCCATAGCTTGCCAGGAAAAAAACAGAATAATGACTCCTGAATTTATTTATTTAAAATAATAATAATATGGCCACTGGTAACAAATAATAAAAACAAATTAAATTATATTGTGTCATTTGTGCATTAAAATAATACCTTCTCAAATACTTAAAAATGCTGGGCTGACTTCCCTTTATGCCAGAGAGTTTAATGGAAAGACAGATTTTCACAGCTTCTGGAAAGCAACTACCTTAGGGATGTTCATTATTTCAGGCAAGCATACCAGGGACACAATTTACATCATGTGACCAGGGGTGGAATTCAAATTTTTTCAACAACCAGTTCTGTGGGCGTGGCTTCATGGTCATGTGACTGGGTGGGCATGGCTTGGTCGTCATGTTATTGGCAGGGTGTGGCCAACTCAATATCACTCACATCGAGGCACACATCTCCTCGCCTGGCCTCTCATGACTGTGGGGATGCTGCAACAGTCATCAGTGCGAAAAATGCTCATAAGTCACTTTTTTCAGTGCCATTGTAACTTTAAAAGGTCACTCCACACAAGCAAAGTACCAGCAAAGGAGAGGGGAAAAAATTCAGAGAAGTTCCAGAAACAGGAAATCTAGTCCTACCAAGAATGTAATAAGGGTTAATGGAGAGGCAGTTTCTGTAAGCAACACCTTCCTGCCTTCCTTACAGGATTAGGCCAGTAATTTCTTCTAACAACTGGTTCTCCAAACTGCTTAGAATGTTAACAACCGGTTCTAGCGAATAGGTGTGAACTGGTAGAATCCCACCCCTGCATGTGACAATATATTTCTTTTACTTCCTCCCTTTTACTTAGGGTAGAGTTGCATAGTTTAAATACATAGTTTTTATATGCCTTCTACTATGTTGTTTAGTCATTGTGCACAAATTCATCACTCATTCCTAAGCTATGCTTAGGATGACTTTATACAAAATTTGTTTCTTTGCTACATGTACATGCACATTGTAGGCCTGGATCAATTCATTCCTTTTCAAAAATACTTGGAGACAAAAACTATGAAAAATTTAATTATTATTTTTTAATTCAACAGTATATATTTTAATATATTTAATATATTTTAAATTTAAAGATAATGAGGAAATAATAGTTTTTTTCATATTTCTTATTTCCAGAAAATTATTTATTTTTAGCTAAGCTCTTTATCATATCAGAAGAATATCCGAAACATATCTGAATCCCAAAACGTATAGTTCATGTTTTTCACCTACTTCATTTCTCATTTGATTAGGAAATGCATTGTAACAAAATTAAATGTGTCTTCCATGGATTAAATTTGTGTTACCAAGCTGATACTTGTATAAATATCTAAGATTCATGAGTAATATTCATTGGTACCCTATGCCTATGACCCCCTATATTTTTTATAATTGTTTGAACAGACTTATGGAATTAGCAACAGCACTGCCTCATAGTGCTATACATCACTCTCTGGGCAGTTCCACTGTCAGCATATATACCCATATACTAAGTGGGTAACTGTTGGCTCAACCTATATGTTAATCAGTACTGTTAAATAAACCTTGATAAGTGAGGTCATATTAAGCAACAAATCATGATTTACAAGAAACAATGATTAAGTTCATTAATGATATGCTGAGTACAGTGTGTGAACTGGTCATTTAATGATATTTCTATCACGCTACACTGTTTGGCTATAATATTATGTAATCATATGAGTGACACAGTTGTATGAATTACAGCTAGATAATATTTGATTTAGAGAAAAGGGTTCAATGACATGGAAAAGCTAGATATCATTAGACCTACCTGAATTATTGGGTTTAGATTGGCACTATTATAAATTCTACAAAATATAGCACTGCTTCTTAACTTTGAGCAACTGCATTTTCTCCCAAGAAATACTATTTTTTTCCTCTTGACAAAAACTCAGAGAAACAGTGGCTGGCTTGGACAGTCATAGTCAAGTGAAGATTTAAACAAGGTATGCCTAGTTCTGGTCGATATTTCAACCATTGTATTAATAGTATCATATTGGTTTTGGGTTGTATAAAAATAGCTGTCCACTACAGTTTGTAGTGAACTTTATGTATAATTCATTATTAGTCTTCCTCTAATTTTCCTCTTCTTCTGGGGAAGAAAATTAGAATTATAAAATTAGGAAGGAAAATGCTACTTCTTGGTGGGCTTTGGTACAATTTTTCAAGGCTTCAGGTTGCAAAAAATAAAATAGTTTGGGGTTGTGTGGTGTCTATAAACCTTAAATGCAGATCACTATGTTACCTGAAATTTCTAAAATTGTTATGCTAACATAAGGTCATTTTACTATGATAAATTTCTATAAATCTATGTTTAATTAAAGGTCTGATTCATTTTTTTGGTGTTTTAAGTAGGAGAGGATAAGAGAAGAAGAGAAAGAAATGCCAAAGTTAGGTCTACAACATACTCTATCAGCAGTGCTCTAGGAACATGTTTATTTGATGGGGTTTTTTCTGTTACACTTTTAATAGAACTTTTTCCCTAGATCATTTCATACTTAAATGCATGTATGTCTGGGATGGATTTTGTATTTGCAACAATGATGCTAGCAGCTTATAGTCATTATTTAATTCATTTATAATAGGATAGGTACATAACAATTTAGTTGTTTTCTTGTACAAGTTCCTTTTGTAAATCTTGAATATGAAGGGACTATTATACCATGCCCATTTCCACAATTACATCTCATCCAAAGATTTATTTCCAGTACTTGAATCCTACAGGTCTGGTTGTTTCTTTAGAGGTATATATGTACTAATAATAGTACAGGTATTCTTCAGCAACAACCACAATTGGAACAGTAAATTCCATCACTAAGTGGCACAGTCATTAAGTGAGACATCCCATGACTACAAAGGACATACTTCTGTAGAAATTGTTAAGCAAATCACCCATGGTCATTAACAGATAATCTCTTCTTGAAAGTCTCAAGTGGTGATGCTTCCACAACTTCCGAGGACAAGCTGTTCCATTGGTTGATTGTTCTCACTGTCAGAAAGTTTCTACTTATTTTCAGGTTAAATCTCTCCTTGTTCAGTTTCCATGCATTATTCCTTGTCTGTCCTTTGGGTGCTTTAGAAAATAGCTTGACCCCTTCATCTCTGTGGCAGCCCGTCAAATATTGGAAGACTGCTATCATGTCTCCCCTGGTCCTTCTCTTCACTAGACTAGCCATACCCAGTTCCTGTAACCATTCTTCATGTTTTAGTCTCCAGCCCCCTAATCATCCTGGTTGCTCTTCTCTGTACTTTTTCTAGAGTCTTAACATATTTTTTATAATGTGGTGACCAAAACTGGATGCAGTACTCTAGGTGTGGTCTTACTAAGGCTTTATAGAGTGGTATTAGTACCTCACTTGATCTCAATTGTGTCTCTCTGTTAATGCAATTTAGGATTGCATTAGCTTTTTGGGCTGCTGCTGCACACTGCTGGCTCATATTTAGCTGGTTGTCCACTAAGACTCCAAGATCCCTCTCACAGTTACTGCTATTGAGCCTGGTTCCACCCAGTCTATATGTGTACCTCTGGTTTTTCTTGCCTAAGTGTAGGACTTTACTTTTTCTCTACATTGAATTTCATTTTGTTAGATACGGCCCAGTGTTCTAGTCTGTCAAGATCCATCTGGATCTTGAGCAGGGGTGGGATTCAATTTTTTTCAACAACCGGTTCTGTGGGTGTGGCTTAGTTGGTGGGCCTAGCTTGGTGGTAATGTGACTGGCTGGGCATGGCCAACATCACTCACATCGAGGCATGCATCTCCTCGCCTGGCCTCTCATGACTTTGGGGATGCTGCAATAGTTGTAAGTGTGAAAAATGGTTATAAGTCACTTTTTCCAGTGCCATTGTAACTTTAAATGGTCACTCCACACAAGCACCAGCAAAGGAGGGGAAAAAAACTCCAGAGAAGTTCCAGAGACAGGAAGTCCAGTCCTGCCAGAATGTAAAAAGGGTTAACGGAGAGGCAGTTTCTGTAAGCAACACCAAAATGTTTCCTTCCTGCCTTCCTTACAGGATTAGGCCAGTAATTTCTTCTAACAACCGGTTTTTCTAACTGCTTAGAATGTTAACAACCGGTTCTAGCGAATAGGTGCAAACCTGTAGAATCCCACCCTGATCTTGAGCCTAACTTCTTGGGTGTTAGCTATTGCTGCCAGCTTAGTATCATCTGCAAATTTGGTAAATTTCCTCATCTATTCTATTCCCTTCTATTCCCTCATCTAAATCGTTAATGAAGATATTGAAGAGTACTGGGCCTCAGACGGAACCTTGTGGCACCCCTTTGCTTACTTCCCTCCATGTGGACTTAGACCCAGTAAGGACTACTCATTGAGTACGGTTTGACAGCCAGTTGCGAGTCCATCTAGTGGTGGTGCTATCTATTGCACTTTTTTTCTAGCTTACTAAGAAGTAGGTTGTGGTCTACTTTGTCAAATGCCTTGCTGAAACCTAAATATATTATGTGCACAGTATTTCGCTGGTCTACTAATTTAGTCACTATTTTGAAGAATGAAATAAGATTGGTTTGGCATGATCTGTTTTTTAACAAACCCGTGCTGACTAGTTATTACTTTACTTGTTTCTAGATGTTGGAAGGTCTGTTTTTTTTATTATCTTTTCCAGTATCTTCCCGGGTATTGATGTTAGGCTGACTAATCTATAGTTTCCTGGGTCTGTTTTTTTTCATTTTTTGAAGACGGGAACCACATCGGCTCTTTTCCAGTCCTCTGGTGGTTTCATGATGCTCCAGGATTTTTGAAAGATATGGTGCAGTGGTTCTGAGATGACCTCTGCCAGCTCCTTTAAAATTCTGGGATGTAATCCATCAGGCCCCAGTGATTTCTGTTCATCAAGATCAGACAGGTGTTTTCTTACTACTTTTTGCTTATTTTAACTTTTATATCTGGTCTGTCTTTTACAGTTATGTTTTTGGTGGGTTAAGCTATGGTTTCTAAAGCGCCTGTACGCCAGACAAGGAATAATGGATGGAAACTGAACAAGGAGATGTTTAACCTGGAAATAAGGAGAAACATTCTGACAGTGAGAACAATCAACCAATGGAACAGCTTGCCCTCGGAAATTGTGGGAGCACCATCATTTGAGACTTTCAAGAAGAGATTGGACTGCCATTTGTCAGAAATGGTGTAGGGTCTACTGCTTGGGCTGGGGTTGGACTAGATGACCTATAAGGTCCCTTCCAACTCTGATTATCTGTTATCTGTTAATCACAACAAATGAACATCAATCCAATCCAATCTAAACCTAATGCAGTTTGATATGAATGGAACACCATCAATTCTAGCTTTTTTTAGAATGTTCCTACGCATTTTCTTATGACCAGTGCCTAATGGTTAAATTTTCCAATACATGTTTAAAATGCTGTTGAAATTTTCAATGACTATGTGTCTATTTGACTTTATGCCTGTCTGTCTTCATTGCCTCCTCCTCCTCCTCCTCCTCCTCCTCCTCCTCCTCCTCCTCCTCCTCCTCCTCCTCCTCCTCCTCCTCCTCCTCCTCCTCCTCCTCCTCCTCCTCCTCCTCCTCTTCTTCTTCTTCTTCTTCTTCTTCTTCTTCTTCTTCTTCTTCTTCTTCTTCTTCTTCTTCTTCTTCTTCTTCTTCTTCTTCTTCTTCTTCTTTTCTTCTTCTTCTTCTTCTTCTTCTTCTTCTTCTTCTATTATCTCAGGTTGCAGTGTTCATAAACTTTAATACAGAGCTTCCAGATGCTGCTGTTATTGCAGTTTCAAACTTTAAGAAAGTTCTTTCTTAAACATTTTTTTTAAGCTTTAAAGAAAAGCTTTAAAAAGGAAGCTTTCAAAAAATGGCCAGGTGCTGATTTAAATGCTTCATCTTATGGGACTCATGCAAATGTTAATCATTCAATAGAGTTTAACATCTCTGATGAATTACCATCTTTATTTTTGACCTTCTTGTCAGAACAGATTTGCAAATAGTAGATGAGTCATGACCCATAAACCCAAATGTAAAATCCAAATTGAAATATTGAAACATTAGTCCCATTGGGCTTAAAAAGAGTTCAAAACCATCTTCTACTTACAGTTCAATGAAATATAGATTTTAGTAAACATGAGTAAGATATAAGGCTACAGTTTTAAATTGACAATTTTAAATGTATTTTCTCAGATTATATTATATACACTACTATAAATAATCATATAAAAAGGACTGAAAATTTCCTTAAAGGATATCAGAATTTCTCAAAAGTGATGGGAAAGAGTTGCAGATTTAGGTTCCTAAATGCCTAGAGATGTTGAATCTGTCACTCTGGAATGGGGCAAAGAAAGAACTTTTTTGGGGGAATGTGAAAAATGAATAGGAGTGTAAGGAGAGATAAGGGTAAATAGATACTAATGGTTTGTGAATGGGAGGCTCTAAATGCAAGAATTAAATTTGAAATTGAGCTCTGATCCAAATAGGAACCAGAAAAATCCCAGTACTATTAGAAAACATGATGTCAAAGCTCACATAGTTGACAAACAAGGGAAGCAAAACAATACATTCCATCAAATAGACAGGAAACACAATAGAAAGTAGAAAACTTCACTTGGTCAAAACACAACAATCTCTGTCTTACCCATATTCAATTTCCAGTGATCTGGGGACATCTACGACAAAGGACTAGCAAAGATCCCATCATAGTTTATCACACTTTGACCAAACTTGACTGACATACTGGAATACCATCAATATAACAATATTGAAAACTCTGATCATGAATCAGGGAAACCAAAGGAAGACCGTAAGGAAAGAATTCAAAATTTCATTTAAAAAATAAAATTCAGAACTGGTTCCTAAGAGATGTATCCCTAAGAATATTCTTTTCTGTAAAAGAACAGGCTTCAACAAAGGTCAAAGAGAGGCATGCTAAAAAGAATCTGGGCAGTTCTTTCAGCTTCCTTTCATTTTATGTATAGTGAGGGCAATAATTTGAATAATAAGAACAATAGTTTGAATTTTTGATTTACTTTTTGCTTCATTGTTAAAATATTTTAAAACTTTCCAAAGTTTAGAATTTTCTATTTGGGAAATTTTAGCATTTTTTAAATTTGCACTTTCATATTTATTATTACAATTAGATATTGTGCCTTTCACAAAAGACTCTACATTTGATTAGTTTATTATTCTGCTGCTTTTTAAAAAATCAGGAACACCATTTCAGTATTAAGAACATGAAAATTAAAAGTACACTTCTGTTATCAATTTACATTCAGGGTAATATTTCATTGTCACAGCTGACTGAATATCAGGAAGGAAAAAATAAAAGCTCATCAAATAAATTATTCAATTAAAATCTGAGCATGTTTGCTGAATAGAGTTTTCTTTTGAACAACAGGCAAGTAACTCTCATTACTGGAATTAACAATGCAGCTGATGAAGCTGGAAAATAATGTTTGCAAAAGGAAAGAGATTGTATCTCTCTTTGACAAAAATTACTCTCTGGCTAGACATATTGTCTATGTAGGATATAAATTAGTTCCAGCTGGATTTGGGAACGTTTGTTTAGCCCTTCAACAGTTCATCATTTGGGGAAAAAAGCTTCATCATTCTGAACAATAGCTGCAATGTTTTAAACTTATAATTTTAAATTTGTTTTCAGATTCAACAAAATTTGTGGTTGAAGAGCGAAGTTTAGAAGTATCTTGACAAAGACTTAAAAAGAAAAAACCAAATGTTTACTAGGTATTGACTGTTTCCAGGATTACAATGTCAGATACTGCACCTGAGCTTTCTGTGCCTTGCTAAGCCATCATGGTTTTAGCTGTCATTTGTTAAGCCTTGATAAAGTTGAGCCAAAAAGCTGCTATGCTTATGTTCACCTTCATGGTAATGTAAATAAAGTTATGGACCAACATGGTATCTGCTTTAGCCATGAAAGCTGAGTGACGTTGGTCCAGTTATGTTCTTTCAGCCAAATCCATCTCATAGGATTATTATTATTATTTTAAACAAATTTTATTAGTTTTTAAAGACAAACAAAACATAAAACATAAGAATATAAAACCTCTTTTCTGAAAGTTATTTGTAAATTTTAACAAAGCAAATAAAACATTATTTTATGCAGCGTTGACACATTTCCTTATAAGCACAAACATATCCTTTCAAGTTTCTCATTATTTCTCCCTTTAGTTTCTCATTATTTCTCCCTTTCAATTATATTTCTTTTCTATATTTATCTATTTTATATGTTTTTATTCATTATACTTATATTTTCATCTGACTTATTTTATTCTCTTCTATCTTTTATTCTCAATTATCCTCTTCTAACATTCCTCCAAGGTTTTATTAGCTCAATCAAGCATAAACACACAAAAACACAAAACATAGAAACATAAAACTAAAACATCTTTTCTGAAAGTTGCTTAGTCCCGGGTTACAACTCTTCGTACAGACACAAATTCAAATTCATATTCATTTTATATACCATTCCATATCTTATTACCATTTTCAATTTTCTATATAGCTTCTCGTCTCTTTTAAACTTTCTTAGTTTTATTTTATTTATCTCATCTCAATTCAAATTATAATATTTATTATTCTTTGTCTGTTCTGTTTCCAGCTATCCATTTATCTTTCTTCTTTAAACAAAACTTCTCCTGTACACTAATTGGAGTATGACGCCTTTATCTCTTTCCCCTACATTTATAATACTTAATATAATACATAGCTTACAGTGGGATTCTGTTTGGTACATTCTAAAATTATACAATATTTTTTATTATCAATGCCAATACAAATTTAATCATTAATATTAGTATTCATTTATATTTTAAACACTTTACACGTTACTTTTCAGTTGAATATCATACTTTTATGGTAATACTTCTGTTTTCCATAATTATTTCCCCCCAAAAAAAAAAAAAAAAGCAACCCCCCCCCCCCCCCCCCACCCCCCCCCCCCCCCCCCCCCCCCCCCCCCCCCCCGGGGGCCGGGGGGGCGGGGGGGGGGGGGGGGGGGGGGGGGTGGTTGTGTCGGAGGGGTGTAGTGTTAAAAAAAAAAATATTATTTAAAAAAAGAAAAAAAGATTAAAAAAGTTTTTTTTTGTTTTTTGGGGGGGGGGTTGGGGGGGGGGGGGGGGGGGGGGGGGGGGGGGGGGGGGTGGGGGGGGGGGGGGGGGGGGGGGGGGGGGGGGGGGGGGGGGGGGGGGGGGGGGGGGGGGGGGGGGGGGGGGGGGGGGGGGGGGGGGGGGGGGGGGGGGGGGGGGGGGGGGGGGGGGGGGGGGGGGGGGGGACCACATCACATATTTTAAATCATTATTTCATTAAAATGTTCCCCCTTCTCCTACTTCAATTCTCTCATTTATTTCATTGCTTTCTTTTTCTTCACAAAAATTTCACTAAATTACACTAAATGTTTTATCACATTTTAAATTACATATTGTTTCTAATTTTCTAAGATTATTTCTAAATACAAATATAAAAACACAATCTTATGTACCTTTCCAGAATCCCTTTTTCAATAAAGTTTACCCATTATCTCTAAAAGAATTTTGTTTCTTTGCATCTTGCTCCCCACCATCGAGGCTTCTCATCCCTTCCTTTCTCCCTTGCTTATTCTTCTCCTTGCCCTTTTTACCCCCTTGTCTCTCCACCTCCCTTTTCTTCTTCTGCTTTCCTCCTTTCTGTTGTTTTCTAACATAGTATCCACTTTTCACCTTATTTTTTTCTTTTTTGGTTGTTTTTCCAAGTCTTAAAGTCCCCTTTTCCTTTTCCTCTTTCTCCTTTCCTTCCCCAAATAGAGTCACTTGTTCATCAAAGATGGCTTCTTCTTTATCCCAGTCATCCTGTTGCGCAGTCAACTTTTGATAAGTACAAACCTCCATTTCTAAAAATTGAAAGAGAGTGCCAAGAGAATCCTTCCCTTCTTGTTCATCTTTTTTGTATTTTTGGTATTCAAATTTCAATTCATCCACAAATGATGCCATTGTAGAGAGAAAAAGTTTTTACAAACAACCACCCAAGTGCTTTTAATCAAAGATAGTTCTCAGAAGTTCCAAAATCACCAAACAATCCAAATAAGCTATTTCTTTTAATACTTTCTCCTTTCTTCACTTTCTCTTTCTGGGGTTACTGTTTAGTCACAAAGTTCCATTTAAAATATATCTTTTAGAAGTCTTATTAATGTTTAATAACTCTTTAAAATTCTAGACAATCTTCTCCTTATTTTCAAATTCTGCTCCAATTTTTTTTTCCTCTCCCTTCCCACTCACAGCAAAAAAGGTTTTTTGTTTTTTTAATGTTCAGAAATCTTTATCCCTTCAGCATTTAATTACCTCCAATACAGGTTTTCCGATTTCTCTTATGGTTCCATCTGCTGTCACGTTAGGAAGGAGAGTGAAAAGAAAGAAAAAAAACTTTTCCTTTTAAAATTCCATTCTCCGCTTGTAAATCTCTCTGGAAACAATTTATCTTTGGCAAATTTCAAGTTCCAGGGTACTTTCTCTTACTTTATCCTGGTCAGCAAAAACCACTTTCACTTCTTCACGGCTCTTCCTGCACTTTCTTTTTCCGGCTGAGCTCTTCTATATGGTGGCCATTTCTGACCGCCGCTCAGCTGCCTTTGGAAAAGGGGGTTGCCAGCTAGGGAAGAGAGGTGCGATGTCTCTCGACCCTGCCAGATCCCCATGTCTTCGCCACCTTCTACGGAGGTGACTAGCCCCGAAGCCGGGTGGCTCAGGGCACTTTTGGCAGCGAGCGCAGGCAGAAACCGTGCACAGTCGCGGATTCCTGCCTGCCCCGAAGTGCTGCAGACCAGAAGTCCATCTCATAGGATTATTGAAAATAGGAGGAGGAAGGTATGTTGAATATCCCAAAGCTGCTTGTTTGAAAGGCAACTGGACTTTCTTTTTCCTGTAAGATGTTTCTCTTCTCTCTAAAAAGTTTCTTCAGTTCTAAGAAGCTTCTTGGATGAGAAGCAAAACAGCTTCAACAAAAACAAAGTCCAGTTGCTTTTTGAAAAAGCATCTTTGGGACAACCATGACCTGGATGACTGAGAATCTCCATGGACATGTGTTGAATATGTTCATTGACTTGACATGTGTAAAAATAATGAAGGCAGTTTATCAATCAAACAAATAAATAAACAAATTTGCATAACTAGCTTTTGAGACCAAAAATAGAAACCACATATTAATGCTGTGGATTCACATTCCATTCAGCTAAATGGTTATCACATTTCCATTCCATGCCTCTCAAGCTGCTGAAAAATAAAATTATTTGGTTTAAAATGTGTTGCTGAGGAATGTGACTATGTATCTTCAGTCTGGATTAGCTTTATTCTTTCCTTAAATTGAGATTACATTATTTGCAGTCTGCACTTTGAACTGTATGAGCATTTGTTACAATTAGCAGTGGCAAGGAAACAAGACATAACAATGTAGATAGGAAAATGTCCATAAATAAATAATGTATTCTGCAAAGCACCATGCCATCTTCAGGACTATCAAGCCTCTAGATATTTTTGAAATAGAAAACAAAACAGACTAATTTATGCTTAGTTGACGTATTACCCAATAAATCAAGCAGAGACCATCAGAATTGGATTGCGTCTTTTTCCTTATTCCTGGCAGGTAGAAGAAACACATGCCTTTTAAATTCTGCATTTAGTTTGTACCGGTGAAACTCAAAAAATTAGAATATCGTGCAAAAGTTCATTTATTTCAGTAATGCAACTTAAAAGGGGAACCTACTATATGAGATAGACTCATTACATGCCAACCAAGATAGTTCAAGCCATGATTTGTCATAATTGAGATGATTATGGCTTACAGCTCATGAAAACCCCAAATCCACAATCTCAGAAAATTAGAATACTGTGAAAAGGTTCAATATTCTAGGCTCAAAGTGTCCCATTCTAATCAGCTAATTAAGCCATAACACCTGCAAAGGGTTCCCGAACCTTTAAATGGTCTCTCAGTCTGGTTCAGTAGGAATCACAATAATGGGAAAGACTGCTGACCTGACAGTTGTGCAGAAAACCATCATTGACACCTCCATAAGGAGGAAAAGCCTCAAAAGGTAATTGCAAAAGAAGTTGGATGTTCCCAAAGTGCTGTATCAAAGCACATTAATAGAAAGTTATGTGGAAGGGAAAAGTGTGGAAGAAAATGGTGCACAAGCAGCAGGGATGACCGCAGCCTGGAGAGGATTGTCATGAAAAGGCCATTCAAAAGTGTTGGGGACTTTCACAGAGAGTGGACTGAGGCTGGAGTCAGTGCATCAAGAGCCACCACACACAGAAACGGATCCTGGACATGGGCTTCAAATGTCATATTCCTCTTGTCAAGCCACTCCTGAACAACAAACAATGTCAGAAGCGTCTTACCTGGGCTAAAGAAAAAGAGAACTGGTCTGTTGTTTAGTGGTCCAAAGTCCTCTTTTCTGATGAGAGCAACTTTTGCATCTCATTTGGAAACCAAGGACCCAGAGTCTGGAGGAAAAATGGAGAGGCACACACTGTCCAGTGTGAAGTTCCCACAGTCTGTGTTGATTTGGGGAGCCATGTTATCTGCTGGTGTTGGTCCACTGTGCTTCATTAAGTCCAGGGTCAACGCAGCCATCTACCAGGAGATTTTGGAGCACTTCATGCTTCCTTCTGCATACGGGCTTTATGGGGATGCTGACTTCATTTTCCAGCAGGACTTGACACCTGCCCACACTGCCAAAAGCACCAAAACCTGATTCAATGACCGTGGGATTACTGTCCTTGATTGGCCAGCAAACTCACCTGACCTGAACTCCATAGAGAATCTATGGGGCATTGCCAAGAGAAAGATGAGAGACATGAGACTGAACAATGCAGAAGAGCTGAAGGCCGCTATTGAAGCATCCTGGTCTTCCATAACACTTCAGCAGTGCCACAGGCTGATAGCTTCCATGCCACGCTGCATTAAGGCAGTAATTGCTGCAAAAGGGGCCCAAACCAAGTACTGAGTACATATGCATGCTTATACTTTTCAGAGGTCCGATATTATTCTATGTACAAATCCATTGTTTTATTGATTGCATGTAATATTGCAATTTTTTGAGATTGTGGATTTGAGTTTTTCATGAACTGTAAGCCATAATCATCTCAATTATGACACATCACGGCTTGAACTATCTTGCTTTGCATGTAATGAGTCTATCTGATAAATTAGTTTCACCTTTTAAGTTGCATTACTGAAACAAATGAACTTTTGCATGATATTCTAATTTTTCGAGTTTCACCTGTATATTATAGCCCTGTGAGATTTAGTCTTGCTGCTTCACTTTAATTAGTGAACTCTAGTTCAGGATGACCCTTTATTCACTTTAGATGCATATATCCATAAACAGCAAATTATCAACTTCTTTTAACTTCAGGATATTTCAATATATGATGCAAATGTCCTACACTTTTTAGGGAATGCATGATTGGGCATCCTAATACTCAATATTTCATGGTCAAACATCTGTGCTATGTGAAGTTTTATTTCCATCACAATCATCCAGTAAATGTATGTAACCCTGTTGGGCTACCGGTATCATTAAAAATGTTGAATGTGTATCATTCAAATTTTCATGAGACCGTTTAGTATCTTACTCTGAATTTTTTTGAAGCTAGATTATAAAAAAAAGAAGAATCATACAAGATCTCATGATTTCTGCAGTCTTCATATAAATGAAGATTTGCTAATATCCCCAACCTTCTGGGATAGTACTATTTTTTTTTAAAAAAAGGAACAACTTGTAAGAATAACCAGAGAGTATAAATCAATAGAAATCTTTTTTACCTCTAGACATCACAGAAGCAACCTAGAAAGTCAACTGTCTTCCCCTAAAAACAAATCATATGACTTCTGGGGACAGAATAATTGAGAAAAGGCCATAGGAGCAGCTAAAAAATGTCACAGAAAGTGTTGACTTTCCTTCATGACAAAACAGGGTACAATCTGTACTGCTTAGAAGCAGAAAAACTTTGAAACAATTTAATAGTCAATAATCCCAATAAAATTATTTACTTATCACATTTTTACTTTTAAAATTTCTACTTACAGTGCTTACTGTATTTTTAAAAAAATTACACAGCTGAAGCTTGGCTTATTTACAAAACTGGTTTCAGACATGAAATTAAGCTATTTTCTTAAAAGAATAATCTACCTCCCCAAACTTCTTAATGCTAAAGTCATGGGTCTTAGATCCACAATACTATTTTGACTGCCATTCATTTTTAGGTATATTTCATTAGAAAAGCTGCTTTCACATGCCAAGCTCTATTTTAATATCAGTTTATAATGTATGGTTTTATAATAACTACTTAAGCTTTGAGAGACAGAGTGAGCATGACATATCGTGTGCAGTACACAGAAGTTTCTGAGCATGATATGTGATAAGTATATTTATAAAAGTGTGTTATGGGTGATTTTGTTTTGTTGTTACAGTCACTTAAGGCATGGAAAACATCAAGAAATAACAAGACAGAATTTCACCAGTAAAGAACAAAATTCTTCCTTGAGTTTTCAACTCCATAGTTTTGCTATGCTAAATAATTTTAGCACAGCAGAAATATTTCATTATTTAATTCCATTTTCCACGCAACTTAGTTCAAAGAGCACTCCATTTTTAAAGGTGAAGGTGAAAGCTTCAGTTTGGACTATAGTCCTTTATTTCCATTACTGTTTAAACTTTTCCATTATAAATTTTAATCAGATAAACTATATTGTGTTAACCTTTGCATATAACATCAAAAACCTCTATCCATAAGATTTTTTTCTTATTTCATGTAACTCTTATTCAATTTTATTATTATTATTTCATCTATTTCTTTCTGACTTAGTTACCATTATTCTCATTCTATATTTCTGCAAGGTTTTATTAATTCTCCCCACCCCCAAAAAAAAACATATACACACAACACACAAAACATAAAAATATTTTTGATAATTGCTTGTAAGATTTGTCACCTCGGTTGAGATAGCTATACTTTCTTTTTTATCATAAAACATTGTTTGTCTCAACTGTCAAAGAAGTGATGACTAAGGGCAGTACCATACTAAGTAACTTCTATATTAACTTCTCCAATTTTGACTCTTGCTTAATTCTATGTTATAAATAATCAAATTAAATTGAGTATATATTTGTTATTATTTGACAAAACTTTAAGGTCCCTTGTCTCCAAAGTTAATGAAAAAATAAGATTTCTGGGATAAATTCAACTTAATATAGTATAGATGTTTTAGGGTGCCACGACTCAATTAATCAAATTGATCCTTTAAAACAAGCTATTCTAAATAATGATTTTCCTTTTGGATACATTATTTCCGAATAATTTAGTGAGATTTGAAACAATAGATCTAAATATTAAAAACAAATACTATAATAGAAATTTTATAATAACATCAATACCATAATCTTATTAAACTCTTTAATTAAAACTCAATATTCTAAACCTCCCTCATATTATTAAATTTTAAAACCAATCATTATTAAACATTTCAACATTTTAATCTCTTATCAACTCTTAAACCATTTAAGTTTTCTATTTCTAATACGATACTACAATATCATCTTATGTACCTTGCAAAATCTCTTTGAAGAAATTATACTTTATCCTTTATCCCTAAAAAGATTCCTTTTATCCCAAATTAGAAAACAGTAACTAGAAACTTTCTAATTTCCAGTAGTCCATATCTTATAAAGTGTAGTCCAAAGATATCATATGTTTGAGGCCCATCTTTCTTAGTGTGCCTTTGTTATGTGGGGAGCTTTACTCTGCTTGTAAAATATATTGTCCAAATGTCTACATATGTAGGATAAATGCTCTAAAACTGTTGTATTATAGCTACAGTATATAGTATATATTGTATATACATACATACAGTCTTTTTCTCTGTTTCTCTCTTTCTCTCTCTCTCTCTCTCTCTCTTTCTCTCTGTGTGTGTATATGTGTGTGTGTGTGTGTGTGTGTGTGTGTGTGTGTATAGAGTGATATATATATATTTATTTTTATTTATTTTTATTTATTTATTTTATTTGCCAATTGTTTACAAGATAATAAGTATAAGTGTATACATAGTTGTGAATACATGAAATGGGTACATATAAGAAAAATAAAAGAAGAATAAGAGAAACAATAGGACAGGGACGGTAGGCACGTTGGTGCGCTTTATGCACGCCCCTACAGACCTCTTAGGAAAGGGGTGAGGTCAATAGTAGACAGTCTAAGGTTAAAGTTTTTGGGGTTTGGGGAAGAAACTACAGAGTCGGGTAGAGTATTCCAGACATTGACCACTCTATTGCTGAAGTCGTATTTCCTGCAATCAAGTTTGGTGCAGTTAATCTTGAGTTTGTATCTATTGTGTGCTCTTGTGTTGTTATGGTTGAAGCTGAAGTATTCATTGACAGGTAGGACATTGCAATGTATGATTTTATATACCATGCTTAAATCAGACCGAAGACGACGTAATTCAAGGTTTTCTAGTTCTAGAATTTCAAGTCTGGTGGCATAAGGTATTCTACAACGAGTAGAGGAGTGGAGAACTCTTCTTGTGAAATATTTCTGGAATTTCTCAATTGTGCTAATATCAGATACGTAATGTGGGTTCCAGACTGATGAACTGTATTCGAGTATTGGTCTAGCAAATGTTTTGTATGCTCTGGTTAGTAGTGTGATATTACCAGAGAAAAAGCTACGTAGGATTAGGTTAACAACTCTTAATGCCTTTTTGGCTATGTAGTTGCAGTGGGCTCTAGCACTTAGATCATTAGAGGTGAGTATTCCAGGTCCTTTACAGAGCTTGGGTCATCAACAAGATCTTGACTATTCAGCTTGTATTTTATTTTCTGATTTTTTTTGCCAATATGTAAGACAGAGCATTTATTTGTTGAGATTTGAAGTTGCCATTTGTTTGACCATTCTGATACATAGTCAAGATCTTTTTGTAGGGTAGCAGTATTGTCTGTGGTATTGAACAGCTTTACATCATCAGCGAAAAGAACGCAATTGCTCTTAATATGATCACAGAGGTCATTTATTTTTATTTTTTTTTAAAACAAGTTTTATTAATTTTTAAAACACACAAATTATCATTATTCATTACATGTTTAAACCTTTTTCCATTGTAAATTTAACAAGTCAGATAAATTATGATTCTGTTTTAAACCATTTCCATATAATATACCAAAACCTCTTATTCAATTTCTCTTTACTTCTCTTTACTCTTATTCAATATCATTATTATTATTTCATCTGATTCTTTCTGACTTAGTTACCATTATTCTCATTCTATATTTCTACAAGTTTTTACCAATTCTCCCCCAATAAAGACATATACACACAACACACAAAACATAAAAAAAATCTTTTTGGAAAGTAACTTGGACCCAGGTGTCTCTCTCTTCATGGACTTCAATTATATTCATGCTCATCTTACATATCATTACTTATTTTATTTACCATTCTAAGCCTTCTATATTAACTTCTCCACATATTTCACACTTCTTAATTCTACCTTAATTAATCATCTTAGTTTAAATCATTATATTTGTATCTTTTGTCCATTTTTTATCATCCCTTTGTCTCATCGCTTATGAAAAAAAAGAAAATCAGTTTCTCCTGAAATCATTAATCAGAGTATGATGCCTTTCTATCTCCCCCCTAAGTTAATCAAATTAATCTTTAAAATAATATCTAATACCCAATCAGATTTTGCTTGGTACATTCTATCTAACTAATACATCCAACACAATTAAGTGCATAATTAGACAATAAATCCAAATATTAAAAAGAAATACTATAATAAAAATTTTATAATAACATCAATACCATAATTTTATTAAACTCTTTAATTAAAACAATATTCTAAACCTCTCCTATTATTAAGTTTTAAAGCCAATCATTTTTAAACATTTTAACATTTTAATCTCTTATCAACTCTTAAACCATTGCAATACTACCATCTCATCTTATGTACCTTGCAAAATCTTTTTTTTTTTTTTTTAAATTATACTTTATCCATTATCCATAAAAATTCCTTTTTCCATTTAATTTCAAAACATTGTAGCTTTTCTCCACCTTTTCCCTTTCTTTCTTCTCCCAACAAACCTTTCTACCCCCTTCTTCTAGCCTCTGCCTTACCGGCTTCCCTTCTCTGTCGTATTTCTTTTCCCCTTTGTTTACAATCCTCATATTGGTTTTGCACTTTATTTTTCCCTTTCTTAAATGTTTTTTAGATCTTAAGTCCTTAAGTCCTTTAGTTTTCTTCTTTTCTCTTCTTTTCTTTTCTTTCTCTCTTCCTTTTTCTGGATCAAATTCTGAGATTCATTAAAGATGGCTCCTTCCTTTCTTTCTTGTTCCTCTGCTGTCTTCATCTGTTGTAATTTTTGTTGATAATTAGTAAGCGCCATTTCTAAGAAAAGGAAAGCTTCTTCCACACCATCTTTACCATTTTTTTTTGCTTGTTCATATTCTTTTCTTAGTTCCTCAACAGAAAGAGCCATTATAAATTTTTTCTTTTCTTTTCTCCTTTTTTCTTCTTACAACAACCAGAATATTCAAAAGAAAATAAAAAAGATAAAACAGTCCCAAAGTTATCAATCAGTCCAAACCAAGGCAGAGTTCTCACATTCTCCTTCTGGGGTAATATCAATCAAAGAGAAAGAAAGTCCAAATCTGTTTAAAATCTTATTACAATATATTCTAGTCTTCAAATCCTTAAGGCATCTGCTCCAACAAAATCTTAGCATACAAATATTTTCTTTTTAATCCTCTCTCTTCCCACTCATCGCTTAAACCCAATTTCCACCTAAAAAAATAGGTTTCTTAATATCCAGTTATTTATTCCGTAGGAAAAGAGGGAAAGCTATCCTTTCAGCACTTTCAAGCAGCCGCTTTTTTCCTCTTCTGGCAGGTATTATTCAGAAAGTCATACTTTTCAGGAATTTTATTAAATATGTCTTAGAGTCCTAGGAGCCAAGAAAAACTTTCTCCTCTCAATCACTTTCTCCACTTCCTCCTGCGCATTCTTACCCGGCTGCCAGCTTCTTTGTGGCGGCCATTACGGACCGCCGCTGCACCGTCCTGGGAAAAGGGGGTTCTGCCGGCCAGGAAGGGGGTCTGCAACACCCCAGTCCCTTCTCCGGATCCCCCTACCTTCAGCTGCCCCTGCAGGGCAGCCTAGCTCCGTACCCGTGTGGGTCAGAGCCCCAAAACGGCTAGCGCGGCAGGGATCGCGCAAGCTTCGCAAATCCCTGCCGCTCGCGAAGCCGACAAACCGGAAGCCCAGAGAAAAAACTACGTAGGATTAGGTTAACAACTCTTAATGCCTTTTTGGCTATGTAGTTGCAGTGGGCTCTAGCACTTAGATCATTAGAGGTGTGTATTCCAAGGTCCTTTACAGAGCTTGCGTCATCAACAAGATCTTGACTATTCAGCTTGTATTTTATTTTCTGATTTTTTTGCCAATATGTAAGACAGAGCATTTATTTGTTGAGATTTGAAGTTGCCATTTGTTTGACCATTCAGATACATAGTCAAGATCTTTTTGTAGGGTAGCAGTATTGTCTGTGGTATTGAACAGCTTTACATCATCAGCGAAGAGAACGCAATTGCTCTTAATATGATCACAGAGGTCATTTATGTAGAGTATGAAGAGAGTTGGTCCTAGAACACTGCCTTGGGGGACACCACTATTGACAGGTACAGAATTTGATAGGACGCTCCCAATTTTGACCATTTGTTGTCTGTTTGCCAGGAATGCTTCTATCCAGTTATTCAGTTGTCCAGAGATACCATAGGATTTTATTTTTAGGAGTAGTTTGTCGTGTACCACTGAATCAAAGGTTTTACAGAAGTCTATGTAGATTGCGTCTATTGCTTTGCCCTGGTCGAGTTGTGTCGTCCATATGTTTTTGCAGTGTAAGAGTTGCAGATTACAGGATAGATTTTTTCTGAAACCAAATTGTTTATTGGAGAGTAGGTTGTTTGTCTCTAAGTGGAGGATGATGGATTGGTTAATAATTGATTCCATAACTTTACAGGTGACGCAGCATAAGGAGATTGGTCTGTAATTTTCAACTAGGCTTGGGTCTCCCTTTTTGAAGATGGGGATGACTGTGGCTTGTGACCATAGGTTAGGCAAGGAGCTGGTCCTGAAAGATTTTTCAAAGATTATGCTTAGAGGTTCAGCTATGGCAGTGGATAGCTTTTTTAAGAAGTAGGCACATATTCCATCAGGTCCAATAGATAGAGATGGTTTTAGATTGCGTAGTGCTTTTTCAACATTGTCTTCTGTAAAATCGATATGTATTAGATCATTGTTGTTATCTGTGGTACGGCTAGGAAATTCTGGGCATGATCCATTGCTGTTTACAAATACTGAGCTGAAGAATGTGTTAAAGAGGTTGGCTTTAGTGGTGTTGGGATAGACCTTGAGTCTTTTAGTTTGTTGTTTACAAAATTGTAAAAAGCACGGGTGGAATTGGTGCTTAGAAGGTTTTCCTCTTGTTTAATGTGATAATTGATGCATTCGGTCTTTATCTGGTGGCATAAATTTTTGTATCGGCTTTTGAAATTGGCAACGTGACCAGATTTGTTTTTCCGCCAGAGTGATCTCTTTTTGGATTGAAGTTTCCTTATTGTTATGGGTAATCTGCTTTTTGTTTTGTTTTGGGAGTTGTTGTTGGTACATATAGTTTGATTACTCTTTTGACTTCAAGTAAAAATATGTTGTAATGGTCTTCAACAGTATTGCATCCAGTGAATAGAGATTGCCAATCAAGGGATGAGAGATCGTTGTCTATAAGATCATAGTTGCCTTTTTGAAGTTACAATTGGGGATTACATCATTGTGGTGATTTTTGTGTGGGCGTATGTTGAGACAAAAGTCAATCATATTGTGGTCACTGCTGGAAAAGGGTTCTTTAGTTTGTATTCCGTAAATTAAATTCAAACTATTGCAGAAGATGAGATCGAGGCAGTTGTTTAGTCTAGTGTTGTTGGTTACTAGTTGTTCCAGTCCCAGATTTGTAATAGCATTGTAGAAGGTTGTGTGTATGATTTCAGTTGTACATTCATTTAGGGTCCAGTCAATATGAGGTAGATTGAAATCACCAAGAAAGATAAAAGGGTATGGGCAGGATGCAGCCCATGTTAGTAATGTATTTAGCTTGTTTACATGTTCGATGTCATAATCAGGTGCTCTGTAACATAGTAAGAATCGAATTGTGATATTTAAGGATAGTTCACAGATGATGGTCTCAGGAAGAGCAAGCTCCTGGGTAACTTGGATATTTTTTAGATGTAAGGACTTTTTATAGAAGATAGCAACACCACCTCCTCTACGAATTTCACGATCTGATCGGTAAACATGATAGTCCCTTACTGTGGTAATGGAGTCAGGGAGAGATGCATTGAGCCATGTTTCACAGACAAATATATTGTCGAATTTAGCCATATTTAGTAGGAGGAAAAATTCAGGTATTTTATTCACGAGGCTTCTTGCATTGAGTAGTTTGCATTTAAGGCCAGTAGTAGTTGGAATTGAGGTAGTTAGGGCGTGCATGCCTAGTCTTGGGTGATGGTGGATCGGTTGAGGTAGGGTTGTGGTTGAGGGTTAAAGCTGAGTTGCGGGTTGTGTGGCTTACTTTTGATACAGTCAGCATGGTAGTCAATGTACAGGTCCTTCTCTCCATTGTCTAGACGTTTTTGAGTTCAGTGCGGAGTACACGGGAGCGGGCACGTTGCTGTATGGTTAGGTCAGGCGACAACGGAGGTTCTTATGGTTGGTGTTGGTTTTGGCGAGTGAATTTATAGTGTAAATGAATTTACGTTTGCTTGATTCATTTTTGCAAATGACCCTGCACAAGCGTGGGGCCACAGAGCCGTCTCTGTTTTTGAGCTCTCGGCCAATGCGGGAAATGTCAAGTATTTCATCAGCGGAGATGGTTGATGCTTGATAATCACTGATGATGTTTCGGACAGTTGTGATGTCATCATTGTCATTGATGACCTCTAGACCAAATAAGATGGCGTTTGGACGTTTCCGTTCACGCTCAACGGCTTCTCTGATGAGGATTGGGATATCAATATTTGTCTGGGTTGTGTTTATTTGTGGATTGGGTTTTGGATTGGGTTGTGGTTGTTGGGTAGAGATGTGGTTTGTAGCTATTAGATGTTCAGGTTTTTGCGTTGTGTCTTTTTTTTCAAGGTTGGATATTCTTTCTTTTACGGCGTCCAGGGATGCTACTATGGTGTTAAGGGATGTTTCAATGGTTTCGATGGTATCAACTCTTTCAGACAGATCCAGTTTGGGTCTGCATGATTTGCAGAGATATGGAAACTCATTGGATGATTCTAGGTATTGAATCATTTGCTCAGGTAATCCCAAGCAGTCATGATGAGCGTATTTTTTACACAGAGAACATTTGATGGAGTTTTCATTATCCTTTAGATTTTTGTAGCATTTAAGGCATGTGCAGGAGTCTTGTGGTTCATTGGTGGGGATTATCTTCTCTTTAGGTTGTGGTTTGGCGTTGGATTTTCTTTTTTGCATGGTAGGTTTGTTAAGATAGTACGTTGATTGAATTAATTAAAGGAACAATTTTGGGTAATCTATATAGCCAATATCACATCAAACAATCAATTGCAGTAATCTCTCTAGTCAGATAATATTCCTGAGCAACAATCAGTCTAATCAATTAATTACTCTAATCACTAATCAATTAATTACACTAATCATTAATCACACTGTTCATTTAAATTCACTAAATCATTGATTTTACTATTCAATTAAATTACATGAATCTTGATCTTTTAAACTAGTCAGTAATCACACTATTTGCACTAAACACTCTAATCACACTAATCAATTAAAACAATAAATCAATTAAACCATTAATAAAATATTTTATAGAAATTGATTATCTAATCGTTGATATAGGTGATGAGGTAGAAAAGTTGTAAGTTTTGAGGTAATGAATTAATCAGTGTTTGATTAAAGTAATGAGGTAGTATTAAGAGTCTGCAAGGAAAGGGTTAATTGTTTTACTAGCAGCTGTAGTTGACTGAATGAGAGGAATTTATTGCTCTTTGTAATAGCAGATTGCTATTACTCTGTAAACAAAAGGTTGTAACACGATGTTCAAAGGGTTTTTATCCGAGTGAAGGAAAGGGCTTCACTTCTAAGAACAGAGGAAACCAACTATTCTTCTCTCCTTTTTGCAAGCAGACTTTGATTCAGCAGAGACAAACTGAACAATTCACAGGGAGGCAACAGGAAACTTTTTGTTTTTGTTTTCCCTTGATGAATGAGATTTCTGGGCCCCTCCTAGTTAACTAAATACAGTTTCAAAGTTTGTTGCTTTTAAGAGAAAGAGGCACGTCTTGCACTGGCAATTCAAACAGTTTATATTTTTACTGTGTAGACTCAGATTTGTATTGAGCATTCACTCCTGGCTTCAATATACTTCTGCTTCTATCACTCCTGGCTTCAATATACTTCTGCTTCTATCACAGGAAATAAAATTGCTTCCAATCTTCACAGGAGTTCAGTTATAACAATATTTCCCTACTTATTGGGAGTCCAAAGTTACTGTCCTTTTAAAAGATGGAGTCCGGATTAGCAATTTGGTGAAGAGAGAAGAGGGAAGTGGGGGCGGCAGGGGGGAAGCAGTCTGCTTCACACCCTGGCTGCAAACTTCTGAAGACAGACTCACAGCTCCCAGTGCTCACCGCCCTGCAAGGATGGGATGAATCTCACCGCCTCACCGCACTGCAAGGATGATCATAGAGCCTTCGGTACTGGCGATCCCCACCGCCTTACCTTCTGCACGTCCCCAGAGGCTTCCTCTTTTCCCTGCCTTTTTTTTTTCCGGGGCGTCGGACGGCGGAGTGAATCGAAGCTTTGTTGCCTGGCACCCTCCGGCCCTCTGCACGTTCTCAGAGGCGCTCTCTCTGTCTCTTTCGGGCACTGTCCGGCTCTCTGCACGTTCTCAGAGGCTCTGTGCCTTGTCTGCCCCTAGTTTGGGGGCGTCGCTCAGCGGAGTGGGCAGAAGGGAGCCCCGACTTTGGCGTCCGGGATCCTCTGGCTCTCTGCACGTTCTCAGAGGCTTTCTCCATGCCTGCCTCTTCTTGAGGGGAGGTGGGAGGCGTTGGACGGCGGGGGAGGGCGGGGGGGAGCGGCTCTTCTCCCCACGCTGTCAGAGGAGCGTGTCCAGGGGAATCTCCCCCAGGGGTGTATATACTTGCAATATTTTTATTTAGTATACAGTATTAAAAATCATCCAGTATTGCAAGTATAGAAAATAGTTGACTATAAAAATGATTTTTTAAAAAATAGGGCTTTTAAAACTTTTTTTCCTATGAATAGAATGGAATGGAATGGAATGGAATAGAATAGAATAGAATAGAATAGAATAGAATAGAATAGAATAGAATAGAATAGAATAGAATAGAATAGAATAGAATAGAATTCTTTATTGACCAAGTGTGATTGGACACACAAGGAATTTGTCTTGGTGCAAATGCTCTCAGTATACATAAAAGAAAAGATACATTTGTCAAGAGTCAAGAATCATTATGTACAACACTTAATACTAGTCATAGGGTACAATTAGCAATCAAATAATACTAGGAAACAATCCGTATAGATTGTAAGGATTCAAGGAACAAAGTTACAGTCATACAGTCACAAGTGGGAGGGGATGGGTGATAAGGAGTGATGAGAAGATTAATAGTAATAGTAGTGCAGACTACAAATGAGATATTTATATTACATGCATCTCTACGCCTTTGAGCTATATTAAGAACTATTTCAGAAGAAGTGTCAATTTTTTATGGTAAGAAATCTCAAGTGCACATTTTTTTAAAGACACTAGTGGAAGACCTCTTTTTTCTTCTTTTCAGATAAATTATGCATATGATAATCTGACAAAAATTTAAAGTTCCCAAGGTTTCTTCACTGAAGTTTTATTACTAGGTAGATGTAGATTGTGTTTTTTTTTTTTTTCACAACCTTCTGGGTAATCCCCTTATACATTAGGTTTTCTGCTATGTCCATTGTGAACAATTTGTTAAAAATCCTTATCTGGAGCAAACATTGTGCTAGAATATCAAAACTCACAGCAATAAAGTAATTAATCCATATCTTGTAATGATATTCACTATAATAATACCCTTCTTGTGTCAAATTATTTCTTTCTGTCTAGGAATGGATAAAACTCCATAACAAAACTCTCTGACCTGGTACTCCTATGCACCATACACAACTTTCACAGCATCTCTTATACAACCTCATGCATCTTTCTTAACCAGAGCTGGCCCAATGTGGCTTCCATGACCTGGGGAGCACCTGTTGTGCATTCCCATGTATGTTGTTTGAACACCATGCCTCCCCTGACCTGCACAACATTTCTTGCATACTTCCAAGCATTCCAAGCCATTCTTCTAAACTTGCATCACCCCTCTTGCACAGCCTACCTGACCTTCATGCACTGCTTGCACACTTCTGTAACCCTCTCCTTGATTGTGTTAATATGAGATAAATTCTCTATACAATTATCTCCTTGTGAATCATTAAAATTGATGCAGACTTTTGTGCATATTTTTCAGTGTATCAACTACTAGCTTGCCTTGATTTCTGGCAGGAGTGGGATGCAAATATTTTTACTACTGGTTCTGTGGGTGTGGCTCGGTGGGAGTGGCTAGGTGGGCATGGCCATGTGACTGGGTGGATATGGCTTCTTCTTTTTTTTGCAGCACCCTCGCCCGCAGTCCATTTTTTTTGCCTCCTGGGCCTCAGGAAAGCCTCATGGGAGGCCATTTTTGCTCCCAGGAGGCTTCCCTGAGGCCCAGGAGGCAAAAAACAGAGTGCAGGAGGGCCTGTGCACCCCTTTTTGCCACCTGTGCCTCAGGGAGGCCTCCTGGGTGAAGCAGTAAGACAGCGAGGCACAGCTGATCCCAGCACAGCTGATCGTCGGAAAAGCTGATCATCAGGAGGAAAAAGAAAAAAGAAATACCAGTTCAGCCAAACTGGTAGCTGTTTTTTTACTACTGGTTTGGATGAACGATAGCATTTTTTACTACCAGTTCGGCCGAACTGGGCCGAACCGGTAGAATATCACCACTGATTTCTGGTATATGCTCTTTTATTCATAGAGCGTTGCCTTACATAGTGTCAGGATTCTGGTCTAGCTTGTATCCTTTGGACATAGCATGGCTTGACAAACTGAGGCCTTTAGTCACAGGTTATGTATGTTGCAGTAAAAATTCATTCAATTGCTTACCCCATAACTCTATGTTGGCAGGCCTGTGCTTAAAGATGTCAAGGATTGAATTTGAGAATTTGTTTATGTAAGCACTATATTTACTCATTATTCTAACCAATATCTTAGTTTATTTTGGCTCAGAGTACTGAGTTAACTTATCTGTTGGGTTTGGTAAATATAATTATGACTTAGGATAAGTGAAGCCAGCCAAATGGTCTATTCAATAAGCAGCCATTATTGTCATGAGTTGTTTTATTGTTTAAATCCAGCTGTGACTCATTATTGCAAGTTGGATCTGGTTAAACTAGTTACTCTTAGTTAGAATTAAGTAGCTATGACTATTATTCCATAACACTCATAATCACAATCAGTATTAATTGCACACATATATTTATCTTTATGATCAACTAAGTTACATCAATTTGTATTTTTGGTAGGTATAGGAAGTCTGCTTTACTATCATGGGAGATCTGTAGTAAGAGATTGATCCTCTAGGATTTTGTCTAATCCCCTTTAATGTCTTCTTAGATTTCATTTCGTAAGAAATGAAAGCCTTTTGTTAGTTACAATTGGATCTTGAATCTTGGATATTTTAGTTTTAGACAAAATGGCTAAAATTCAAAATGGAACAAATTGGCTCTGTTTATATGTCATGCATAAGTTGACCAAAGGGGATTTAGCATGTTATATATAGTAAACAGTAAAACCCTGTTTGGGGAATAGAGAATGTTATTTAGGCCTTTCTGGTGCTACACTATTTTTTTCCAGTTAGCCAGGACATCAGGAGTTTGTCAATGTATATTTCTTTTAGTTTTTAATAAATGATTTCATAGTACTCTGGTGTTATATTTTATTTATATATATTACTCTGGTTCTTCAACAGAAATAATATTTAACAAGT
Source organism: Notechis scutatus (assembly GCF_049901735.1). Classification (NCBI taxonomy): domain Eukaryota; kingdom Metazoa; phylum Chordata; class Lepidosauria; order Squamata; family Elapidae; genus Notechis; species Notechis scutatus. The sequence goes on from NC_142012.1 coordinate 119,266,012, forward strand.
AATAATCACTTAATATTAACATAAAGTTTGTGTCAATATGTTAACATTAATTTAATATTAATTACACAATCATTATATCAAATATTTCTCCATTTACTGTCTTTAACACCAATAACCTTGCAATATATGTGGCAAATATTTGTAGCTCAGGTGTAGGATAAAGATAAAGGTTCATTCTCTGAGCTTGTGGGATGGTTTCTGAACATTTCATTACCAGGCTAGGTAACACCATCAACAGATTTTGGGGGTTGTCAGTGTTCTTCTGTTTATAAGAGCTTAGTATGGTCAGTAGCTCTTGTGATGGTGAGGTCATGTCAGATGAGGTTCCATCAGGTCTGGGTCCTGTGATGGGTCTTGTGATGGGTCAGGTGTAAGTCACTAGTGAGTCTTGTGATGGATCTGGTGATGAGGAAGTTACATCAAGTGAGGGTCATTGCTAGGTGAAGGGGCTTGTGTGGGTTGGTTAAGGGTCAGTGCTGTTTCTGGTTGGATGTGTGGTTGATTTGTGTAGCAATAACCTTCCCTAATCATGTGAACCCACCATCAGTTTTTTTATACAAACTCATAACATATTATGATGAAAATCTAAGTTTCATCATAGCATCAAAATGGATTTTCTCACGATTCAAACAGCCATTTGCTTTAAAAATAAATGTAGGTTATATGTGTGGAAAAGTTTTCATTATTCAACAGCTCTATGATAATATAGGTTGCTTCTTCCTATGTGGAAGTACATGAACATTTTGCCTTCGTCATGAAAAGCTTTCAGATATGCCATATCTCTCTCATTATAATTCAAGGCTATTCTTCAGTCCATGATCTTTCCCCATTTACCTACAGATGCTCTTTATTATACTCACTCTTTCCAGTTCAGTTTATTTATCTTGTGCTATTTATTAATTGGATGTTTGCTGTGTTCTGTTTCACTTTGTTTCTTTTTAATAAATTGTGTTGCAATTTTGTAATCTGACTACTAATTTGAAGCAATTTATGAAACTAGCAATTCAGTGGAAGTCACCTCTTTCATACATATACACAAACCATATTTATCTGAAAGTTTTCTTTGAAACTATCTCAACTGTCTTTGGTAATTATCACTATATTTCATTAGTTGTGCAGTTTGTTTTTATTGAACAGCATAGTTACAATTCTATGAGTAAACAGTCTGCCAAAACAAGAGCAGATTGTTTGCTTTACTTCAATATTGTCAGTCTTCTTAAAAACAATTATTTAAAATAGAAAGATAGGATTGTGGCATGGTCCTATGTTTCTAAATATCTTGCATCTTCAACTTTTATTACTGTTAAGAAAATATGAAAACCATGTACTATTTTTGTTAAATTGGTCATTCTCAGACCATGTATTCAGCCAGCAGAGTTCATTTAACAGAATATAGTGATATTGAAAACAGTAATTAAAGCCATTACTTTCATAGAACATTTGCCATGGACAACCACTTGCACCCACATTCAGAGGTAGAATTAACGTATTATCTGTTGCTTGAACTCTCTTATAGAAAGGAGTTCATTTAAATACCATTCTACATAGATGTTAATTTTCCAGCTTGGACAGTCAAGAGATTAAAATTCTAAATTTCCCTATTTAATAAAGGTCTGTATTTTTTATGTTTAAGAGAAAGAAACCCATCATAATCTACTAGTGCTGATTTTCTCATAAATCCAGGGGAAATATAAGTCTACTTACTCTTTATTTATCAAGAATAGAAAGAAATAGTACCCAGATATGGGATTACTCAATTTTTCTTTCAGACTGTTTCATAGCTCTTCATTATTGTATTTCATGACTTTAAAGTAGGTCCAAGCAGGAAACAATCTTCGAACTAGATTATAATTTTGGCTTCCAAATAGAAAATCATTTATTCCAGTAGCCTACCTAAACCTGCAATAATATCCAGTTTTGTTTTAGTTTGCTTTAAAAATGTTGAATCCAATGTATATGAGAAATCCATTGCTTTTTAAATTTACCAATAGTTAGCATTTTAAGAAAAAAAGGTAATCATAAAACAGTTGGTACTGAAAATGTGCCTATTCTCAAAATAGAGGTTGTAAAGATTTTCTACCCCTAATTTCTCAAAGAGGGAAATAAATAGAGGGGAACAAATAGAAAACAGGGATAGTCAATATGTGGAGAAGAATATGTGGGGATTCAATTCTTTATGAAGGAAAATAGAATATTTTTTATAGAATATTTTTTATTGGCCATGTGATTTGACACACAAGGAATTTGTCTCTGGTGCATAAGCTCAAAGTAATAAATCATAAATTATAAGATACAATCATAAATCCTAAGATACAATCAACAAAGTGATAGTCATAAGATATCAATAGAAGTAGGTGAATAGAAGAAAGATGAGAAGGATAATAGTAGTACAACCTTTACTACATGGTTAGATATCTTTAGAGGCATAATACATGCTTGTTTTGGCATGCAATGTCCTATAGCAGCATCCTGAGGGGAGCTGAAAAATGGATATGAAACACACCCATTCCTGTCCACCACTTCCAGTGGTTTCTCCAAGAGCATGCTATGGGGTTCCCCCCCGCCCTTATTTATTCTACCAATTGGAGAAAAATATTGATATGGGGGAGGAAAGCTGTCTTCTATGGTGGACTGAAGCAGGGAAATAAAAAGTTTGCTAAAACGTCAGAATGGTCTTACAGGTTTAGTGCTTCCATTACCTTCCATTCCAGTCATAGAAGTAGACTTTTAGAACAGACAGAATACCCTTTGTATATTATGACTGTAAGATATCATTCTGAATCCAATTTAGAGATTTGAAAACAACCTCATTTGACTTGGTCTGAGTTGCTTCCTATTTGTATTGAGAGCCAAATCTGAGATGATGTTTGGAGATCCAGACTTGAATCTTTCAGAGTTGAATAGGAGATTCACAAGAGAGATAGAATATTCATGGTGAGGTGGGCATTTAATAAGTAAACATGCAAGTAAGCAAGCAAGCAAGCAAATAAAATATGAATTCAATAGCAATAGCACTTAGACATATATACTGCCCCATAGCACTTTTCAGCTCTCTCTCAGCACTTTACAATGTCAGCATATTGCCCCCAACAACATTGTCCTCATTTTAACGACCTTGGAAGGATGGAAGGCTGAGTCAAACTTGATCCAGTCAGGATCAATGATATTTGGAAGTACACCATATGTTTTCTATTGAAGAAAGCCTGGATATATACATACTGTATATATTTTAGAGAAATAAATTCAGGAAGTTTGTATTAGCTTTCATACATGCATGCAGAAAAACACAAACATTTGTTGTAGATGACATTTACAGAAACAGAACTGCCAAAATGTGAAGCAATTTTTCTGCCACTTACTCTGTCAATGCTCTAAAAAGAACCTTTTTTATATAGAACTAAGACAGTCCATAAAGCTGGACTTTAACTATTACACAAGACTTACAGTAAATCATATTTATCTGTTATCCCTTCATTTTTCTCCCCTTGCTCAAATTAAAGAAGACTTTTTACAGAAATGTTACCTTTTTGCGGCTTTTGAAACACTAAATTACTCGCAGATGTAAGAAAATGTTTAGATTTAGTTATGATAATTTTAAGGAACTGCTCCTTATTTTTCTCTGAAACCCACAGAAGTGCTTCCAAACGTCTATTCCACTATAAATTTGGCATTCAGCCAAGTCCAATAAACACTACCACTAGGTAAATAAATGTACATAAAAGTGTATGCTGACAAACTTGTATGTTCAGATGAATGTCTCTTTGCTTCTATTATTTTTTTCTGACAGTTGAATATAAAATGACTGTATTAGGTATTTGAGGGTGCGTTTTTTGTTTGTTTAATTTCAATGTGTGCAATACTTAATGTATAAATAAAACAGAAATTACACATAGTAATAGTAAAATACAATTAAAAGAAAATTAAAATTATAAATTAAATCAAAAGAAACCCTGCTGACAATTAAGAAATGGGGGAGAATTAGTTTTTGTCATCTTCTTAATTACTGGTAGAGAAGAAGCTAAAACATCTCCTTGGAGATAGGAAACTTTTGTAGATATTCCTAAACTACAATTCCCTTCTAGCAGCTACATTTATATGACCAAGGATGTCAAGGATTCTAGCAGATCCTAGTTCAGGACTATCTGGAAGAGCCCAGATATTGCTGAATTATAACTTGCTGCTCCAGTGTTACTTGTTTTGTCCTTACATGAATGTAGCATTACTAGAATTGTAGTCAAAAATAAAACAGATCTGACTGAACTCTGATTCAACATTATAGCAATAACAATAGCACTTAGACTTATATACCACTTTATAGTGCTTTATAGCCCATTCTAAGTGGTTAACGGAATCAGCCTATTGCCCCCAACAATCCTCATTTTACCCACCTCAGAAGGATGGAACGGTCGTCATTTTACCCACCTCAGAAGGATGGAAGGCTGAATTAACCTTGACCCTGGTGGGATTATGTATACTAAACATTCAGAAAGAATGCGTAGCACTACAAGATCCTACAGGCAAGTTCTTCCTTTCTCTCCTTTCATACTTTGTGGTCATTTGGTTCTAGTTACTAGCCATGGGTAGAAGTCTTCAGTCCCCTCTGTACATAGCAAACTTTGCAGCAGGTGGTCTAGGTACATTGCTAACTTCATTGCAAAATGAATGTAAAATGCCCAGGCTTGGCTTAGGTATGCATGGTCAGTGCCAAGGTTATTAACAAGACACTTGCCTAGGGTGATGCAGAGTTCATTATCTGTAGAACATTGTGAGAATGGGTGAACTGATGGCAAAGCAGCTGCTGCGTAGGATTTAACCCAGGGGGGGATAGGGATTTATACAGACAGGGAGATCCATAGCTGCAGGAATTTCTACTCCATTTATTTTTATTAAGCCTCATAAACACTGAATCGTATATCCACCTCCACTGGGAGACTTGTTCATAGACTTATATGGCTCATTATATGATGTTCTTTTACACTATTCATCTTAAATGCCCTTGTTCTTAATAAGTTCCATTCCTCGTCCAAATTATGGACTTATAATCTATCCCGTGTTTTGTCATCTTACTATAGCCATGCTTTAAATCTATTTAGGGATTATTAGACAATAGGCAATTAAATATTACTTTAAAGGGACTTCAAATCCCAGAGGATATCACAAAGTGGGTGGAAACTAGAACTTATTTCTTAGTTGTTTCAGAGGAGAATTGGAGTTATTCTGTTTTGATATTGGTGCTCTCCTTATTTAAGGGTTAAAATGACATTTTCTTATGTTTCCTGTTCCAAATACAATTGATTTTTGAGAGCTGCAATTAGAGGAGCCTCAGACACTTCTAGTCTCAGAATGCAAACTTATCAAACACAAGATAGATTCTTTAAGTCATCCATGTTCTTACTGCACTAGTGAGGGTGATATTGGATTCAGAATAAGGATGGCTTAACTACTGCTGTTCATGAAGCTATAAATATGTCTATATGTTTATGAATAAATGTACCACTTGCAGATGTGTATTAATATAGCTTGTTCAGTTGGCAAATCATTTCCAATGCAGTGTGTATACAAGCAACTTTCATTCACATTGCCATTGTTTGTTGACCAAACAGCTTCTATTCTGATGCCATCCTAGAAACAAGGAACTGTTTGTGAGGACAAAATTTAAAGCTTGTTTTCTGATTTGCCTCCAATTTAATAAACCAATTCTCCCTTGAATGGGCTGAGAAAGCAAGGTGGAGCTAAGGCAAGGCTGTGTTTTTTTAAAAGTGACATTAATAATGGAAGAAATATGCAGGCTACTTTTTTCTAGTCAGGAAGTGTGGAAGAAATCAAAGGCTGTTATGTGTAATGCCATAGTTTCTCATAGCTTGCATATGCTGCCTTCTGAGTGACAGTATTCCATTAAACATAAACAATCATAATTTCAGAGTGTGATATGTCTTACAAAAAAACAATACTCTTGAATTAAGTCAGCTGATTTTCTGTCATTGTTTTACAAGTGTCACATTGAGCAATGGCATGAGACTAACCATAAATGACTGACATCATAATAAGATTATGTTTAAATTTCTTAGTAGGTATTAGTAGTAGGTGTTCTGGCTATTATTTTCAGGTTAATAGGTACTGGATTATTACAATGGCAGAAATCTATAGAGGACATAACCCTCCCCTCAATCATATTTTTTCATCAATTGTATATCTGCATAACAAATCTAGTTAATTATGGTTACACTTATGTAGCTATAAACTATCCTTCGGAAATATTTGTACCAATTGCTGTGTCAGTGTGTATACCAAAATTGCTGCATTGGCACTGATGCAGTCAATATGATTCTCTATAAATTATAGACAGATAGTTAATAATTTGTAATATTATAATAAAATATTTTCCATGCCTTTGTTTCTGCTCATTTATCTGGTCTTCGTGCACATGGAATTTCAGTTTATGATAGAAAGTTGGTTACTCAGGTAGCCAAGACCACTCGTGATTTAGTTCCATAGACTTCATTATAGGACTATTAAAATGCATTGTGTGCCATGCACTGCACATATGTCCTATTTGGATGTAAGAAAAAACTTGCAACCCTGCAGTATAATCTCTATATTATAAATTTTCGTTTGCAACAAATACCATAATGCCTATGGATAAGCTAGGCTATGAATGTGCTCGTGGCATCCTAACCAAAATATGTCAAACTGACTGAGTTGACATAAATGTCTTTCCTGTTACTAAGTAATGTGACATTCATTCAGCTGCAACTAAGGCTAGTAACCTGATTGACAGCTTCTCTATCAGTGGTGGTATTCAGCCGGTTCGCACCAGATCAGGCAAACTGGTAGCAAGGATTTGGCATGGGTCGCCGAACCGGTAGTAAGTTCTGACTGGCCATGTCCTTGACCTGGTCACTGCTGGCTTGCTTGCCCCACCTGCCCGATGCTTACTTACCCCACCTGCCTGACGCTTGCCCCTTAAGGTATTTCTTTTTTTTCCCCTTCTGACAAACAGCTATTCATATGATCAGCTGTGTCGGGATTCCCCTTGCTGAGGTCCAGGAAGGCAAAAAATTGAGGGAGGGGATCAGTCCCCCCCTCCATTTTTTTCTTCCTGAGCCCCAGAGAACCTTCTGGGAACAAAAACGCCCCTTCCCAGAGGTTCCAGGAAGGTCCCAAAACAGAGCTACGGGGTGCTGCACACACCCTCCAGGTTCCATTTTTTTTTCTTCTGGAGCCCCAGAGGAGCCTTCTGGGAGCAAAAAGGCCCCCGCAAAGGCTCCTCTGAGGCCCAGAAGGCCCCCAAAATGGGTGGGGGGATGGCTGCAAAAAAGCAAAAAAAAAAAAAGCCACGCCCACCCAGTCACATGGCCATGCCCACCTAACCACACACACCAAGCCACACCCACAGAACCGGTAGTAAAAAAATTTGAATCCCACCACTGTTCTCTATATTATTAAACTGCATTATGTGAAAACATAAAGAAAGAAGTTTGAGGAACAGCATACAGTATGTTAACTTCTTTCCTTTCCCCCCTCCTTCTCCTCTTTTTCCTCTTCCCATTCCTTCTCTTTCTCCTTCTCCTTCTTAACTGCTGGTGACTGCCTACATAAATCCCTGCAATTTTCTTGAAAATATTTCAGATGGTTTGCTGTTGCCTCCTTCATAGGGCTCAGAGAGAGAGGGACAAGCCCAAGATCTGTGCTAAGACTGACTAGTCACTAGAACTCATGGTCTCCTTGTTTCTGGCTCTCTATCAATATTTATACACTATCAATATCTGATGGTACATGGAAGCTTGTGCTTGGAATATAATAAGAATGAATAATCAGGAGAGTGAATTCCTTAATGAAATGAATAAATGAAATAGGTATGCTGTATGTATGGTGGAATGTAATCTGGATTCCCAGAATGGAACCTGCAGCAAAACCAAACCAAAATGCTTTCCCAACTAAAGCAACTATTTGCATTACTACAGTTATACTCTGAGAGCACTAAGGAGGAAGAAGGTTAAAACAGACCCTCCCAGTGACTCTCAGAATATATCTGTAGTTATGCAAATAGTTGCTTTAGTTGGGCAAAATTGTTGGTTTTGTTTTGCTGTCTATAGTAGAGGAACAATAAAAGAAACTACTCAGAAGTAACTCCTCATTTCTTTCTTGGTTCTGACAGAATGGTTGTAAAACTAAGCAAGAGAGCAAGGGTGTAATAGATCCAAATGAAAGTGATCCAGTGTCATTGAATGACATTGATAGATGCATACATGCAGCCAGATGAAGGTGCAGTTTTAATTAAAAAGGAAAAAGTGAAAAAGTTCTGTATATCAGAAATATATTGGCATAATTTAATTTGTTATAGATTTGTGCGAAAGCAGGGATCCATAGGTTGATAATAATTACATGTTATGATCAAATGAATCATGAAAATAGAAAGAACAAAAAATGAGGTGGGGACATTCTGAATAAGTATGGTCCAGAGCAACAACAGAATTGGAAAAAAAAAACTTCCCACAAACCTTTTTGTATCATAATAAAATGTTGTATATTCCTAGCGCTGTTTTGCAGCCCTTGTTGCTGGAGATTAACCCACATCCAGTCTAGTCTAAATATGACTATATATAGATCAAATTAATAACTTTTAGTTATCCATTTATTTTGCATTTTATTCACCGTTATTTTTATTGTCCACATTTATCTCCCTTCCTTTACAACAGGGCTTATAATCTGCCTATTTCATGTATTTGTGAAGTTACTAGGAATCAGTGAAAATGATGCCATAATAATATTAATCATAAAAATGCCACGAGTTTCTGATATACTATATAACTGTAATAACGTGCCTGAATCCAACTCAGAAAGACTTCTAAGTTTTGTTTCTCAAATTTGTGCTTATTTAGAATAATCATTCTGAAATCTATGTTGCATTTCATTGGAACTTATCTAAGTATGGGTACATCTGAATTCACATCACAACTGCTGAAGAGACTTTCAGTTCCAACTACTTAGAATATTATGTATTACTATGCATATACATTATTTCTATCCAATAGAACATCAAATCCAGAATATTTATTCCATTTAATAACTATGTCTGTAGTGCATGCACATCCATATATGTATATGCCCAGTGCAGAGAGAATAAAATAAATTAATATGCTAATTGCAATATTAAATGAAATTAAGGGGTACCTATTACATATTCATTTTAATGCTATTTTGAATAATGAAGCTAACCATCTGTCAATCCATGGGGTTGGGTGGGAAGGGATGGAATCTTGGCACTGTTGATATGGCATTCAACATGATGTTATGCTGAAATATATCTATTTAGTGTAATGCCAATAACTATGTGCCTTTTATGAAGCTGACTGTGGATTGTAGTCAGATTTTTTTAGGGTTGTTTTTTTTTTCAAAATAGTCCCCCCCTTTTTTTTTAAAGAAAACCCTTCAATATATTCAACTTTCTTATAGGCATACAATTTCTTGTAGTAATTGCCTATGATCAAAAACTAAAATACTATTATTTGAGTGTAGAACAGAAGAGCCTGGAAGTGGCAGTCACTTGGTTTTGGTGCCATAACAGTTTTTACCATAAAAAATACAATTTGTTATTCATTTTGATTAGGAGTTGTTTCCTTATCATTGAGAAATTTCTTTTCTGTTCTTTGGATAATATTCTATGTCTTCCATGTGTATTGCTACTATAGTAAAGAATCCAATTTTAGCATTTATTTATCCAGATTCTGGGATCTTGTATAAAGTGATGTGTTGAAATAACAGAGAAAAAAAATAAAACAAGCATAGAGGAAAAACCAAGGGACTGGCATCTACTGGACAGAAAAGTCAAAATCCAGAGACTACTATGTCTAACTTTGTTTATGTAGCAGTGATGGTTAACCTTTTTGGTGCCGAGTGCCCAAAGCACGCATGCATACCAATGCATGTGCGCGTCCCCCAATCCCCAAAATGCATTGTGAGCACCCCCATGCACGTGCCCTGCCCCTGAAGATGCGCACATGTTCCCGGCACATGTGCCCCCCTGATTTTGGCTTCCAGATTGGTGCAGGACGCTTTTCAGGCCCAAAACGGGGCATGGGGACTTGCAATCTCTGCAGTTTCTCTCCCTAGCATGTCCTAGATTTCCCCTGCATTCCTGCCTCTGGTGCCTTCTCTGATCTCTGCAGTTTCTTCCCCCAGTGCACCCTAGCTTTCTTCTGCATACCTGCCATGGAGAGGCACCTGTGGAGGGTGGAAATTGCGGAGATTGGGGAAGGCACAGGCAGCAGAAATACAGGAAAAAGCTAGGGTGCACTTTGGGAAGAAAGATAGAGCATGCTGGGGCGGGGGGAAACTTCAGAGATTGGGGAAGGCCCCATCCCCACGCATGCACAGCAGAGACCCGAAGACCAATGGGAGGCATGCGTGCATGCACAGCGGAGCTGGGGCAATGGTTGGTGTACCCAAAGAGAGGCTCTTTGTGCCACCTGTGGCACGCATGCCATAGGTTCACCATCACACTTATATAGCCTCCTTTAGTATGAAAGCTCAAGAGATGAGGGATAGTCATAATAAATTGCTACAAAATGATAAGAAGATGTGATGTCTGCTTTCTACAGTGGAAGTAGAAGGTTTTATATGAATTTCTGTATTTCAAGAGTTCTGGGTACAGTACTTATTATGTGGGATATCTATGAAAGACTCTGATTTATTTCTTTAAGGAAAAACTTCAAATCTTTATAGCTTTCCAGAGGTTATTGTGAGAAAGAAAAGGTTCCTATGGAAAGAATGATATCACAGGGGACCAATATATGGGGAGTAGTAGAATGTGATACAATTTAAATTACATCTTTAAATTAAAGCAAAAGGAATCACTGAAAATATATGTAGAGCTTGCCTTGATATCATACTGGAAACTCATGTGCTGATCCAAAATTTTCAGAATCGGCTAGAAAAGGCTTTGTACTTTTTGGTACTTGAAGATACCTTCAGGCTTTTATCCCTTTTGTGAATTTTGGAGAATGTGCTATGATTTGAATGACATTCTCTAATCTTTTCCTTCTTTTGTCTTGTGTTTAATGTGATAATGATCAAAGGAAATGCCAGATGAAGAAAGTTATCTTGATATGGCTTGCAATAGGATTGAGTTTGACACCCCCACTCTATCCCTTTCCATTTAGAAGACCATCTTTGCTTTGTCTACATTTGGGTAGCTATGTACAGCTATATGGATCCCACTTAAATAATATTTCACAACAGTGATTTTCTACACATTTCAGAATGTTTGTTACACCTTTTTCTTGTTTCAAATTCCAGTTCCCCTTTGTTTTATCTGTACAGATTATGTTGCTTACGGATCCTGAGATTGAGAGCAGCCTGCTGATCAGTTCTGATGAAGGAGCCACCTATCAAAAATACCGGTTGAACTTCTACATCCATAGCATGCTCTTTCATCCCAAGCAGGAGGACTGGATTTTGGCGTACAGTCAGGATCAGAAGGTTAATATTACTTTTATGCTCTACTAGGGCTAAATCTATTACTGGACAGAATAAAGTGTCAGTTAACAGCTTGCATATCAGGAAAGACAGGAGATTCAAAGGATATACCTGACATTTACTTCCTCTAACTGCTCCATAAAATAACCAAGTGCTCAACATATATTGAAGAATACATTAGATTTGTAAGTCTAAAAAGTAGAAGAATCAAAACTTATTTAATTTCTTTAACTTCTACATCTAATTAAATCAATGCAGTTAGTATCCATTCACGTATTTAATTATTTTGTTCTTGTGTCACATTCGAATTGGAATAGGCATAAAGCTCTGGAAATCAAGGCAACTCATCATTCCAGAGAGTCTTACCTGGTCAATTCCTCATTAACTGAAGAAGCCCTAGAGTAAACATGGAAGTTGGTTTATGCTTTGCTCAATATGTCTTTGCAGGATAGGTAGTACATAATTTTTCTAGAATGTATATCATGTTAAATGTCTATCTTTTAACGTAGAAGTAGGCAACCTGGAGACCTGGAATGGCAAGCAATACTTCTGTATTGCTTCCAACTCCCTTTTTTGGGGGAAGAGGGTTACATGTCTCCTAAACCATGATTTGAGAGCAGAGTTTCTTATGATTTTGGGGAAGGGAAAGATACCCAATTATAATTTCAAGCACTTTGTAGAAACTATGATGATTTATGAAACAAAAACTTCAAAATTCTTCCCAGAAAAATGACAAGAGCGAGAAAATCCTGATTTCAGCCATTTTGCATCATCACTTTACCTTTTGGTTCCAGAAATTGTTAAATGCCATCTGTAGGTTGCCATTGGTTGTCCATCCCTGCCCTGAATTACTTTGTAAGTGAGACACCTACACTATGTTGAATGTGGAGGGTAGATAAAATAGATGAATGGAAGAATGTCAAATGACTGGCAATTAGGCCAATGAAAAGGCTAGTAGGCAGGCGAATTAAAATGATAAGAAAGCAGTAGTGGAAATTAGCAGCACTGATATTTGTTTTACCTCAGGTAAAACAAATTTATCCCAGCCTGTCTTTAGTCTTCGAGTATTTCCTTTAGCCACAGATTGATTAAGGAAGAGTTTTGCACCAGGCTTCTTTTCCTGACAACATGGAAAATAATTCACATACTTGTGTAGGTAATGTAGGCATTTAGTTCTCTATGTCTTCAGATCATTTAATAAAATAATGTAAGCTGATTTATCATAATATTTGACTCAAATATTTGAAGAATGTAGAACTGGCAAAGGTCATCAGTATCATCCAAAATATTTGAATATTCAGAGGTAGAAATCCTGCTGGTTAACTGAATTAGTTTACTCTAGAACAGGGGTATCAAACTCACGTCATCACAGCAATGTCACATGATGTATCTGGACATTTTCCCCCTTTGCTAAATTGGGCATGGGTGTGGCTAGTGCGTGACACATCTGGCTGGTTGGCTGGGAGTTTGACAACCCTGCTCTAGAAGGTTTAAATCAAGTCAATTCTATTAGAATTTTGAAACACCACCCTAAAAAAAAGCTTTCTGTCATATAGCAGGGCAAAATATCTGAGCATGAACAAATTGGCTTTACTGTAAGAAAAATAGGCACTTTTCAAATTGGCTGTCCCCAAGTATCAAATTTATTTCTATCCCTTTCTTTCCAAACAAGGTTTATGAGCAATTTTGCGAGGACAAAAATGAAAGAAATACTCAGTTTCTTCTCATAAGTTTTCAGCAAATAGCTCATTTTATAAATATGGCAGAGTTCAAAGGTGAAAAGAAAGATTAAATGAAGGGGAGGAGACAAAATTGCCAAAGGAAAAATAAAAATGTCAAAGTAAACATAATAATTTTGAATTTATTTTACTAACAACAAAAGAAACATATATTTCTATATATGACAGTTATAAAAATCACTCTTGTATTTTACAAGATAGTGAAATGAAAAGATCCATATGGCATTTGAGGGCATTCTGTAAGACCTTGAAAACCTTTCCAGGTTGTGTTGAGATGCTCCTATTTGTGATGTTTTATATCTTTAGATGGTAATTGTCTGGATTACCATCTTGTAATTATCTTGTAATTATCTTATAATTATTTTGCAGTTATTTTGCAATTTGTTCAGGTTTCAATTATTGTATGTCATTGTTTTTACTCTGTAAGTGGTCCAGTCTGTTGGATTGAACAGCATCAAAACTAAAAACATGGAAACAAAAATCTACCATTAATGTCACTGAGAAACACCATTGGGAATTTATTCCTTAGTTTTCATAAAGCCATATTCCATAGATATCCAATGAAAGTGTTTTTCAATTATTCTGTCAAATAGACTTCCATGTGGTAGTCTGTCCAAGTTCTGTGGATAATAACCATAGAATTGACCCCTTGCTACTTCCATTTATGCTTGCATGGGAGAAAATCAGTTCCTCTATTTCGTAACCTGTTATGGCAGTGGCGGTGATAAGTACATATGTACTTAATCTATAAAAATGATTAGACAAATTCCAGAAAAAACATTATTAGATCTCAGCTGATAATGAACTGCCAGGTTCAAAGTTAATATCTGACTATCACTGAGAAATAAGCAAGAGATGGCTATGAACCTGCCAAAATACCATCTGAAGTCACTCAGTTTGCTTGTTCTCTTTCACCTAACTTTAAGGGGAAAATATTGAACTGTACCTAAAGTTCATTATAGGTAGATAAAGGGGAAGAAGTATAGAATAAAAATAAACAGTATAGTCAAATGGTCACCATTTGCTGACCAATTGAAGACAATCCGGTATATTTTTCAAAGGATTTTTATATGAAGAAATATGTCAGGATGGAGAAATGAAATATATTATTTTTAAAAGCACAAATGATGTCACATATAAACTTTTGGGCTCTCTTTCAATTGTTGTAATTGTTAAAGAAAACAGCACACTACTGATTGCTTTGTGATGAAATTTCTTTGTAACTTATTATATCCAAGTTTGATCATTTGAAGGTATAATTATCACATGATCAAGTGGCCATTTCAGAAAGAACTAGAGGAGGAGTGTCAAACTCACATTGTCACAGCAGTGTCACGTGAAGAATTGGGAGTTTCCCCCCCTTCACTAAACTGGACATGGGCGTGGCCAGCGCATGACATATTTGGCTTGCAGGCCAGGAATTTGACAGCCCTGAACTAGAGTATGACTAGCCTGCAAAGAATTTGTTTTATACATGAAATATATATTTGGACTTTTTTAATGGCCATCTTCTACATTTTAGAAAGGAAGGAACATAAGATAGAAAGTAAGCTTTACATTTGTTTTGATCCTGAAGAAAGAACACCTCACTCTGGATTTTATCTCACTGATATATGTCCTGCTCTTGATCTACTCTGATTGAATGAAGGGAAGGGATGTAACAGAATATAAATGCTATTCATCAGCAAAAAAGTTAGGTAGAAACTGAAAATTGGGAAGATGTTTTTCTCAATCTGAAAGATCAAACTTTCAGGTTATTTGTGCTCCCTAATCTTCAACTGTACCTCAAAGATATAACTACAATCATGTTTTTGCACAATTATCACTTTAAAGAAAATATTTCTCAGTAATCAAACGTCTGATCTAGATTTTTGTTGTTCTTTTATTTCTGATGCTAGGCTTTTGTAACTTTTTCTGGTTTTCATTTTTCTTTCCCCTTTTTTCTTCTTTTTTCCTTTTTATCATTTTTTTTAGGGTTACTGTCATGTTTATTTGGTTCTGACTATATATTTATAGTTACTGTCTATAGTATATATAGTTTGTGGTATGCACTTATGTCATTTCAAATAAAATGAAGGTTAGTAGTTTTCTTTGTCGTTGTTCTCATTACAGCGTATTTTTAAAGTACTATTGTATTTTAAAAAATCTTTCACATTTAAAAAAATCTTGCCTAAAAGAAGTTACCAAAAGCCTAGCATCAGAAATATAAAATTATAGTTTAGTATACTATATTTATTTTTTTTCAAAATTGTAAGGTATTAGAGCATCATCACACAATCTGAGAAAGTTATTTCAGTGTCTTTTTGAAATATTGGCCTTGCTCTAAGCTGGGGAAGGAGATGATGATGATCACCTGAATACCTTCATGGTTGAATTATTCACCTGATGGAACTAAAGAACTACCACAAAACAGTTTGCTCATGGATATGCATGAAAACTCAGAAAATTACCCTGAGGTTTGGCCAGGTGAATGCTCCCAAGATACCTTGAATATTAAGCAACAATCTCTTATGGGAACTTTTGTAATCATTGCCTGCTTGCTTAAAACTTAAAAATCAAAGGTAATTTGTTTTAAACCAGTGATTTATTTTTTAAAGATATGCCCTTTCTACTGCTACATCTTTAAATTGATTACACACACATACACACACACATCTTTGTACATCTTTCAAAACACTTCTATCAATTATTTTTAACCTTTATTTGTTTAATAAAACAGGACAATAATGAAATTACTCACACACATACTCATATGTACACATGCACTTAAATGAAGGCTTATTACCTGAAATCAACCATCCTGATCCAATTCAGGTTGGTGGATAGGTATATTTTTAGCTTCATTTGACTGAGACTAAGAAACAGTAACTCACCTAAAATCATTTAGCCATCTTCTCTGTCCAAAGAAGGACTGTGTCTGCATGTCTATCTGTGCTCAGTAGTATAATTGTGTACTCTTTCACTTTGAAATTCCTTTTTCCTAATCTTATTTTTTACATTTTTCAAAGAGTATCCAAGTAGTTTCCCTCTAAATTTAAGATGAGTGTCTACTTCAAAACCAGAGGGTGTTCTCATATCATAAGAAATATACCAATGAAATATTCCATCTTTCTAAATCAATGTAGACTGTTACATTGGTACACAAAATCTCAACATAATAATTGCATACTTCCATGTGACATTTTTCACCTGTTCCTTTCCAAATTGTTCTCTCCTTCTGCTCCTTTTCACAATCTTTAAATTGGTGACAACCAATGAATAATTCTCCTGCATGGATCTTTGGAAATAAATGCAAGATCTCATAAAAATCTCATTCATTTCACTGTCACAGCTCAAAGTAATATAATAGTAGAAATGTCATCAACCTCTGATTGATGACTTTCGTAGCTCAAACTATTTCATGCCCATACTTTGTACACCTCTAGAATAACAAACATGAATTTATAGTGGTATGTAATATTATGGTACAAATGCAGTTTAGAATAACGAAGGATACAGATTATCTGTGCATAGATAAATAGTTGTCATACATTTTCCCATAATACTGGGGGGGGGGGGAAGATGGGGGGGAATAGGTGATTCCACGGAAGACAAGATCTTGAGGTGTTAATTCAGTCTATGCTCTGTGTAACACCTATTTTTTATATTTGAAGGAAAAGAAAAGAAACTTGCCCATCAATAGTGAAATAGTTTTTGTTTCTAGCATGCATATTCTGCAATTTAATCAAACAGTGAAGAATTGCCAACTTCCTAGAACTACGCCGCCTTTGGTCCGATCTAAGTATAGTATATAAAATACATTGCAATGTCCTACCAGTCAATGAATACTTCAGCTTCAACCATAACAACACAAGAGCAAACAATAGATACAAACTCAAGGTTAATCGCACCAAACTTGATTGCAGGAAATACGACTTCAGCAACAGAATGGTCAATGTCTGGAATACTCTACCTGACTCTGTGGTTTTTTTCCCCAAACCTCAAAAACTTTAACCTTAGACTGTCTACTATTGACCTCACCCCTTTCCTAAGAGGTCTGTAGGGGGCGTGCATAAGTGCACCAACGTGCCTACCGTCCCTGTCCTATTGTTTCTCTTATTCTTATTTTATTTTTCTTATATGTACCCATTTCATGTATTCACAACTATGTATACACTTATACTTATTATCTTGTAAACAATTGGCAAATAAATAAATAAATAAATAAATAAATAAATTATTTCCATTCAACCAATTTTCTGCCTAGTCACAATAATATGATTCCCCAGCAAATGTTTGACAAAAACTCCCTGTTAAAACTTTTTATTTATCTGATGTCTTAGTTAAGGTCAAATTTGTGAAGGTTGAGTAGATTTAACCTGACATACAATTCTGTTTCATAGCCATTTCAATATTTGGTACTTTTTTTATAAATACAGTTTGAATACCATTTGAATAGAGCATTTACCCACAATCATATGTGAATCCAACAAAGTATCCATTATTTTGCTGTGGTTGTCTAATATGCATTGCGTCTTTCTGATAACTGAAAGCATAAAGCCTAAAAGAAGAAAATAAAATAGGGGCTTCTCATAGAATCTGGTTGGATGTGATGGGATTCTTGGATAATGCAAATATTCTAAGGAATGATTCAATTCAGATTCAATATTTGAATCATATTTCCAAAATGATTGGAGATATCAGATCAAATCCAGTGCCTCCAATTCATTTGGATAGTTTTGAAGACAATTTGTTAATTCAGTGGACTTTCTGGCTTTGCAGTCTCAAATATTAGAACACATTTCTTTCCAGTGTTATAATGGGCTTTTTCTCACATTGATATGAGTAAGCAATCAGTGAGTATTTTTCATCTTCATAAAACCCTAACCCTAACCCTTGGAGTAGATCATTCTATTCTTTGCTTGTCATTGTTTGATATTTAGTTGCAGTTTTTTATCATCCCTATTTTTATTAGTTTAACTCCTTTTTATTCCCGCCACCAAATTTAAAATAAAAGTTCCTATATAAGTGAATATATGTGGTTCAGGATTGAACTGTGGAGTTCTTGATGCTCTCAGAGCTTGATTGTTTGCATGCAAGTGTTTCATTGTCCATGAAGGTAACAACATAACTGCGAGAGATAAATTTGATTAATAAATAAATACATTCTATCATTTTAAGTTCATTGTGTTTCTACAGAGTCATTTTTAGTGGTGATCAATAGGTCACTTCTTCCTTTCTTCCTGCTTAATTGCAGCTGACTTGTCTGCTTTTCCCCAGCAAATGAAAAATCAGGACAATTGAAATCCCATTACAGGAGCTCATTGTCAACTTGATCCAACTATAAAGATAATCTGTTATAGAGTCTCTTCCAAACCTTCTGAGAAAGCTGCTGAAAAATGTAAAGCAATTCTTTCTGGCCAAGTATTCTATCATTTGTATCTGACACAGATTAAGATCCAAATTTCCAGGTTTACAGAATTCTGTATTGTTGAAACTTTAAAGTCTTTTCATTGTGACAGTACTGTCAATTATTTTTATTCCTGTTGCCCATAGTCTCTTGCATTTATCTTCTGAACATAAGGAAATTGAGATTTCTTCTGCATTAAGTTATATAATTAGCATGGTTGACAGCACATTGTTAACTGGGTCATTCCCCACAGTAGAACCCATTCTTTAAACAAGAGGTTTTGGTCAACTCAGCAAAAACATTCCCAGATGAATGGTGGCTAATGAAGTTCACTATTCTGGGATTTACTCAGTTGGAGTTATCCCTACCTTTCTTCGCTTTCATTTTACAGCTGGTTATTTCCCCCCAAGAAGTAAAGGGTTGTACTGACATCACCAGCTGTCACAACTGAGAAATCAGCAGGATGTGACATCAGACATAGTAGCTGTAGGATTCTGTTATCATGATTAAAGGAATCTGGATAATGTGATAGGAACAGCTATGTGGTGCAGGTATACTTGCTAAAGTAAAAAAGATAAAAATTGGAGAAATATATTGTTAGTTAAGGACCAAACCAAGCCTGAAATTATTCAGCATTCTCCCCAGTTCTTCTCAGTTAATAACTTAAAAAAAATTTTTTCTTAAAGCAAATAATAATAATAATCTAAATTTATTATCGATGGGAGATGTAGTTCTACGAGTACAAGTAGTCCTCAGCTTATGACCACAATTGAGCCCAAAACTTATGTTGCTAAGTGAAAAATTTGTTCATTTTATGATTTTTCTCACCACATTTGTCAAGTGAATCACTGCAATTCTAAATTAAATTAAATTAATTAAATTAAATTAAATTAAATTAAATTAAATTAAATTAAATTAAATTAAATTAAATTAAATTAAATTAAATTAAATTAAAAACATGGTAGTTAACTGAATCTGGTTTCATCACTGACTTTGCTTGTTAGAAGGTCGCAACAATAGGATTACATAACTCTGGGAAACTGCAATTGTCATAAACGTGAGTTAGTTGTCAAGCATCCAAATGTAAATCTCATGACCCTGGGGACGCTGATATGGTTATAAATGTGAAAAATGGACATCGGTCACTTTTTTCAGTGCTATTGTAACTTTGAACAGTCACTAAATGAACTGTTGTATGTCGAGGACTACCTGTAATCTGATTTTCTTTGTATGTTTCCTTCCCAATGTTTCTCAGCTTGCAGTTATATTCCAAAGAAAAATGCCCTCAGGGAACAGCAACTGTCTTCCAATAATATAACCCTATTGACAACTTCCATCACTTCAAATTCCAAAGACTTTCTAAAAGACATGGAAGTGAGACATTAAAAAAAACACCACTCAGTTTTCAAGAAATAACATTTTGGTGAATCTAGGGTAAAATGGAAGAAGTTGCAGATAGAAAAATTGTGTCCTACTGTCCCATTGTTAAATCTATGTCAGATATAACAAGGACATTTGTTTGAGTGATTGACCCATTCTAAAACAAACCTATAACAACAATCAGTGTATTTTGTCATCTCATGGTAGAGCAAATCATTTCTGATTTGGACAGAATTGTTGCTGCACACTTTTTCACATTAGACAGGTAACGTTGAGAGGAGATAATTAAAAAGAAATATATTATAGAGCATATTTTTGAATTATCAAGAGCACTTCTTTAGAGAATATTTTGTAAACCTTCTTGGAAGGTGTGATAAAAGGAGACTGAGATTTAAAAACAATCTAGGTAATCATTCACATCATAAAGCTTTAAGAGAATTAAAACAGGATGAATGTTTGGCAGAAGATTAAAACACTGTATTTCTTTTAACATTTCTTCTTAGTTGTACAGTTCAGTTGAATTTGGAAGAAGATGGCTACTTCTACAAGAATCCATAACCCCAAATAGATTCTACTGGTAAGTAAAAAAATAGTATTTCACCTATCACAGGTCTTTTTCTAACAATGAAGAGTATAATTAATTTATTGGCTGTTTTATTTATGTGTGTTGAGCTTAAACGGACTTTGGGGCATGGTAAAGGATAGGAAGGCCTGGAGGTCATGATGGGTGAGACATGACTTTGCAACTAACAACAACAATATGTGTGTGCATGCGCATTACAATACTATAACTGCATACATTTTCTAATTTTAAGCCAGACTTATTAAACTTAACAACTTGTTTCTTTGACTAAAAAGTGATGAATGGAAGAGGATACCCAATAGTGTAATTTTTTCCACTTATTTTATCACCCCAGTAAGTTAAACTAAAAGATAGAGACTATTTTAGCTGGTCAATAAACTAAATAATAAACTAAATATGGTATTTGAATCTTTTCTTTCTTAATGTGAAATTCTTCCACTGCACCACAGTAGTTATTCCTGTTTGGTAGCCATAGGAGATTAGTATTCACCATGTGTCAGAATTACTCTGCTTTACAAAGACATTTTTTTAATGCCAGCTTATAATTATTGAATTACAATTCATTGGAAATATAGTGCTAATTTAGCAAAGGCATACCTTCCATTTTGCTGGCATTGGAGCTAATATATTTTCTATGTTGGAACAAGTATAACATCATCTAAAACAAACATTTTTTAAAAAAATATTATTAGTTAATCATATATGATGTCTAAAAACTGGGACTAGCTTTTACTATTTAAGAATAATAAAGATATTTTTTTTAAAAAATGTCTCTTTGGTACTTTTTGAAATACTCTATATATTGGAAAATCGAAGCTTTGGTTCCTGTATATGTAGCCATATAGTTTAATTTAGAAATATACTTTAGGAATACATAAATGTTTTAGGACAGTACATAAGCATTTCTAAATACTGATGCTAAGGAGGCCATTGATATATTCTTGCTGAGATTTTCCCCTCTGAAATAATATATTTTAAATAGTTATTTCTACATTATTTTCATCAGTTTTCTTTACAAGTCCCAAAGTTATCTGTGGGAAAGAGAAACAAAGAAAAAGAATAGCTTTTTGATATCTCCTGAAAACTTAAAATAGCTAATCTAGATAACAATTTGAGTACCTTAGATGATAGATATTTAAGTCTTATATTTTTTTTCTTTTTAGAAATAGGAGCAAACACACACACACACACACACACACACCACAGGATTGGAAAAAGAATGAATACAAAATTGGCAAAAGAAAAAGAATGTAAGATTTCCTTTTGTTCAGTTCTATGATGAAATATACAGTTTGGGAGAAGGGTGTAACCACATATAGTTTAGATAGATAGACAAAACTACTACCTTTAACGAGTTTTCAAGCAACCTCTATAATTTTACAGAAATTGCTGCTTGCTGTATTTCCATTCCTTCTGTGTCCCAATTTTGTGGTATTTTGATGTTTGTTTAGCACTCTTCATCACTTTGAGTTATAAAAATACTTTCAGTTAACAAAAATATGAAAAAGAATGTAGATTTTGGAGTCTCTATGTTTGATTTTAGTGTGGGTTCTTTATACAATTTTTCATATTGTTCCAAATTAATGTACAAACATTGAATAATACTCTATCTTTGTTGAGTATCTTAATATTATTCTACTTTAGAAGGAACTACCAAGTACGAGGGAGAGGGCGGAGCTGGCGTTGCAGCAGTACGATGCGTGATCTTGATCCTCCAAGATCACCGCCCTGTTGGACGGTCCCGACGGACCTAAACCATCCCATAGAGATGGTGATCGATAAGGGCATGTCCTGTTGATCCCAGGGACATTGCAAAGTCCCTGGTTGATCCAGGAAGAGCCCTTTTGCCAGCAGCGGAGAAGCAGCCATTCAAGCTGCTGAAGCTGGGACAGCTCCGGAACGGAAGAGATTGAAAGAAAGTGTGTCAGTTTGGTGAGATGAACTTTTACTTATTATTTTTCAAAGAGAACATCCTGAAATATTTAAAGTGAAATTAAAAGTAAAGAGAAAAGAGTTTAAGCGGTGAAATTAAGCTAGTTAAAGTGAAAGTTTTTTCCCCTTTTTATTGGAACTTGAATTTGGTAAAGCTCCTTAATTTTAAACTGGACTGGTTTCTTTTAAATTTTCTATTTTTTTATTTTTATTTTCTTAACAATTTTTTGAAAGTCTGTTTTGATTAAGACTCTTCTTTTTGATTTGAGATTTATTCTTTTTTTCAAAAGGAAAGATTTCATTTTCTCTTTTTGTTCCTGGCACTGGATACATGAGGGGGGAGTGAAAGTGAAGGAAAAAAAGTAGCACTGCCATCTAGAGGCTTGGATATATTGTTTCTTTTTTCTTCTATTTGTTTATGTACTTGTGCTATACTCAAGGACTGAGCTTTGCACTGGAAAAGATAGTGGGATAGGCATGGCAGATTATTTACGCAGGTGCCTATCTGTGAAACTATAGATAACTAGAGTCTGGAGTTGAAGTTGAAAGAAAGAAGATTGAAGTGACCTTGAAAATAATGGAACTAGAAACTTTGAGTTGATTTATTAAAGAGCCTTGGATACTCAGTGTCAGTGGCTGGCTTCACATTAAATTATTTTTCACCTCCTTTTTTACTTCTCCTCCAGTTGGATTTTTATATTTGGATTTCAACCTTCTATTCCAGGAACTAGAATGTATTTTTTTTTTACTTTTTTTGCCCTCTTCCTTTTGTCCTTCTTATAAGAGAAATAATTGGACTAAGGTATACAAGTGCCTGAAGATTTTTCTTTTTCCCTTTTTACTTTTTGGAGTGGCAATTGCCTGCCTGTACTCTTTTTTTCTTTTTTCTTTTTCCGTTTCTCTTTTTTCTCTTTCTTTCTTCACAGATAAGTACTACAAGATGAGCAGAAAGACAACAGCCCCAGCTTCCTCAATACCAATAGCCTCTTCACCATCTGGAGGACAAGGGTCAATAAGACAATCTTACAACAGGAGAAAGAGAAGGAAGTGTCATTACAGATGATTATGTAAGGAATTCAGAAGATTGAAAAGAGAATGGAGAATATTGAGCAAAGAACTGAAAAGAAAGATGAGAAAGTAGAAAATATTCAACAGATGATGATGAAATATGAAGACAAGAAAATTGGAGATAATGATACCCAATTAAGTGATGTTGAGAAGGGCAGGTGTGAACCATTAGGATGGGAAATTGATAGATCAGAATTCCACTTAAGATTTCAAAATGTAGAAGAAGGAAAAGGTGAAAATCTTGCTGAAATAATGACAGAAATACTGGCAGAAGCATTAGAGATAACTAAAGAAAAGATGATGGATGGGATGGATAAAGTGTTGCGTGTCTATACAAGATATGCAATGAGAAACAGACTACCAAGATAAGTTCACGTCAGATTTGACTAAAAAGATTATCAAGACACAGATACTGCAGGTGGCAAGAGAGAAAACTTTGAAGTATAAAGACAAAGAAATTGTGGTGCTGAAACAGGTACCAAGAAGAGTAAAAGAGATGAGAAGAGAATACTTATTTTTGACCAAAGAGTTACTTAAAAGAGGAGTAAACTACAGGTGGTTGATGCCAGAAGTCCTCTTGTTCACCTGGAAGGAACAAAGACACAGAACTGACACAGTTGAAAAAGCTGAGCAATTCTACTTAGAATATTTTAGAGGAAAGGAGGAAGAAGCAAGAAAGGAAGAATCATTAATTGAATTCCAAGAGGAGTGTATAGCAGTAATTGAAAAAAAAGAAGAAGAAGAAGTTGCAGTAGGTGGTGTACCCAGAGAGCAACGAGAATTAAGACCTACTAGAGCAATAAAACCCCGTCACAAAGCCTAACATGGATAAAAGAAAATTGATTACGATTGATATAAATGGGCTTAATTTGCCACTAAAAGAAGGAAAGTATTTCACAAATTAGAAAAATTAAAGTTTGATATAATTTGCCTACAAAAAGTACATATCAAAAAACAACATGAATATATATTGAAACAAAAAAAATTAGGGAAACTATTTACATCGCTGGTGCAATCTTAAAAAAGGGGTGTGGTATTATATATTAAAGACACAATTTTGGCAGAATTAATTTACACACATGACGATGGAAGGATTTTGATGGTGGAAATAATGGATAATAATGTTAAAACACTTTTAATTGCAATTTCTGCTCTGATAACTAAGAAGAATTTTATAGGAAAATACATATGAAAATAATTGAAGTGGACTATGTTAATATTTGTATGATGGGAGATCTTAATGGAATAGTTAATGATCGGTTGTACTATAAAATGCAGAAATCAACAAAGAAAGCTAGAAAGATACTACCAAAATCTTTCTTTTGAAAAACAGAAGAATTTAACTTAAAAGATGCATGGAGAGAGAGAAATGTAGAAAGTAAGCAGTACACTTTTTACTCAAATAGGCATGCATCATGGTCTAGAATAGACATGATATGGATGTCAGCATAATTACTGGTTAACATACGAGAGGTTGAAATAGAAACAAGCACCTGGGCAGACCATAATTCAGTGACAGTTATTTGAAAAGGATATAAGAGGAGATCTAGATGGACCCTAAATAACATGATATTAAAAGAAAAAGGCTTTAAACAGAAAATACAGAAAGAACTTGTTTTCTTTTTTAAAGAAAATAGAAAAGAGGGTACATTTCTACAGAACCTCTGGGACATGATGAAGGCCTACACAAGAGGCTTGATAATAGACTATACAAGGAAAAGAAATATAAAACAGAAAAAGACTTTCAAAACATTGGAGGATGATTATAAAAGATTGGAAAAAGATCTACAGAAGTTCCCGCAAAAAAAGACATTAAAAATAAAATGGATATAATTAAACATAAAATGGGACTAATGGAAAAAGAGGAACTAGCACAAAAAATTAAAAATGCTAAACAGAATTACTTTGAAGATGCAAATAAACCAGGCAGATGGCTAGCCTATAAACTGAGAAAGGAAAGAGAATCAAGAAGGATTAGTCAATTAATAAATGAAGAAGGACATGTTTGCTATGGAAATGAGGAGAAGAAAAAAATTATACAAGATTACTATGGAAAATTGTATTTTCAAGAGAATATTCAAGAAGAAAAAGTTAAGCAATATTTACAGAAAGCGAATTTACCTCAGATACCTAAAGCACTGAAATAATGCTAGAAGGGAACATAACGATGATGGAATTAACAGAAGCCTTAAAAAAACAGAATGTTGGAAAAGCACCAGGTCCAGATGGCTTGCCAGCGGAATTTTACAAGACTTTACAGGAAATATTGAATCTTCACCTGTTAGAAGTTATGAACGAAGTTATACTAAAGAAAAGAATACCCAAAGAATGGACAGAAGCATATATTACACTTATACCGAAGGAGGATACAGACCTGCAGCAAGTTAAAAATTATAGACCTATATCCCTATTAGATTCAGAATATGAAATTTTCTACTGAGAACATTTCTACTGATGAGTTCATCAGGTAGAAAAGGAAAATGTCAGGAACAGGTATGTTTAAGGTTTAGGTAATATGAAGTATGTTTGAACAATATTGTCTTGATTATTTATTACAGATCCCACTTCACAGCAAAATAGCTTATTAAATGACCATAAGCCAAGTCACAGTATTGATTATATTAGCCAAAGTCACAGTATTGATTATATTATTTAATTGAATTTATTAAATCTACCCATGCCAGAAGAGTATGAGTGTCATAGAAAATCTCATACTAAATTAAAACAGTTAAAACCATGTAAGTTTCTCTTAGGTAGGCTAAAAAGCCACTGACCTATTTTGTAATCCATTTAAATATCATTACAGAAGATCTAATGCAGAGATGTCAAAATGGATTTCTTCAAGTGCTGGATCAGCATTGTAGTTCTCCTTCATAGGCTGGAGAGGGAGGAGGAGGGGAAGACAGGACGGATGCCTCCTGCAGCACCTTGCTGGTCAAAATGGTGCATGTTCCCCCACATGCAGTCTCCATGGCCAGTTTTTGGTCTGGACAGCCTCCTGCAATACCCTGCTAGCCAAAATGGGATGCAGGGAGCCACATGTGGGCTATGCGCAGTGCTCCATTTTTGCTAGCAGAGACACCACAGGCTGATCAGACCAGCCCCGTGGGCCAGATTTAAGCACCATGCGGGCTGGATATGGCTTGTGGGCCTTGAGTTTGAAACTCCTGATCTAGTGTATGAGTCTCTGTATATATTCAATTTATTTTACACTTTTTTGTTTACAGTCTGGTGGTTAGATTTGGTTGTTGTTGTTGTTTTTTCTCTATGGGTCATTTATTAACAATTATTGTGGCGTACTTGTAAATATATCAATTATACTATATTCCCAATTTGATAGATTATATTCTATCAAGTTGGTATCAACTCTTAGAGACATCACATAGTGTTTTTCTTAATGATAATCTATCCCTAACCTAATCTCTCAGACCTTCCAAAGGGTTAGCCATCTAATTCCTTTTTTTCCTTTCACCTTTCCCAACATCAGAGCCTTCTCTACAAAGCTAGGATATCACATAACATGTCTGAAGTACAATAATTTGATTCTGATCATATGTGCCTCTAGTGAGAACTCAGTATGATGATCCATTGGTTTATTTACTTAGCTGTCCATGATAATCACAGAAATATTGTTCAAATCAATGTTCAAAACTGTCAATATTCTTCCTATTCTGCTTTCCAACTTGAAGAATCCAAATATTCCATGATAAGTTATTTGCAGGTTGTTTAACTTGAGATTCTTTCAAAAAACATCTATTTCTGTTTCATGATCCTGTATCTTAGGCCCTTCCAATATCATGCTCGAATTACTCATCTTCTTTTTGCAGATATCTTACCATATCATGTGAAAAAATAAAGACTTTATTTTATTTCATCAGTACCTCTTGTTTTAATGGCTACATTCGTGATAATAATCCAATTATAGTTTTCCAAAATACACTAACAAAAAAGCCAAAAATGGAGAAATCTCTCTAATGAAAATCTTAATCAGGCTTCTATAAAATAATTTTGTTCTTGGATGAGATAGTGGAGAACTGAATATAAAGATTTATATTGTTTATAAAACCCAAGGCCTCATTTAAAATATTTAAAATATATGAGTATTCAAAAGCATTTACCTTTTTTGATTTAGTTATTCAGCTGTTCTAACTGATTTCTGATTTTTATATTTAGTTCTGACTATGTGTCCATGATACACACACATACATACACAGAGATTCTAGAAAAAATGTCACCATCATTTTCAATATATTTCACCCATCATGGCTTTCCCCTTCTTTTCCCCAATACCCCATGCCAAACATACATTAATAAAATTAAAATTCAAGTATGAAAATTTTTAATGTTGACTTAAAATCAGTTTAAATATGATTAAAATTATTATAGCAATAAAACACAAAAATATATTATATTTCATGCTTGAGAAAACCAAATGAATGCATTTGGAGCCTTGATCTGGAAATGGTCCAAGTCAGTATGGGTCTTATCCAATTCAATGAATGGATATGTAACAAGATTTGGAAAGTGTAAAGAATGAATTTGCAGGTATTTTCTACCAAATTGGTTACCATTAAACAACCCACTTAATATAGAAAATATCATACATAAGCAATTATGACAAATCACTACACAACAAAAAGAAAAGAACATTGTCCCCCAGGTCTTCCTATCCTGTTACTCAATAGCATTCTCATGGCAAGATAAAGCCTTAGTAAGACCACACCTAGAGTACTGCATCCAGTTTTGGTACCACATTATAAAAAAGATGTTGAGACTCTATAAAAAGTGCAAAGAAGAGCAACCAGGATGATTAGGGGACTGGAGACTAAAACATATGAAGAATGGTTACAGGAACTGGGCATGGCTAATCTAGTGAAGTGAAGGAATAGGGGAGACATGATAGCAGTCTTCCAATATTTGAGGGGCTGCCACAGAGAGGAAGGGGGTCAAGCTATTTTCTAAAGCACCTGTAGGTCTGACAAGGAATAATGGATGGAAACTGAATAAGGAGAGATTTAACCTGGAAATAAGGAGAAATTTTCTCACAGTGAGAACAATCAACCAATGGAACAGCTTGCCCTCGGAAGTTGTGGGAGCATCATCACTTGACACTTTCAAGAAGAGATCGGATTGCCATTTGTCAGAAATGGTGTAGGGTGTCCCTTGCTTGGGTGGGGGATTGGACTAGATGACCTACAAGGCCCCTTCCAACTCCTATTATCGTTTATCTGGTTTGCAAACAGCATACTGTATTTGTTTGTTACTGAAATCAGTAGTCCCCTTTAACTCTTTTCCCAATGTGTTCTACTATGTTTTGTAAACTATGTTTATATTTCTTTTTGCTATGTTACCTCCTTTGCAATCAATTAAAGTTTTTGATACATTAAAACAAAGGGAAGAGGTGAAAGTTCTGGTGAACTGGTGCAATAAAAGTAACTTGGTTCTAAATGTTAATAAAACAAAGGAGATCATGGTAGATTTTAGAAAGAGACTGCATAGTCATACTCCACTCAGTATCAAAGATGCAGCTGTAGAGGTGATCAACAGTATTAAGAACCTGGGGGTGCAGATAACTAACAATCTGAATTGGTCTCTCCACATGTCATCCTTAGTGAAGTGTGCAAACCAGCATCTGCATTTCCTGCATTGGATGAGGAGAGCACTTTTTTCTCCTGTCGTGGCCACTTTTTACAGAGGCACAATTGAGGGCATTTTAACAAACTGCATCACTGTTTGATTTGTTGGCAACGGGGCCTCAGATAGAAAGTCCATACAGAGAGTGGTAAGGACAGCCAAGATTATAGGAAGCTTGCATCATGTTATTGAGGACTACTGCTTATAAGTGCTATGTGCTTAGAACTCGAAGCATTGTTAGAAACCCCACACATCTACTTTACAGTCTGTTTCCATTGTTCCCCTTTGGAAGGAGGCTTCCAGCAGGATTACCAGATTTTGTAACAGCTTTTTTCTCTATGCCACCCAGCTAGTAAACTCACAAGATTCATTTTTCTCGCCGTGTACATGTATGCATCCGAACTAGACTGTGTTATTTTTCTATGTCATATAATATATGTGGGTATATGCATATTTATTTATTTCATTTATTTAGTCATGTTTATGTGGTGTATATTGGAGGTGGTGACCCCTTGAGAGCTTCCTGCAATTCCATTTTAATGTATGCCGATTAGTGTACATTCAAAGTGAAAATAAAGTTATTCTATTATATCTAAAGTTTAGACTATTGGTCATGTTAAGGTAAATTTTATTGTAAATTATCCCACTCTTCTTTAGAATGATCTCACACATAACCCTGATATGTCTGAAGTACTAAGCAGAGGTCTTCTTCAAGTGACTATGTGCCATTTGAAACTCAAGTCATCTTTTAAACCACATTTTCAGCCTGAGACAATTCTTCATAAAGAGATTGTCCAGAATTGCTTGTGCAAAGCTTCAGTCATTGGTATAAAGGGAAAATCACCATAAGGCTAGATAGTATAAGCAAGAAAAGAAGTCATTTGCTTTGGGATTTAGGGAAGGGTGACAGTTTGTGGTCCAGATGGTGCTATGCTATAAAAATGACAAACCCTGAATGTCATTTTTCTTGCCAGGGAATTGAGTAGATGAGCACTCAATAAATGGAGAGAGACAGGAAAATGGATGGGAAAGCAAACAGAAATAAGGTCAGGGTGAAGAACTGATGAGTTGAAGGTAACATGCAAAAGCAAATGTGAGGTCAGTAGTGTAATTGGCAGAATTATGTCTTCTGAGATAGAGAAGCCAGTCCAAAGATCCTATTATATTACCTAAAGTATTATATTACATAAACTAAATTTCTTTGAAATTTATCTTCAGAATAAAGCTATTGATGAAGAAATTTCCTGCCCTTCAGTAAAAGATTTCTCATCTCAAGTCCTGATGTCATGTCTATTCTTTCTAGTCCTAATGGAGTTCAAGCAATAAATGTTCACATATCATTCTGCTACTTATATCAACAAATGTAAGAAATTGTTATAAGGGGAGAAGATGTTTTCTTATGAAGACAGACTGAATTACTTGTAAATATTCATTTATGTGGCATCTAAAAACACCCCGAGGCATATAGAGAGAGTTTCTAAAAATACTCTCAAAGCTTTCTTTAGATTACAAGTATCATTGATTTATATAGTTATTGGCACAGAGACTTGTTAAATAAATGTACATCCATTCTGATAGCAACAAGCATATCTTAGAAGTTTAAAAGCTACTTTTAACAACTTGACCTTACTTGTTAGACTAAGCTTAGTATGTTTTTATCTGGAAGATCAAACTAAGATGGTGTGGTGATGTTTGCAAAAATTACGTATCAGTAATTCAAGCTTTTTCATTACGATGAGCATTTGCTGGAGGCTGATGTAAAACTTGCCAATCAAAGTGACACCGTGACAGCACATCTGGGGAAATCATTTGGTTCAATTGAAAGAAAAAGGCACAGTAAAGGACAAGGGGAAAATAAATAAAAATAGATACATTTCATAGCTTATTCATAGAACAAGTGAGTGTGGGCTGGCAGTTTATTTGGCATTCCCTAAAACTACAACTTCA
This sequence comes from Notechis scutatus, assembly GCF_049901735.1. Classification (NCBI taxonomy): domain Eukaryota; kingdom Metazoa; phylum Chordata; class Lepidosauria; order Squamata; family Elapidae; genus Notechis; species Notechis scutatus. The sequence goes on from NC_142012.1 coordinate 119,297,162, forward strand.
TGAAACATTTTTATGGCCCAGTGGGCTTTGAATTTAAAAAGTCTGGGTCAATGTTAGTGCCTCAGGGTAAGATGTTCCATTGCTGGTGTCTTTGAAAAGGCTGGTATTCCAAGTAGACTAGGATAGGTAGGCCACCACAATGCTGAGCAGGATGAACTATGCTTCTATGTGCCAGAGGATCAGTACAACAAAATGTTTTGAATTCTCTGTAATTAAAAGATGATGCTGCCAGCACAAATGAAGGAAACTTTATACCTAAATAAATCAAGGCATCAGTCCAGGCCTCCGGCAAGTTCTGTAAGCAAGCCAGAAATGTTTGTGTAACATCTTTGCCTCCTGAGGTGACCGGAGGAGCATATGCTTTAGTTGGCACTTTGCTCTCCATTGGGACACCAAAGTTGTTGCACTCTATTTGGTGAAAACACCTTGCAAAAATCTATTCCATTTCTTTTGTCTTAGGGATTTACTTCCTCATTCAAGCATGATCTACTTTTTAGATGCCATATTGAACCTTACTACATTTGACTTCTGGGTTACTTATTAACCAAGTTCATATATAAAAAAACAAGAACTAAAACCCTTATTCAGGGAATAACCAACCTCCCCTGATTTTTTTCTCCCAAGCTTCCAAATTTTGATATAATATGATAACTTAGGCAAGGAAAGCCCAAGTGACCTCCCATTTAAGAAACAGAAGAGGTCACACTGCTCTTCTAGTGCTCCTGCATCACTTCCCCTGATGGGCACTGCGTTATATCACTTGTCATAACAGTTTTCTCAATGTGATACCTTCCAGTTACACTAAATGGCAAATCCCAGAATTTCCACCAGAATAATTGACATCTTAAGCTGGCCAAGGCAGCTTTAAAACTGGTTCTATTCAGTCTTCAAATTGTGGTATTCTATAAAGGAATGTCACATTTTTACAAGGGGAGTTACAACATGCTGAGCTTTTGATATAGTTTTAGGAAGTTATTTGTTGGCCTACTGAAGTTGAAAGAAAATGAACCACCAAAGGCAATATTTCCACCAATCAAATTGCATCAATTAAACATGGATAGTTTGTGATTCTATTGTCACAGGGCAAAACTTGTAGGAATAATTATGCTTTGAAGGTAATTTCAATGAAGGAAATGCAGAAAACAAGCCTTTTTCTTTCACTGATCTTCTGTGGAAAAACAGCCTTCAGAGGAAATGGTGTAGGAGAAGATGATTATCACCTTTGAAAATGTATCTTTTTTGTTCAGGCTTTTCATGTGTAATTCATGGTATCTCTGTGTTACTTTTGTGTTTTACTTAATAGCATTATTATGGTTTATATATTCAGCATATTAGAGACTGGATTGATGAGAAACATTTCAGATAAGTTTTTTTAATTAATAAATTATTTAGGTCAGACTTTCAGAATATTGTGCCATTTCATTACCTCATTGAGGTGTAGGTTGTCTGAAGTACATTAAGATTGGAGAAAATATTTCAGTATCCATTTGATCAATTCCCTTCATCCCATTCTGAAATTCAATCTGTCCATAATTCTGAGTCAGGTTGCAAATAGTTCAGACTTTAAGCTATCCACCATATAACTTGATTTCATAATTTCAGTTATTAGATACCTGATCAAGCAAAAGAAGTCATGGACAATTGGAAAAGAAAGACATGTTAATTGTTTAAGTTTTTTGGCATCTGCAACAAAATTACAGCAAGAAAACCCTGCAAAAAGGTTCTTAGGTCTATGTATATATGAAATTACATATTTCCAATATCAGAAAGACTGGCTTTTCAATATCAATATTTTTCCAACATTTTTTCCATTTTTATGATATAGATCTTAATATAATAATAATAATAATATAAATCACTGTTTCAATACAGTGTTTATAAATAAAATTTATTAACATTCTGTTATTTATATAGTTTAACACAGTTTTAGAAATAAAGAAAAAAAATCAATAGTAAGTACAAATTAGGATGTCAATATTACAAGCATAAAATTATTTGATTTTTTTTCAATCAGAATTGTGTATAACATTTTTAAAAACCCAATGCAAATTACATCAAAGTGTTATGTAATAAAGGTTTCAATTTTAAGCTTAGTGTTAAAGCTCCATTGTATTTTTCTTAACATATATATTAAAAAGTCCCTTTGCATCCCTATGAGAAGTGTGCACCTTCCTCAATGTCATTTCTTCAGTCCGAAAGGATAGGAGTTTCAGGGTTCTGCGTTAGTATTTTAGCTGTTCCTAGCACTGCACTTATATGGATCTGGGATTTGCTAGAGCCATTCTACCAGCTTAGAAGTCACAGCTCCAAGTGTTCCTATCACCATTAGCACCTCTTTGGCTTTTACTTTCACATCCTGTTGAGTTCCTCTGTCTACAGCTGGTACTTCTACAGCTTTACATACTCTTCTTCTGGATGTCACTTGGCACTCTTACATCTATTATCTTTGTCTTCTGGTCCTTTTCCACTACCACAATATCTGGGTAACTGGCCAATACTTCTCCTGTCCATCTGGATATGAAAGTTCTTTAGAATCTTAGCCCTGTTATTCTCCACAAATGTCTATGCAATCCCCATCTGGACTTGTAGGGACAATCCCATAAACTGTGCAGATGTACGTGTACACAATAGCAATATTTGGTTTGTGCCATTCAGTGTGTGCTGTTCCTGTTTGCATCTTATACCCTGCCACTATGTATTGAATGATCTCTGAAGCTTCTATGCACATCTATTATGGTAGATCCCCATGTCTATGGATGTGGTGTTTAGCACCTGTTCTGGAGTTGCTAAGATCATTGCCTTAGAGTTGTTTTTTAGCCTAGCCCTTTCCAGCGATTGGAAGGATTTCTCAGTGTCAGATATCTGTTGGTGGTATATCCCAAACAAGGTCTTGTCTTGCCATCATACTATGATGGTTGAATGTGTCAACAGATGAGGGAAAGAAACAGCCAATTTAAAAGGTCTCAATACATGAAAGTTTGAATGATTACTTTTGTTAAAACACCCTTCCCTTCAAAAAAAAAAAAAAAAAAAAAAGCCGAAAAAGAAGACACTCCAAAAGTCACACAATATTTTATTTTAAGGCTATGTTTGCTAAGACAGAGGACATGGGGCCAAAGAGGAGAACATATCATCCTTTTGCCACATGTCTGGTAATGCAACTCACAGTTGCCACTGATTCATTAGGAAAAAACTGTTTGTTTCCACATCACCTAAATGGGATTAAAACATAAAAGACAACCATCAATATAATAATGCACTCATCTTTGAGCCAGGGTAATACCAGTCAAAAACAAGCACTCCAAATTTGGTAGTGAGGGAAAGGAATACACATCATATCTACTCCCAAGTATGATGAAACAGCCAGGTTTAATAGGTCTGCTAAATCCAAGTAAGTTTGGGACTAAATCCCAGAGAGGATATTGCTGCACGGAAAGGGGATAGATATGTATAATGAAGTAGGGTGGGGCAAGTTTATTATGAGGTTTGTAAAGAGACTTCAAATTTTATATTAAAAATCATTAGGTTGCTCTTATTATTTTTAATCAAAATGGATGCCTATGGCAAAATTTAGTAAGTATGCCAAAAACTGCTGAAGAGTTAATTAGCATGAACAAATGTGAGAAGTAATTTCAAATACTGTTTAAGCATTGACTTCTAGAACTGCTGAATGTATAGAAATAACTGAAGCATTTCCTGTGCATTGCAAAACAAAACTTTTTTTAACAGTTGTAAAATAAAATGCCTAATATAAGATGCTAAGACTAAGACTTACAAAATTGTGTTTTGAATGCCTTGGTTTCTATTTGCCCAGCTTGAAATTCTACACAGCGACATAAATTACCAAAGCAGCATGATATGGTAGCCAGAGTTCAAACTGGTGCATTGGCACACCAATATTAAACAGGAAAAGTTAAATCTTTGCCATGTCAAGCTCAGCTGCTAAAACACATCCATGCTGTTTTCTTGGCAACAGTGCTGAACTAATTTGTCACTCCCTTAAACATTGAGTGAATAAGTGCATCCCTGAAAAAAATATATGTTGATAATGATGAAATATTGGGTGTGAAGATTTGTGTCTCTTGTTTGATTATGAAATGAAAAGTTAACTCACTTGCACTTATTCTCCATTGCTGATTTGCAAAGTTAGGGACTTTTTCACACTCATAAATAAATAGAACAGAGGAAAGAGTATGTGTCAATGGCTTTATTGAATTTCTTGGGCATAGCAAATAATATGTGTTTTTTAGAAACACAATGGAAGAACAAGGGTCAGGGTTAGAAGTAGCAACAAATTTGCTTAGTAATAAAGGACTCTTTTTAAATTGAGATAGAGGTTAGCATTTTCTCTCTATTACTGTTGATATATATGAGATAGATAAAGATATATTGATTGATGTGTTGTTTTATTACCAAGCTTCAGAGAAAAACTTAAAGAAGATAGTCACATTTGGAATTACTTATAGTATGCTGAAGATTATTGCTTTACAATTGAATAATCATATAGACCAGGCTTTAAGGTTGAATTAAACCACTGGTTGTAAAAACTGAATACAATTTTGAGCATGGGTTGTTCCATGTGATTAAACAATAACAATGAATGTTGTCATATTTATAGGTTCAGATTTATCAACTTTTGAAATAAGCTCTTTTAAGCTCCAGTTACAATCAATGCTTTTAACATACTAGGAAACAAGGTAGAGAGGGATACGGGTTTGGAAATGTCACTATATTTTGTGACATCTGTGGTTAAAGATCTGATAAATAATCTGCTGAATTGTACATTTTCTACAATTTTATATTATTATTATTATTATTATTATTATTATTATTATTATTATTATTATTATTATTATTATTATTATTATTATTATTATTATTTTGATCTGGCACCCATCTCATGGTTTGAAGTGACACTGAGAGGCTTATAACATGATAAAATATTGAAATAATTATGAATGTAAAAACATTACATTTACAAACAATTCAAACAAACTAAGAACCCTGGGTTTGGAGCAGAGATGTGGTAGTGTCTTCTCTATTACTGTACCAATCACCTTCAGCCAACAGCTTCTCCTTCAGGACACCCAGCCAGCCAGCATAGCCAAGTTTTAAGGTTTTTCCTGAAGGCTAAAAGAGAGAGGGCATATCTCACCTTCTGTGGCAAGATGTGGGGGCCAGGGCAGAAAAGATCCTATCAGCCAAAATTCCTTAGCTGATGAAGTTCACAGTAGGGCACTTCTGCCACCATGAGTAGGACAGAGGAATCCTATGGGGAAAGATGGTTCTGTAGATATTCTGGATCTATATTGTAGAAAATTTTAAAAGTTATAACCAATACCTTGCACATAGAAGCAAATTGGTAGCCAGTTCAGCTCACATAACAGTAACCAGCCATCAATAAACAGTGATTAAAGTAAAACAGTTTTTATTTTGATATTCTAATTGTTTACTTTATGAGAGAGGAGATGGTAAATTAACTGAAGTTATTCTCCACATTCCACATCTCAGAATTTAATCACGATACTCATGCCAGTAATTCTTCCAAATATAGCCAAGGACAAATGATGTTCTGTGTAGTTTTATGGTAAGTTGAGCAAATAAAAGAAGTATCTTTGCCTCGGGGAAAATATGTATGTTGCAGGAAAAAAGGATTTCCTTATTAAATGTGTGTGCCATGAGATGGTGCATTTGAAAGAAACTATTTCCCCATGTAAACAAATGAATAGTTGTGAGATGTTAGTATCAATTGAGTGAAATAAAAATGAAAATACCAGTGATACATTTTGAGATAGCAAGGTTTGTGTATTGAATTGCATTCATTTATTTAAGTTTAACTGCTGAATATTGCTTTATTTGTTTTATTATGTATGGAAATGTTTTGTTCTGTAGTACCATGCCTCTTTCTTCATTTTTGTGATTTTCAGTTTCATTATATTTCCATGCAAGATAATTAATAGCTATTATTGCTGGGCTGAAGTGAAATAAAAAGTTTAAAATTATCCAAATTTTGAAGGTTGTCATATATTTCAGAATATAAGAATTTTCTACAAAGGCAGACAAAAAGTTTGATTTTTTTATATCCAGGGAATATCTCTGCTTTCAGATTTATTCTTCTACAATTTGCTTTAAAATTCATACAAGCAATAGGGAAAGTATACAATAGCTGTCAGTAGACTGAAACCTAGAGTTGTTTTGGTGTGTACTTATGATAATAACACACATTGTGGAAAAAGTTGAAGCATAAATTACAGCTGTATTGGAACAATAAATCATGTATAAAGAGTTTAGAGAGAGATTGTGACATTTAAGTGAACTGAATCTCAGACATTTGCAAAGTGTGATCTTGCTCAAATGAACAAAATGCTGCCATTACCAGTTTTACAAATAGAACATTTTGCATGGCAAAGAAAACACTGAGATGCAACATATTTCACAGTATTAAAATTAATGATAATATATCTATCCTATAAATTTGGGGCCGGGGAACTTGGGTGAAAAACTGGATTTTGAATTTCTATAAGTTTTAAATTTTTCATTTTCACAAGTACTCATCCTCTAATCAAATACCAATCACCTTTCAAATATACATAATTTGGACTTTGTATTATTATTATTGATAGAGTAGAATGTGGGATAGAAAGAACAAGTACAAAGTGTACAATTCAGATTTAACAGCAGCAACTGAGATCCTTTTATCCACACCCAAAACAACTCAAATACTGTGATTGTATTTAGTTAGTTTGAGTTTGATTCTAAATGTAGGAGTTCAGGGATGTTCTCTCCCCCACTTCATATTGATTAATCAAAGGAAAACTTGCATACATGTTTTGTAATTGTAAACTTTTGACAACCTTTTCCATTCTTGGACATTACTTGCATTTCATCCAATGGGCTGAGAGCCAAAAATACAAACTGAAATAAATTATAATCCTCTGAGATCTCCAAATCAGGAGATCTGAGACTCTTCCTTATAGATCAGCAAAAATTACCTTTGTACCTTATTTTTCCATCTGGGGAACACTGCTCTCACCATGCCTTCTTAAGAGTAGGATAACCACTGCTATAATTGGCAATTTAGAAAGTGAGTTAACCATTATCAGCACACTCCTTTCCTCTCTCCCTCTTTTCTGGTCACTTTTCTCTGGGAACTGGCCAGGCAGGATGGCATTTAGCTATCAGTTCCCTGAGCCAATTTCTAGCTTGGAGAACCAGCTAATAGCTTGAACAACAGTTTACAGGTGTAGGTTTCAAACTGGCTTTCATCTCATTGTCAACTTTTGTATAGGCTGCTTTTGAATACTGGCTTTCTGTACTCTGCTTCACTGTGCAATCCCATCTTCTTGCCTTTTCGCTCTGGTTCATAGATGCAGGCAGTGACCATATCAGATTGTACTCTTAGTAAAACTGCCACAGCTTGTTGGTTACTTAAAGGGCAAAGCACTGCTTTAACATAGTAACAGTTAAGAATTTCTTAAGGCTATCAAGAATATGGACAGGGATGAGATGAAGACAAGTTCTTGGAGGCACAGTACATAAAGGAGATTGTCAGGTCATGATTACAGAGAAATGGGGTAAAGGCTTTTACATTTTATTGATTTGTTTGCTTGCTTATAGGGAAAGCATACCGAATTGCAAAACTCTAACAAAATATTAGATGGAAGGAAAGAATTACAGATTTTTTTTAACAGTGATGGCTCTACAAGTCACCAGTTTTTTGCAGTTCAGGATAACTATTTATTTATAAATGTTTACTTATTTATATTGCTGCAGAAGCAGAGCCTTATTGGAAATCTAAGAACACATGAGGAAATCCAAGAACATATTTTATTTGCTAGGTCAGTTTTTCCATTATAGGCACTACTTTCTTCCCCAGTAGATAACACAATGAATTCCAGGTGAAATCTATTTAATGAATTGTTCACTTGAAAATCATGTCAATTAACAATCTAGCAGCTGAATTTGCAACAGAATGAGAAGTTTTATAAATTTTGGTTAGGTTTTATGTAGCTTTTGTGATGGTGTGGTGGCTCAGTGGTTAAGATGCTGGGTTTGTTGGCTGGAAAGCCAACAGCACAGGTTTGAGATCCAAGTGCCATACAACAGGGAGAGCTCTCATCTTCACCCCAGGTCCTTCAAATCTAGAAGTTTGCATGCAAATGCAAGTACATAAATAGGTACCACCTTAGCGAGACATTGTGCTGGCCACATGATCACGGATGTCTGGATAGTGCTGCCTTGAAATGGAGATAAGCAGTGCCCCCTGTAGTTGACAGTGATTGGCAGAGTAAAATCCAGACACACCTTTATCTTCTTTACCTTTCTGTAGCTTGGTATGTTGTATGAATCCAGGTTATTTATTTATTTATTTATTTATTTGATTTGCCAATTGTTTACAAGATAATAAGTATAAGTGTATACATAGTTGTGAATACATGAAATGAGTACATATAAGAAAAATAAAAGAATAAGAGAAACAATAGGACAGGGACGGTAGGCACGTTGGTGCGCTTTATGCACGCCCCCTACAGACCTCTTAGGAAAGGGGTGAGGTCAATAGTAGACAGTCTAAGGTTAAAGTTTTTGGGGTTTGGGGAAGAAACTACAGAGTCGGGTAGAGTATTCCAGACATTGACCACTCTATGCTGAAGTGTATTCCGCAAATCAAGGGGGGGGGTTGGTGCGGTAACTTTGAGTTTGTATTTGTGTGCTGTGTGGTAGGGTTGAAGCTGAAGATTTTGACAGTAGGACATGCAATGTATGATTTATATACCATGTAAGTCAGACCACGGCGTAATCAGGTTTTCTAGTTCAGAATTCAAGTGTGCACGAGGAGGGGGGGTGCGAGGAGGAGGGGGGGGGGAAAAAACTCTTGTGGCCTTGAAATGGAGCTATGCGGGCGTCCAGACGAGAATATTGGTTGTTACAAAGTTTTGTATGCTCTGGAGTAGTGGTATTACCAGAGAAAAAGCTATGGATAGGATAAAAAACCAGTGCTTAGGCAGTGGGCTCAGCACTTAGGATATAGAGGGAGTATTCCAAGGTCCTATATTGGGTAGTTCAGTGTATCAAGAACACCCATAAAGTGAGTTAAAATATATTAGTGAGCTGGGTCCTTAGAAGAGGAGAACAGACTCATTTTGCTGTATGTACAGTATATACATACTGTTACATACTGTGTATGTGTGTGTGTGTATACACACACATACTATATACATATGTTTCTTTGTTGAGAAACAAAGGTATAAGTAGCAGCAGTGAAAAATGTCACCACTGCTCACTTGTGCCACCATAAAATTGAGATATGTGACATAGATACTTGCTGTCATGTTTATCCGCTAAACCTGAAACCTGAAACTCACTCATAGTAATGACTCATGTTATTCCTCTTCCCTGGGTTGACAGACTTTGGTAAGATGTAGATTCCCTGCGATATGTGAACCAAGGCAAATGTCCACTCAATTGTCCAGTCATCCAGGCAGATGAACTTGTAGAACAAGAAAATGTTATCTTCTCACCTGATTTTTTTGTATTTTTGATGAGATCCACCAAAAGTGACGACTACAACAAGATTTTGGCTCCCTCTGGTGGCTTTTGATGGCACAGGGATTAAGGAATTTAACTCTGCTAAACAATAAACTGGCATAGACTCATTCCTTGAAAGAGGGGTAGGGGTATTTGGTTTTTGTGTGTGTGTATGTGTTTGATTCAGGTATGCTATAGCATCAGTCCAGCTTTTAAAATTGTAGTTTCTAATTTGAGGGAGAAAAGTTGTATGTTTTAAATCATGACTCCTGTCAAGGAGCAGATGCAAATTGTGGCTTGGAAGGCCTTTGCACAGCTTTGTATTATGCACCAGTTGCACTCTCTCCTGGAGCATGCTTCTCTACTCAGAGTCACTCACATCATGATTACCTCCAGATTGAATTTCTGTAATGCACTTTACATGAGGCTATCCTTGAAGAACATCCAGAAGCTTCAACTGATGAAGAGTGCAACTGCATAGACAGTTATGTGTATCCCTTGTCTGTGTACATTATACTTTTTTTATGCAAACTTTTCTGACTGACACTTATGGGTGCAATTCAAGGAGGTGTTTTTTGGCTTTTAAAGCCCTACATGTCATAGGATTAAGGCTTTTGGGGGACTTTCTTTTCCAGATTACTGAATATCTGGCTGGTTCTCCCTGCCTGGAGGAGCTGAACGGCCAAAGGAAAAGGGTAGAATTGAACCTCTTTTTAGCTGTTCAGAGCCTTCATCTTCAGAGGCAGTCTATCTCAGCATTACAGAAACATGGCTTTATCTTCTGCTTAAAATTAGGCTGATATTAGTTTAGATGGGAATTTCCCAAAAGATAAAAAGTATGATTGATATGAAAGAGATTGGACTGCCATTTGTCAGAAATGGTGTAGGGTCTTCTACTGGGGTGTGTGTGTGTTGGATGACCTACAAGGTCTCTTCCAACTCTGTTAATCATATTGTACACTCACTCCCTAAGGTACAGCAGGAAGGGAATACTGTGGATCCCAAATACCAATAAGTTCCATCTGACAAGGCACAGACAGTATATGCCTTTTCGGCTCTAGTCCCTGCCCTCTGAAACTGTATGTCCCCTGGGGTGAGACTAGCTCTATTCCTGTCTGCCTTCTGGAATGCTCTAAAGTTTTAGTTTTTCCATCAGACTTGGGGATCAGCATGGTAAGCCTGTAAGATGGTTATCTCTTGCTAAATGTTATGTTAGGTTATGTTATCTTCCTGCATCTTTTTATCCATTATTTATGTGATACATTTTATTATTTTAATTGTGAATGTATTTTAATCATCCAAAGTCATATTCTGTGACATGTACAGTTATATAAATAAAATAAAATGTGAGTGGTTACATCAATAAAATAGGTGTTTTATTATATACATCCACTCCTCATTTTAGTGACTACCTCAGTTAGCAGCCATTTGTAAATATGGCAGTAATAACAAAAATCACTTATGACCAAATTTTGTGTGCCTGACAATGAATGCGAGTGAGAACAACACTGGCAAAGTTTTGTGAGAGAGCTTTATCTGAATGAGGCAAAAGCAACCAGTGATCTTCACACCAATTCTCTCTCAAACGTGTTTAGTTAGCAGCCTTTTCACTTAACAGCTTGGTCATTGCAACAGAACTTCATTAAACAGTGTATTTTCTTACTATTTTTATTAACTTACATAGAGTGTGTGTGCGTGTGTGTGTTAGTATTGAGCAAAATTGGCATATGGTGAATAGTTGTATCTATAGCATGTCTACCATACTAGTGTAACACAGACTCTGTGGAGTGCTTTGCAGAACTTGATATGCTGACTAGGGACAGTCAAGCTTGGCTAGAGAAAAGTAACAGAGTTCAGACAGGCTTTTTTTAAAAAAAATTCCTAATTATTCAGCCTCTTTAAATAGAACTTCAGGCAATGCTATGCTGTATTAAGGAGGAACATAATTACTTATGCACTGATGCATACAAAAGTTTAGACATCAGTCAAATTACATGTTTCAATGAGTCTCTGAGTGAACAGAAACTAACACAGTTTCTACATTGCAATTGTGCTAGCTACACTCTTTGAACTAGTTATTTCTGCCAAAAGAGGTGTTACAAAGCACTGACAAGAAAGTTATCCATATTTCTGCACCTACTAGTTTCACTGTTTTCTTATCTCGAATCTGTAAACAATTGTACATAAATAGGAAGCAAGTATTCAAATGTGCAGACAGATGATACTTTTAACTTTGTAACATGTAGAGATTGTGTTAGCTTCTGTTCATTCATCTGAAACATACAATTTGAGGAGGAGTAAACTTTTGCATGTAACTGTATCTCTGATGGTCTTATCTCCTTAAAATTAATGATGGATACAAATTTTACTTAGTCACAGCTGACAAAAGCATATCCTTTATTTTCCTGAAAAGACCTTTGTGAATTTATAATCTAGTACAGGGGTGTCAAACTCAAATCCCCGGGACCAGATACGGCCCGCAGGGTGCTTAGATCTGGCCCATGGGGCCACCCTGGGAACGGTGAAAGGTTGTGGTGCCTCTGCAGCAAAAACTGAGCTTGGGAGGGCTTCATGCAGCCGTCTTGAGCTACGTTTTCAGTGGCAGAGGATTGCAGGACAGCATCACAGCCGAAAATGGAGCTTGGGAGCCTTTTTTTCTCTGGCAGAGTGCTCGGGCCACCACAGGCACCCCCGACACGTGACATTGAGCTGGCCACACCCATCCTGGCCACACCCACTCCAGTCCTCCAAGATCAAATATAACCCTGATACGGCCCTCAATGAAATCGAGTTTGACATCTCTGATCTAGTAGCATGATATTTTGTTGGATTTAAATACAAAACACATGTTTTTTTTTATCATGGTGGTTTGTTAATTCAGTGTTATCTTTTCTAAAAATCTGCATTAAGAAAATATTGGACTGCAGAACGTTATTAAATAATACCATCAACTGTTTCAAAAAGAGACAAAAGGTTAGCAAAAAGATAAGTGAATGACATTTCCAAGTTTTTAAAAAGGAAAACATCTAAAGAGATGAATTTGTTTTATATCCCAGCTTTACTTCATAAATTCAACTGGCATGTAAACTTATTATTAATCAGTGTTACACTATTTTTTGATAATCTTTTTAATATGTAATAATTTTAAAATGTCAAGTTCATTGCTAATTTAGTATCCTTGTTTTCAATTGTTAATTTTTATTTATATCCTGGTTTGACTAAAAGTGAAGCTTCCATCATTGTGTACAAAAATGAGATAGCAGAATCATGATTCAATGGCAGTGGTATCTTTGTGTATGTGTGTTTATTAATCTGTGGTAATCTAAGAATAAGAAAACTAGTCACATAATTACATATTAAAAATAGGAGTAAGAATACTCTGAATTTAAAATATTTTTAAGAAAAACCCAGTTATCTAGAATTATTTTAAAAATATAGAAAAACACTAATTTCCATGACAAAAAGGTTTTCTTGCCTTTTAATTCCTATATTTGATTTGTGTTTTTTTCCCTTCTACTGAAGCACAGATGCTTTCAGCTCTTATCTCTAAATCTATGTTGCCTCCCAGCATCTTAACCAACCAGAAATACATCAGAGGTTTCTTAAGATTGAGGTTCCCTAATAAATACTTCTGCCTTTCCAACTCTTCCAACACTTGGGAATCATTTTCACAGCACGACTTTGTCAGCCTTCCATAACTGTACTGCTGAACAAGTTCTTTGTTTCATAGAATTGTATATCTCAAATGAAACAATTTTAATGAAAATTTTAAAATATTCAGTGTAGCATTTATGAGAAAGGCAACAAAGAATACTAAAAACCTTTTAGTATGTCATCTGATATGAAGTGCTTCAGGTAAATAAGCCATGGAGAGTTCAAGAAAATGCTGGTGTGTACAGGCAAAACAAGAATTGGTTAGACTGGAAAAATAGAGGTACAGAAGAGATTAAAAAATGAGTAGAAAACAGTAGAGTATATGTATTTTGGTTATGACATATTCCAATTTCCAGAAAGACACAAACACAATAATTGCGGATAGCTAATATTCAGGACAAGCTTGATTCTTTAAAAAAAAATGGCAGAAAAAAAGAATTGTTTTGAATTTCCCATTAGTGAAATCTAATTAATGAAATTTAAGTCCTGACAGGGCATGAAACATAGTCCATGGAAGAAAATAGTATTTGGGTCCTAATAACTAGAGTGTAGCTAATATTTCCTTTAAAAAATAATATATGCACACCAGACGTGCGCACACACACACACACACACACACACACACATAGAGATCAATGAAACAATATGAATTTTAACTATTCATGTATATATTCAGTCTTTTGAAGAATGACTGTTCTTTTAAAATGCTTCTGACATGAAGAAAAAAGAAGGCATTCAATATTGAGTTTATGGAGATTCTCAGTCATTTAGGTCATGGTTGTCCCAAAGGTGCTTTTTCAAAAGGCAACTAGACTTTGTTTTTCCTTGAAGACATTTTCCTTCTCATCCAAGAAGCTTGAACTGAAGAAGCTTCTTAGATGAGAAGCAAACCATCTTTAAGGAAAAAAACAAAGAAAGTCCAGTTGCCTTTTGAATAAACATCTTTGGGATAGTCCTGAGCTATACCTTAAAGAAGCCTATATATGCTCAAAATAAGAGTGCATGTGTGTATCCTCCTCAGATGAAATTACAAGAACCAAATATTATAGATAAAGCAATGAAAATTCTTAAGGACCACAAAATTCTTAAGGACCACAAATATTATAGATAAAGCAATGAAAATTCTTAAGGACCACAAATATTTGAGTTTTCAATATGCATCCTGCAATTACTTAGTTATGCAACACATTATATTGTGTAAGGAAATTTTAGCCACACAGTTACTTCATTTCTAAATTTTAATGAAATTTCACTTTTAATTATGTTGCACTTAAGAACTTTTAAAAGTCCTGGATTGTTTAGGTTAAAGCCCAACAGTGCATAGCAATGCAGCAATTCCACTGATGCATTCAACTTTATCTGATTATTTTTTTTCCCTCCAGCAATTGTCTCTGTAGAAGTTCTCAGTTTCTTTTTGGAGTTTCTTGTATTTATATATATAAAAAAGCCTGAGGAATTACTGTGAAAAACTTGTAAAAGAAAACCAACCTTGTAAACCCTAGATATCGTATTATTTATTTATGGTTTAATTATTGTTATGGTTTCAAAATTACCTTTTTTATTCAGAAAAATGCATAAGGCAGGGAATAGCCTATGCAAGATTTTCTGTCTCTTGATGAAATAATTACAATAAAATAAAAAAGCAAATAATAGTCATAAGGAAGCTGTTGATATAAAGACTATGAACTGTGTTAAAGAACACCAAGAAAATAGGATGGTTTAGATTGCTATCTTAAACTGCATCAAGAAGAGAAATGAAAGGGCTGCTTCATTACATAACCGTCAGCTCTAAAAAGACTATATCCTAAGTGTTTTGTATTTATTTTATTTTCTGGGTCTTATATGCTACTCTGATCCATCAGGACTCTGAACATGTCACATTCACTTCTTACAGTATAAAGATTGAAATAGTAAATCAATTTAACAAAATAATATAATAAAAAATAAAAAATAGGAAAGATATTACTATCACCAAGAAACAGTGAATGTTATGTATCAAATTCTGTACCTGTCAACAGTAGTGTCCCCCAAGGCAGTGTTCTAGGACCAACTCTCTTCATACTCTACATAAATGACCTCTGTGATCATATTAAGAGCAACTGCATTGTCTTCGCTGACGATGTAAAGCTATTCAACACCACAGACAATACTGCTACCCTTCAAAAAGACTTCGACTATGTATCAGAATGGTCAAACAAATGGCAACTTCAAATCTCAACAAATAAATGCTCTATCTTACATATTGGCAAAAAAAAAATCAGAAAATAAAATACAGGCCGAATAGTCAAGACCTTGTTGATGACCCAAGCTCTGTAAAGGACCTTGGAATACTCACCTCTAATGATCTGAGTGCTAGAGCCCACTATAACTACATAGCCAAAAAGGCATTAAGAGTTGTTAACCTAATGTTACATAGCTTTTTCTCTGATAATATTACACTAATAACTAGAGCATACAAAACATTTGCTAAACCAATACTCAAATACAGCTCATCAGTCTGGATCCCACATTATGTATCTGATATTAACACAGTTGAGAAAGTCCAGAAATATTTCACAAGAAGAGTTCTCCACTCCTCTACTCATTGCAGAATACCTTATGCCACCAGACTTGAAATTCTAGACCTAGAAAACCTAGAACTACGCCGCCTTCGGTCCAATCTAAGTATAAAATCATACATTGCAATGTTCTACCTGTCAATGAATACTTCAGCTTCAACCATAACAATACTAAAGCAAACAACAGATACAAACTCAAGGTTAATCACACCAAACTTGATTGCATGAAATATGACTTCAGCAACAGAGTGGTCAATGTCTGGAATACTCTGTGGTTTCTTCCCCTCTGTGGTTTCTTCCCCAAACCCAAAAAACTTTAACCTTAGACTGTCTACTATTGACCTCACCCCTTTCCTAAGAGGTCTGTAGGGGGGCCATGCATAAGTGCACCAACATGCCTACCATCCCTGTCCTATTGTTTCTTTTATTTTTCTTATCCATGTATTTATAACTATGTTTTTACTTATACCTATTACCTTGTAAGCAATTGACAAACCAAATAAAATAAATAAATACATAAATAAATAAACCCATGCTAGGCATTCCCAATACATACCAGACCCATGCTTCCTTAAAAAGCCAAGTTATTATGCCTTTCTTAAAACGCAAATCTGGGAGGCAAACTATTTTAAGCAGTAGCTGCAACTGAGAAGATTCTGCTCCATGACCCTGTAGATGTTGTTAATAGTCAGAACCTGTGAGCCTGCCCTATTAGATAGGAGAAGTCACTGTGAGTAAAAAATTGTATGTTTAGAAGACGCTACCTTATGAAAAAAAAAAAAAAGTATTTTTTAGCAGAAGACATTTTAAAACAGTATTTTTTATTTTTATTTTATTTAATATTACAATTAAGAAAACAAAACTAATTGCAAAGAAGGAAGGAAGGAAGGAAGGAAGGAAGGAAGGAAGGAAGGAAGGAAGGAAGGAAGGAAGGAAGGAAGGAAGGAAGGAAGGAAGACTATAGGAATATAGAAAAAAATACGTATTGAGAAATAATTTGTCCCTTTATCACAAGCATAAACAATTTCAATAAATTATCACCTTCTCTTAAAATACAGCAAATGATCTCTTGTTCCCATATTCCATCTCTTATCTATAAACAAATCCTTAACAAATCCTCATTGTTTAGTCTTGATCAGCAAATGTTCATTAAAGCTTAGTAGACGTAATAGCTAATATATTTTAACTTTGGTCAAATAAATTATATTTCTTCCTTTTAACAGTCCTAAATTTTAGTCCATTCAATTATCGTCCTGGAAGTCTGTTAATTTTTTTTGTACCCTTTCACAACATTTTCCCAAACTTCAGCACATCTCTTTTCTAAATCCAATGTAGAAAAGTTATCCAGATCATTGTTTTGGTTTATTATTTTCATATCTCTTTTGAGTTATTAATATTGCAGATGCTTTTATTTGTTTAACCCAGTGTAGCATATTTTTCCATATCATTCCTGAAGCTTTGAATACAATTTCAGGTTAGTCTCAATCTTGTCCAATAAAACTTGCTCCTCATTCATAATTTTTAAATACAATCTGTCTATAATGGCAGACCTCTCCCTGTCCAGAGAAGAATTGCAAACAGTCACTTGATTTGCCAGTTGTTCATTCTGCATAGTCATCAGGTCTGCTCTTAGTGAAGTCACATTCAGTTTGCCATTTCTTCCCTGGTCGTTAAAAGCATGAAATTGATCAAGTATTAGATTAGTCATAAAAATTGTGTTTCTCACATTAAAAAGTGGATTAGAAATATCTAACTTCCCAAAAGTATTAGCCATTTATTTAAGAAAAATGGTTACCCTCATTGATATCTCCATTATATAGCTTCATTTGTGTATTATAACATGTATCTTATTAAATGTATTAAAATGGCACTAACAATATCACAATAAATTGAATTAACATCTCCAAATTGTTGTACAACCTTTACTGCTTCATGAATCAACTGCACTGGGAAATTAATCAGAAACATTCTCATCGGAACAAAGAAATATTTTGTGGTATAACTGAAGGATTCAGAATACACAAAGGACATGAAAGAGACAGAGACAGAAAACACTTGTGACCATAAGGCTTGGCCCAACTAAATTGTGGCTTTTTTATGACAATTATTACTTAGCTGTAACAAGTGTTTTGGGAGAAAAGCCCTGTAGAACCAAATTTAACAAAGTTATAACAAAGCTATATATGTATTATCTGAATATATGTGCATGTGGAGGGGGGCTGTTTGAGTGTGGTGCCTCAAGTGTGTCTATTGACTCCTGGCAACTGCCTAGACAAGCCACTTAAGTTGTTCTATCCACTGATTTCCACCCCTATCAATTATGATTTTTTTAAAAAAATATGAGTCAATTTGGTTGACCTATCAACCATTAGATACCAGCAAGGAGAAGGGTTTTTTTGGGGGGGGGACGGGGGACAGGGTGGGTGCATGTCTTGACTGCAATGTAGTAGCCATCTAGATTTCTTTATGTACTAGATATGCATTACTGAGAAGCTGAAGTTTGAGAAATAATTTAACTATTGGGGATCATAGTGGGGTTATAAGCTATCCTAGAAGTAGTTATATAGTATAGCTCATATGGTGTTATTTTAAAGACGTTCAGTTGCTTAGCCGTTAGAGTTCACCAGCTGAATTTGGGCAGGTTCATTGTTTCTTGAGATACTAAAAAATGACATTTTATATTTTTATTTATTTATTTATATTTCACATTTCTGAACCACCCATCTACCTCCAAGAGAACTCTACTGGAGTGATTGATTGAATGATTGAATTATTACTGAAATATTACCTATTAGGTGTTCCAGATAACTTCTTTTAACTAAATGTTTTGCTTATTTCTAGTAACATTACAGTGTTCATTTTTCTTCTCTCAGGTCTAAAATGGGTACTAGCAAAGATCCAGACATAGTCCACATGGAGACAAAAACACTGGATGGCCGTAAGTGCTGTGACCACCTTTTTATCATTTTCTCAGAATATAATTATGTAATCTACCAGCATTCATCTGAATATAGGATTGCATTAGGGAGATCCAGTTGATGCTTTTAAGATTATTTTCAATCTGGTCATGCAATAAACATTTTGAAATAAATAGAAATTGAATATAACATTCTGAAATAGAAAACAATATTTTCAGAAGTAGGAAAGATTTGCAATTTGTGACAAACTGAAAAAAGGCATAAAATGAAATATACATAATTCATAACAATATATTTTCTAGTAGGCATCATTTGATTTGCTAAAAGGTAAAATCTTCAAGCTTTTGACCCTTGGTTTATCTGTAACAAACTAGCCCTTAACTTTGAATAAATGGAATGAATGGGGATAATATTGTATTTATTCTCATCTTCAATTTACTCTTCCTGAGGAAAAGTTAGCAAAAAGGTAAATTGTTTGCTTTCATTCAAAAATCTTCAGCGTTGACCATTTTATCTACAGCCTATGATTGCTGTAATAGCTTAATTATTGTATTTATATGCTCACACTATATATGACAATAAGATTTACTGGTTATTTTCTATGTACAGTGCTTAGATATTGCTCAAACTGATGCTGTCAGATATATTTGGACTAAAACAGTGGAATTTTCAGCTGGAATAACCAATTGATGGGAATTTTGAAAATTTCAATCATAACACATCTGAAGGACAAAATATTAAGAAGGTTACTTTAGGAGGAAAAGTTATTTTGCTTTGTTCAAGTATCGATGGATAAAGATTTTCAAATTTTAAATTTCAAATGTCACTGTTAATTGTACTTTTTTGTTTCTCTACAACACGGGTGTCAAACTTGATCACATAACATGATGTCACATGACACATCATGACTTTTTTGCCTTTGCAGAGCTGGGGTGGGCATGGCCTCCACGTGATGCATCCAGTCCATGGGCCACCAGCTTGACCCCCCCCCACCTTGTTCTACAACATACACACATGTACTTTAAGATAGAATGAAATGTATTAGGGCACATTCTGCCATTCATTCCTTAGGTAGCCAATCAATTTTAAAAATGTACATTAATATTGTACATAGTGTCAAGGTTCCGAGTAATGAACCCAATCAATTCAGTACTCCAAGATGAACAACTTTCTCAAAGAACTGTTTTATTGAGTACGTAATTTTGGCATGCATGAAAACAAAACCATTTCCCGCGTTTTCCGTATAATTAAAGAATAGATAATTCCCTCTCTCATTGTCACAGGTCACATTGTCCAATTAGGCGTTCTGCCATCTATCTGGCAACTCCTTCTAGTCTCTGGCCAGCACCTATTGAGATGATCTTGGTTGATCTGTTGTTATTTTCTGGTCTGACGTTCCAAACCTTTCCTCCCTCCCATACTATGTAGCAAGCTGAGAAACAGAAAGATAGCTGTGGCAGACCTGATCCATTAAAAAGTGGACACATAGCATATATGTGTGGTATTCAGCTTATATTTAAATAATATTCAGTAGTAACATTTGAAATATTTAATTTTAATCTAACATTAACATTTTGCAAACTCCAGAAGAATTGTTCAGAAAGAATAATTATGAGAAATGAAATAAAGTTCGGTGTTTATATTTCAACATTTTTAGCTAGAGATGCTTAGAAGGTTTTCCCATTCATCACTAGCTATCTTGAAATCCCTCCCAGCCCCAGGCGTTCAATATCTATTCTATTTTGATAAACAGATGAAATTAATTAGTTAGTTTACTTTATTGTCATTGCACCTCGTACAATGAAATCAAACACCATCTTCAGTGCATATCATGACCATGAAAATAAACACAAACATACATCCTTTACACTCCACACATTGAACCAAAAAACCCCAACACCGCACCATCACTGCACTATACAGTAGAACTCAAAAGAGCTACTGCCTTGGAATAGAAACTGTTTTGCAGCCTATTTGTGCTTATTTTTATTATTCTGTACCATAGACTGGAATATGGTGTCAATTTCCATATTTCTAAAATTATTTGCCCTAAATAAGACATACTAATATGAATCAGTGTTATAATAGTATTAGGAAGATGCTCTCTCAGCATAACCACCCTTTAAGTCAATAAAGTTTTTGAAAAGATCAGTGGGACCACAAGACCCAAACTAGTATCTGAATTTCAGATTTCTTTGGGATCATTAAATATCAGAGAATGTACTGAGTAAACAGTCCTTTTATTCTATAATAAATCTGATTCTTTCTTACAGTCCATTACACATCTCCTTCAGCTATCCAACACTAAATTAGCCCATTGTGGCCCTTCTTAATTCAGTTTTTGTTTTGGCCAGTGTGATGTGCAATTAAATGAAATTTAGTGATTCCATCTACACTAACCTTATCAGTCAAGCAATCCATATCTACTTTTGTAATCAGGATGCAATATTCTTTTCCTAACAGTATTTTCTATTGGGTGTCAAAGATGACTTGCTCGTACTATTCTCTTCTGTGGAGGTTGAGGGCAACTGGTTGCAGGTAACAGATGTGACCCTGCCTTTCAAAGTAGAGTACCAGTGAGTGAGGCAGTGACCCAGGGAACCAGCTTCATCCATATAGTCCAGCTCTTCTAAGAGATAGAAGCAAAACTGCACTAGGTTGCATTAAATAACCATTAAAGGATATTAATGTATCTAGACCAAGATGGATTACCATGGTTGAAATTTTTTGTCATCTTTCTATAATTTGATATATGAATTCACTCTGCAACCTAGAAACTGTGGAATAACATGGTATATGTCATATTAAGGTAAAGAAAGAATATGACATTTGTTCTAGTATCTTTCTGATGAATAAGATAAAATCCAAATAATATTGGCATGTACACCAGAGGTTTCTCGAAAGTAAAATAATGCAGAGACTTTCTTAACATCAAAAGGCAAGGATACAAGTGGTGGGTGGCTGCATTCTTCATGCATCTTTCAATAGAAATGCTTCCTCATGCTTCCTGACCTATTCTAGTCTGGTATTATTGTTTGACAGGAAATCTTCTTGAAATGAATATGTTTGTAAGCTCTGGTACAATTTTCCACATTCTAGCTGTCTAATGCTAATATCCCACAGTCAGTGAAGAAATTGAAAAGGTTGGGCATTTCAGTAAACCAAAAGTTTTCTCAGTTTAGCTACTCCATCTACACAAGGGGTGTCAAACTCACAGCATCAAGATATTGTCATGTGACATATCACGACTTTTTCTTCGCTAAAACAGGGATGGGCATGGACAATGTATGACTCATCTGGCCCATGACCATGAGTTTGACACCCCTGATCTACCCTAACCTTATCAGTGAGACAATCCAAATATAGTTTTGTAATCAGGATGCTGCATGTTTCCAGTGTTGCTGTAACAATCAAAGTAGCAGCTGTTGCTGGAGATGTGCATGCTGGCAGTGAGGAACTTAACATCTGAATTATTGGTGGGAGGGATAACATCTCTGCTAGAGAAATAAATAAATAAATTCCAGATCTCAGCAATGAAATGTATTAATTGGCATGAATTAAGTGTAAGTAATTAGGTGCTTCCTGTGGTACTGGATAAATAAAGTATCCACAGGGATTAACTATCAAAAGAATAATTGTTGCTACATGGCTTCCCGGTGAACCTAACTTAAGGAAATAAAGGTTATTGTTATAAGATTCTGAACATATTCCCAATATTTATATTATTTTTCTGAACTTTTCCTGAAATCCTTTTAATACTTTGAAGTCTTAAGAAAGCAATTATCAGCTTGCTTCTGATCACCACATATAGAGCAAAAATGTGAAATTATAGTGATGTTGTTATAGTTCTTTACTTACATCTGAATGTCTAATTGAATATAATAATATAACATAACATAATGATATGATATGCTGTATAATGATGCGGTCAACATTTGATGTATTTTATGAATAAGAACTTTATCAGAACTTAGTAGGATATCTATTAATACAGATACATGGGAACATCAGTTGAGTATAATTGCAGAGGGCATAAAATATATTCAGCATATTCATTACCAATACAATGCAACATAGCCCCTCCCCCCCAAAAAATAGCAACATTTAGCAAAGTCTTCAGTTATTGTCATAATTTAGAAATAAATTGTGGGAAAGAATATTTCTCTCAATGGTCCAAGGTCAGACCATAGAAAGAACCACAGCATACATGCCCAATAACAAAGAGCACATCAACGTAGGGCAAACCAGTCTTTAATCTTCAGTCCGAAGCCTTGGTACACTGTGAGTAGGAACATCAAAGTCCCTTGAAAAGTCAGCACTGGGAGCTTCAGCCTCCCAACCCGAAGGCACCACACCCTCATGTCATCCAGTCACATACCCCCAGTCATCCAACTTGTGGTACCAGCCTTCCCTGCCTTCCAGCAACCACAGTTCTTCCCACCCCTTCTGGAGCTATGTTCTGTCTCCTCACACCATTGGCAACAACAGTAGTCCCATCTCGTCCATCTAAGTGGGCCAGCTGGCAAGTGATCAACTGGCCAGTACAGCCCATCTGTTCTAGACCTCTTGCAGCAGCCTCCCAACTGGAAGCTCAATCCATAGGCATTCAGCTGTTGAGCGGCCAGCTGACGAACGGAGAAGTCCTGCTGCTGCAGCTGCAGCCTCACTCGTTGCTCCTGTTGCTCTTGTGGCTCCATCTGCTTTGTGAAACTGCCTCACTGGTTTATTTTGGACTGTCTCTCCAGGTATGGTGAGCCCTGGATAAGGGCCGACCCTTTCTTCATCAAGCTGTATTATGCGATGCTCTGTGGAAATCTCTGGCAGGAATTCCCTAGGAGAGTATTACTATGAACCATCTCTATGTCCAAAAGAATTAAGAAAGCTGTTTGTCCTTAGGAGAACTTTTTTTATGAAAAAACAAAAAAACAAAAAACAAAACACTGCAGTGGTGGGGGCTGATTCTTCACATAACCAGTAGTTCATTTTTCACTTGAAAAAAATGTTTTCAAATGTAATTTCCCTTAACTTTCTTCTTAGACAATTCTTTTTTCTTTCAAAAATGTAGTCATTGCTGTCAACACATAGCCTTCAGAATTTTCTGCAATAGTCCACTTATGTGTTACCATAGCCAAAAAGACAAAGTCATTCATATATTCTGTTAACATTAGATATAACTTAGAAGTATTCCAAGTCATAGGAGCTATATCTCTGTAAAAAAGGAAAGATACCGAAGAGGTCATGAAGTTCAATTTCTAATATCTTGGGCAGCTTTATTCTCTGACTCTTGGTCTATGTTTTTCAATTCTTTCTTGCTCCTACGAGACAGCATGAAGATTCACATAAACTCAAGAAACCAATGTTCACTGGAAAAAACATAAACTTCATTCAAAATGGGTTTAAGTCTTCATGTGCCTTATAGGCCCATTTAGATTTTAGCTTAGTCTAGTGAATCTGGCCAAATCTCTAGAGATGGCTCAAGAAAAAAGGAAATGATACAAAATACACAATATAAATTGCTGGTTCTGATGATTTAATTTTTAGGCCTGCAATTTAAAAAAAAATAGAGAAAGCAGACAAAAGTATAGACCAGGGGTGTCAAACTTGCAATGTCACGTGATGTATTGGGACTTTTTCCCCCTTTGCTAAACCAGGTGGAGGCAGGACCAGCATGTGACGCATCTGGCCCATTGGCCATGAGTTTGACATTCCTGGTATAGACATTCCTACGTGTACTTCAGCTATCTATTCATTTGATATTTTTTTTAAAAAATCAGTTTTATTTATTTTATTCTCTTGCACACTTAAAGAAATTCAATTGGGGTTCTTTTTATCTAAAAATCCTCTAAAAGTCACAAGAAAGCAAGAAAAAGTTGTGCCTATTTATTGCACTTTCGCTCTCTTATTGGCTATCACAATGTAACTAATTTTTGCAGACAGGGATCTCTATATGAAATATTTAAGTATAGGTAATCTTCAACTTACAACCACAACTGAGCCCAAACTGTCTGTTGCTGAGACAGTTTTAAAGTGTTTTGTCCCATCTTACAATCTTTCCTGCCACAGTTGTTAAGTGAAACACTGCAGTTATTAGGTGAATAACATGGTTGTAAAATGAATCTGGATCCCTCATTGAAGGTTGCAAAAGGTGATTACTTGACCCCAGGGCATTGCGATCATCATAAATATGAATCAGTTGCCCATCTGAAGGCTGACCATGGGGATGCTGCAATGACACGTGTAGAAAATGGTTGTCACTTTTTTCATTGCTATTGTAACTTCAGACAGTCACTAAATGAAAGGTTGTAAGTCGAGGACTTCCCATAAAAGATTATGAATATCCATAGCTGGAATCGTCTTATATTTATGTGTGTTTCTTTGTGTGCTTTCAGATGCACAGTACATCACCTGTAGGATGCAGAACTGCTCTGAAGCTGTAAGAAGCAAACCTTTCCCTGGATACATTGATTCCGACTCTCTCATTGTCCAAGATGATTATGTATTTGTTCAGGTCTGAAACAGTTTTCCCCCCTTCTATTGATTACAAATCATTTTTTTTTCAATGTTAAACTCCCTTTCCTAACAGATGCAACAAAATAGCTTGAGTACAAGCTATTTCAGGACATCACCCAATTTGTTATTCCCATTGGGATGCTAATTGTTTTTTTTTTTGGCCTTTGGTTCAAGTACTCTGTTAACACAACGGTCATGAAGGGTGGGGTCTAACTTATGTTCAAGGTGTATGGAAATAATTTCTCTTGTCACTCAGCTCTCCACATTGTCTATTCCAAAAATGTTCTCATATTTCAACAGGTTTTTAAGTTTGCATGCCAGTGTTCCAATATTACCATTACAACAGACCAATCAAGGTTTTCTTTTTTATTAGTTTGAAATGGGACAAGATAGAGTCTCTCTTTAGAGATAGAATGGAGATATAGAAAGGGAATGCTTGAGATAAGACTAATCAGGCATGATTGTCATGTGTGGGCTCCTATTATTGTGAAAAAGGAAGAAAATTAGATATATTCAGCTGAGCTATGTTCCAGGTGGAAGCCAGAGAATATATCTGAATAGTTTTAAGTTTCATTATCTTCCTGCTGCTATCCCCATCATAACAAGCAGGAGGAAATAAAGTGCTGGCAAAGTGGAGATGAGCTATAAATTATCTGTCTTTCAAGTATTTCTTGAGGCTGAGGTTCCTGGCTTGCATCAGCATATATATTTTGAAGCTGGATTGTCTATAACCAGGAATTTTTAAGTGGGCTAAAGGTAGAAAATCCTGAACGTGTTACCAAATGCTGTCAGCTGTACCACTCTAGCCTCTAAGTTCTCTGAGAGTATCATTTCCTTCCAAATAGAATAAATATCAACTCTTCTGAGGGGTAGAACAATACATTGCCTCATTTCTTTTTCTTTCTTTCTTTCTTTCTTTTTTTTTTTTTGTAGAAAAAAGTGTGATAAATTCGGCTACCATGGAAAATATGGGGAAAACTCTTTATTTGTTATTTCATTCATTGTTTCACACATCCATGATTAATAATGAATCAGACCTTAGTGTACACTTAACAGGTTTTACATATTCATAGTTTTGACTTTTATTTTTTTGTTTATCCATGTGTAAAAGAGAGACATACTTTTGAACATGCATAGTGTATATTTTTAAGGGCTAAGATTAAGTAACCTACTTGTGTATTTGTTCCCACTTATCATTCAATATACCAGGAGGCTGCATGTGATTTCTTCATTCTTATCCTGTAGAAGCATCCTGATCAAATGGTGATAATAATCTTTCTCACGCAGTGTGGCACATTTGTTTGCACAGCTCTTTCACAACCTTGGTAGAAGGGACTGTTGATTGTATACTAGTGCTGACCTCCAATTGCTATGAATACTCTGTTGGCAATACTGAGCAACATGATTGAGAAAGGCCCCAATAAGATTACAAAAGAACTGCAGCAGAAGCTGGCATGAGTAATGTGAAGCAGACAAAGTGATCATCTACATCACCAGTTGAAGAAATCATTCTGGGGAACAAAAATCAATTACCATGAGGAAGCCATGTGGAACCTCACAGCTGGACAAACCCAGAAAGATAAAGCAAAGAAAAAGAGACATGAATAGAAGTACAGGTGATTGCTTTGCAAGAAAGAAGGAAGACATAAATCACTATAGGTTCTGAAACCTAAAGCCTGATTAAATAGTATAAAGGAAAATCCGT
The DNA here is from genome assembly GCF_049901735.1 of Notechis scutatus. NCBI lineage: Eukaryota > Metazoa > Chordata > Lepidosauria > Squamata > Elapidae > Notechis > Notechis scutatus. The sequence goes on from NC_142012.1 coordinate 119,324,032, forward strand.
AAGTGAAGAGATGCTCTGACAACCTCTACATGGTACAATTTAACTTAAATTCTGCCAATTTGAACATATATTAGCTATTTATCTCAATTTTGGGGTAAAAGTCCCCAAATTTGTCAGAACTGTAAACCAAAATGTACAGGTCACCGCAAATAATCTGTTGAAAATGCTAATTCACACCAAATAGATTCACAATATAATGTTACTTATGCAACAATAATTGGCATGGGGGGATTCTCAGAAGACCTTTTTTCCTCAATCCAAAATTATCATCTAAAATACGCAAACAAAAACATGTCAATAAGCCTGAAATGTTTTTGGAAGAAAGTGCTTTGGACTGTTCAAACAAAAATTGACATATTTGGCTATAAGCACATAGAAAATTTTTGGGAGAAAAGGTGAAAAAATATGTTGGAATCATTAAGCATAAGATGGGCTGCAATATTATTTGAAATCATGTGATAGTAGTAACATAGGAAATAATATATATGAAAAGAAGAATGAATTCAACTATATGTAACAGATAACAGATAATCAAAGTTGGAAGGGACCTTGTAGGTCATCTAGTCCAACCCCCCGCCCAAGTGGGAGACCCTACCCCATTTCTGACAGATGACAGTCCAATCTCTTCTTGAAAGTCTCAAGTGATGGTGCTCCCATAACTTCTGAGGGCAAACTGTTCTATTGGTTGATTGTTCTCACTGTCAGAAAGTTTCTCCTTATTTCTAGGTTAATTCTCTCCTTGTTCAGTTTCCATCCATTATTTCTTGTCTGGCCTTCAGGTGCTTTAGAAAATAGCTTGACCCCTTCTTCCCTGTGGCAGCCCCTCAAATATTGGAAGACTGCTATCATGTCTCCCTTGGTCCTTCTCTTTACTAGACTAGCTAAGCCCAGTTCCTGTAACCGTTTTTATATCCTAGAGCTAATGTCTCACAGTCAATGAAGAAATTGAAAAGGTTGGGCATTTCAGTAAGACAGCAAAATCAGCTGTATGCCCTTCAGAGCCCCCTCAGTATATCTGAAGTCGGGAAAATCTCAAAAATGCAATATGTGCAAGGAGGTATAGAATATTTCTTAACTATAAGAGAGTATAGTGTATTTTGGTTTGGTGTAGTGGTTAAGGCAATAGGCTAGGAATCAGGAGACAGTGAGCTCTAGTATTGCTTTAGGCATAAAATCAGCTGGGTGACCCCGGGCCAGCACTTTTCTCTCAGCCCTAGGAAGAAGGAATGGCAACCACTTCCACAATCTTGCAAGGATGTGTCCAGACAGTCACCAGTCAACACTGACAGGAAGGAAGGAAGGAAGGAAGGAAGGAAGGAAGGAAGGAAGGAAGGAAGGAAGGAAGGAAGGAAGGAAGGAAGGAAGGAAGGAAGGAAGGAAGGAAGGAGACACGGAGGAGACTCTAAACTTCTGCATTTTCCTTGTTTTCTTGTTTTAAGTCTGTAAGCAACAGCACAAACATAATATATACCTATTCAAGATGTCAGGGCTAAGTCAGTGTCTGTTCACTTAAAGTTCATTGAAATGTGGAGTTTGACCAGAGGTGCTAAACCTTCCCAAGCTTGTGGTATTTCTTGTGTGTATCTTGCTACTCCAGCAATTTATAGAAAATATTTTTAGAGCAGAATTGTGCATTAACTGAGATTGCTCTTAATTACATTCTTAACATATTTTAATGTATACTTTTTTAAAAAGATAATATACTTTATTTAAGAAAGCTAATAAAAATGAAACAAAGTTCTAGAATTCTATTTCATGTTCAGTAAGATAGTTATTTCTCCTATTGTTTGTTAATGAATTGTTACAGATTTTTTTTTGTTTGTTTTGTCACTCAGTGTGACTAGAAAAAGATTGATTTTTGTTTTGGCCTCCAGGATTTTGGAAAGGGCAGGCAGTCTCATGGGTTGTTGCTTGAAAATTATTTCATTTCTTTGGCCTGCTGGAAGAAGTGGCTGGCTGTAGCATGTGTAAATATTACTGTTACACAAATGGAATACTTTATGGAGAGCTTTGGTGTACCATCTACGACTCATCAGAATCTTAGGGCCCTTGGCTTGGAGTGGGAGAAAAAGTATTTTTTTCCAAAGCTGACTAGAACAAAAAAGCTTTTCTCATTGTCTAAATTGGGAATATTACATGTAACGTATTGACTTGAGTACAGTATTACAATTTTTGCCTATGCAATTGGGGATGCTGAATGCTGCTTCTGTACATTTGTAGATTTCATTTGCTATTTTCATCTCCTTGGCAGTCTGCATAATTTATACCTATTAATGCTGTCTTTTTCCATAACTGAATAAGGACTATTTCATCTCCTGCTGTATTTTCATTGCCATCCTGGAACCGTTGTGACATAACTGCATTTCCCTTTATAACGCACCTGTTATTTTTTACATGGCTTTAAAAAAAGAGAGAGAGAAAACAGTGATAAAGTCACCTCAATTAAAATAATAAAGAAAAGCAATGTTATATGTTGCAGCTGACATCTGGAGGTCGGCCACATTACTACGTGTCTTACCGCAGAAATACTTTTGCACAGATGAAACTTCCTAAATATGCTTTGCCAAAGGTAAGTTATCATGGTTCCAATATTCTTATATAATGTTAGATGACAGACCAGAGGAATTGCAACTTGTGGCCAATTTGCTCAGAATTGTTTTAATCAGTGCATGTATCCCTTTATTTTTCAAGAACATGTTAAAGCATCAAGCAAAATACTCTCTAAGATCAATATTGCAGCTATTCAAGGGCATCAGTTCAAAATGCAGATTGATTTTTTTTTCAGTTGGTGGAAATTACTAATTAGTAATTCGTTTTCATCAATAATGACATTTTGAGGCTTTCTATTAAAAAGCTTGGCCTTCTGATGTGCTGCTAGCTTCCATATTTCATTGAGTTAAAGGAATTAAATGAGATTTTTTTCTTCAGAAAGTACACTTCTGTATGCCTCTAATTTTGTAAAAATAGAAAATTAGCAATGGAGCCTGAAAGAACACGTATTACATAGCCTTTTAAAGGATCCTAGTAAAATATATCAATCAAGAGGAAGCTTATTTCATTTAAAAAAATTTAAAAAGGAAAAGGAAACAAAATCGCAAGGCTTTTCTTTTTTTAAAAAACTTGAAGGACAGAAAAAATGATTGTTAAGGACTTTTGTTCCCCATACAAAATGTTTTGATGCATTGTAACATGGTCTGGGAACATAGTTTATGAAATTGCTTGTCAGATTCAAGGTCTGAATTTTTTGATATGTTGTGACTTAGGTCCATATTACAGGAAATTAAATGAAACCAAGATGTCCACTCATAATGAGATCAATATTCTTGACTACAACTATTAGGAATATAGGTTTTTAAACTTTCATCTTGAAACTAGATCCTTTCTCCCCTTTCTTAATTAGGTTTTAAAAGTTATGGTTATAAAATTTAAGAATATTTGAACTGAGAGGTTTCAGAAATTAATCACCTTTAAGAGATTATGGGATAGACTGAATTCTTAGGTAGGTCAAATGACATGGGAGGACTTATTCTGTTGAATCACATCATCATGAGACAAGTTTTTATTTGTAAGACATGTTTAAAAAGTCAACAAAGCCTTTTATAGCCAAATATTGTAATGAATGTGGTAAAGGCCATTTGGAAATGCCACAGTGGAGCTTATGCAGACTATTTTGAATAAGGCTGTTTATAGTGAGATAGTCAAACTTTCCAAAAATTTTAATCACCATCTATCCACCATTTCAGTTTTCTGTGAAAAATTCAATAAACAATTGAATTATCGAGTTGAAACCCATAATACCTGATTACAATGTGAGGATACATTTTTTTAAATCAGTTTTGGACTTCTTGAATTACCTTGCCTTATGAATCGCTTTAAATCGAGCCCTTTTTGGTGCATATTGGTAAAACAATAGTCCCAGTAAAACCATAATTCCAACCCCAGATCACAATGCCATATCCCAATTAGTAAAACCATAATCCAGTAGCTCCAATTTTATTTGGTTTTGTTAAAAAGTGTTTAAACAACAATAGCAATTATCTATCAGTTTATTTACAATCTTTTCTAATTTAGGGAATTTTATTTCCATGTTGTCTCTATGAGCATGGTTCTGGTATCTGCTCAACATAAATTTCTCTGAAGAAATGTATTATATTTCTGTGTGCGTGTTTGTGTGCGTGCGCACACACATTCACGCACGCACGCACACACACACGCACATACATGGCCTGCTTTTTTTGGAGCAATTGAGTGTTGATCCATTGTCTATTACAAGAATTCCCATCTGAGTCAAACATTTTGAGCTAACAGAGTATGACTGGCTCAAAGTCACCGAGAAAGCTTTTTAGTTAACTGGTTGTCTCTGCTAGACCAAACTGTATCACTCTATCATAAATGAGCTATCACTCATATTTATCTAGTGTAGTATTCTTAACATATTGTGATATAATCAGAAAGATTCCATATAAGATCCATTATCAGCAGACCATTTACAGTCAGTCACTTACATTCAGCCAATCAATCTCATAGGACTGCTGTTAGAATAAAATAAAAAGTAATAACACATAATCCAAGGTTTGCTCAGAGAAAAGACAAAGTATTGTATACATATATATATATATATATATATATACATATACATATACATATACATATACATATACATATACATATACATATACATATACATATACATATACATATACATATATATATATATATATATATATATATATATATATATATATATATATATATATATATATGTATATATATATATGTTTTCTGAGGTTCTCGCGGGTATTTGTATGTGGATCTTTGGTTATTCGGGCTTTCTCGCGTAGATTCAAAGTATCAGGCAGCACCATTTCGGGGTGCCACTCGCCATCTTCAGGCTAACAGCTTTCGCTTAGTGCCAGTGCAAGCAGTGCACTGGCACTAATAAAGCCTAATTTGGGGCGAGGGGCTTAATTCATTCATGCCTATAAACATGCTGGATCCTATGGGGAGGCCGTATTAGAAACCATATATATATATATATATATATATATATATATATATATATATATGTTTTCTTAAGTTTTCGCGGGTACTTGTCATGTATGGCCTTCAGCTTTGTTGGGTATTTTCCCGTCATTATAGTTGTGCTTTTAAAGTTGTAGCAACGTTTCAGCAGAATCTCATCTGCCATCATCAGGCTTCTGTATTGTGTCCGTCCGTCAGGCGGACACATACAAAGCCTGATGATGGCAGATGAATTCTGCTGAACCCAACTTTAAAAGCACAACTTCAGGCGTGGAAACTCTCGAAAAGCTTGAAGCACACATATATATATATACTATCTAATAACACAAACACTCCAAAACATACTTTTCTGTAAGTAATTTCTATGAATATAATGAACATATTTCAACAAACAAATTTTCTGCAAAAATTAAGCTATTGAAGGACAAATTATATGGATCTCCATTCCTTAATATATAATCGCATGACAGAAGATCATACCTGAGCTTTTCAAAAGCCCATTATCATACCAATTTATGGCATATATTTTTCACATCTCTATTTAAAAGTAGTCCCCTTGTAGTACTGTTCCAAGAAAGACAATAATCTGCAAGGCTACAGTATCTGTTGTCACAAAACTCACCTGTTGTGGTTCTCTTAAATGGCACTTTCTAGATTACATGGAGTGTCTTATCTAGCAGTAGGTTCTGCTGTTTTAATATAATATTGTGCAACCCATAATCCATGGGGTCATTCTTTCCACATATAATGTAGACTCATGCCATTTCCCTTGTAGGACTCAGTGAAACATTTCTGCTGACTCTCCTTTTACTTCTTGGCCACTTTGATAGGATGAGTGGAATAAAGGGAGTGGTGGACTACATGGAATACTGCACCATTGCTCCCCATGCTGGTATGTCAAAAATCAAGGGAGCAACTTGGATGAGTGCAAGCAAGGTAGGGCTGGTTACATGGTACCGATGATGGGTGATACCTCTCATTGGTACCATCTAACCAGCCCTACCTTGCTTGCTCTCATCCAAGTTGCTCCCTTGTTTTTTCTTCAAAGACCACTGCTGGTAAGAGGTTTTCTGTCAGCTGATTGGGTGCATGGCTAGAAAAAAAACAGGATAAAGGGTGGGAATGTGGTCTTCCCATCTTCCCATGCACCTACTGGTTTTAAGTGGAAGTGAAAAATAGCTCTTTGGGATTATATTTACTTAAAATTAAATGATTTACATTATAAGCCAAGGTGGCCAGAAAACAAAATTATATATTTTTTTCTGCAGATCTCTTTCCCTCAACCTTCCTTTCAAATGACAATAGTTACATTCTAAAATAATGAGTTTAATGATGAAAGGAAATGTTAGATATGTTCTTGCTTTCAAATTCTTCATAAAACCTTTTCCTAAATACAAAGATAAGTAATTTTGATATTTTTAATATGGTACTTGTTACTTTACCTAATTGGATTGTGTTGATTGGCTGGGAGGGTTTAGAAATGTTGATCTTCTTGAAAAGGCTGTTGCTTAGAGTATCTGGAATTTAAATTGGCAAAGAATAAAGAAAGTAAAAGGAACCAAAAGGAAGAGCAAAACATTCCCCATGTGTCATAGACAAGGTGGAATAATTTTATGCCTCCTTATGCAGGCCCATAATAACTAAAAATATCTTTCTTCCCTCTTTGTGCATGAGCGTTTATTAGCTAATATAATTCATTATAGAAGTAATTTGAATTAAATATCTTCTAAGCAACTTTTTCCGAAGTAGGATAATGCTTTCTCTAACGAGCCCCAAGGGTCCCTCTCTGTCACCTTTTTCAAGGAGCAGCCGATGTTAAATCCACCTGCAGGGTAATATTTAAGGCAACAAGGTGCTTCATTACAAGCTCACACAACTTCAAAGCATGAGCTTCTAAATCTGTATGCACGGAGACACAGTGAGAAAAGTGTGTTTAGGATGCTATTATCAAAGCAGGTGGCTGCCTTTATTAAAAATGAACAAAGCACAACACAGTCAAAAGGAAATGAAACAAGCACGGCCTTTTATCGGTAGAGAGTCTTTAATCTCTTTCAGCTCAATTACTTTCTCCAAATAAAATCAATGCTGTAAAGGGTTCTTAGTACCATAGCAGCTTATGGGATTTTAGTATAGAATTTTACTACTGAGACAAAGTAACTTTTTCTCTGGATTTCTTGTCTTGATGTTTCTACTGGTTTAGGTAAAAGGAAATAGTAAAATATGATGCCTTTCATGTGGTCATAGTGAAATAATTATTCTAGGCATCAGGCAGCAGCATTTGAAAATGCTGACTTGCAAACCTCATTAAGATTATCATGCATAATAACTCCTGTCAATGGATGTTGGCTATTATCATTCATTTAGTCCATGGATTTGGATTAAGAATGATAAGCATATAAAGAGGTCTATTTGGTGCCAGGTACTTTGGCATTTAGATATGCCCATCACTCTCAAACTATAAAAAACATCAAGAAATGTAGCATCTGTATACGTTTAGTTTCAGCTCTTGCTACTGTACAAATAATAAAGTTGTACAGATATAATTCAATAGAAAGATTCAAATACAAAAGTAGTTATGTATACAATACATCACTTAACACTATCTGACAAATATATTATTTTCTATTGAAAATGTTAAATAGATGCAAAATGTTTCATTACAACACTGACTGTTTTAAGTTTCTGAGATAAAACTTTCTATAAATATTTGGGTTCCAATTCACTGTATTTAGTTTGAAAATAATTTGAAAAAAAAACTGCACTGAGAAATCAAATATTGGTTCCTACCAACTAACCTAGTTTAGAAGCTTTCTTTCTACCATTAAAGAGCTATTGTTAATTAAGTAAACTCCTAGAATAAATGTATTTATTGCAACATTGTCGGCCATCTTTTTTCCCAAGTCTATTTGGATTGATGCATTTAATCAGAAAGACTAACAATCCCCTGGCTTTACTTATACAATCAGTCATAGCTTGGCTTTATTTCTGCATGGCTTATTGATTAGTCTATGATTCAATGCAAACCAGAGTGTAAATTTCATAAGCAGATTAAGAATGTTATGTGAACCAGCCATTTTCCAAGGGAACATAACTAATTGTCTGCAAGTAAAAATAAATAATGATTGTTTTATAGCTTGTACATCAAGATACTTGTCTTTAAGTTGATAACATCAATACAATATTATGTTTTAATTGACTTTTTAAAAAAATTATATTAGATTGCTTAGACAATAACATTCCAAAATAATTTTACATAGTCATTTCGTGACAATAAGGAATAAGGAAGTATGTTAGCATAAGAGACAGACAGAGACAGAGAGACAGACAGAGACAGAGACACACACAGAGAGACAGAGAGGGAGAAAACAAGGTACATTTTCTGTAATTATGGAAAGAATCATTTTAATCAAGTTATGAGGGCAACAGAAACTAGTATGCTAGGGAAGAAAAGTGAAAAAGGAGAGTTCTTTCTCTAAAAAATAAACTCTCAAAATAACCTACGGTTTCAACAGCTAGATTAATTATATCCTAGACTGCCTTCATTAAATTTTCAAAAAGTTTACATTCCCCATATCAAGTGAGCAAAGGGGAACTTGCAATTTCATGGTGATTCAGAAAGCGCAAGACTTTAGTTCTTTTCATATGCCCAATTCAAATGATGCACATAATATTGAGCTTTGTTTCCTCTTTAGGAAAGTGCAAAGGTCAGATAAATGTGCTGCATGTTAATGTGAACTGTCCTTCAGTGCTGAGGCTGGGATATTTTCAGGGCTAGCGATACCACATTTTTCCAGGCAGGCTTAAAACAAAGCCATCATGGTTGTTGTCAGGATGGAGGCTGGGGGTTACACCCATTAAATTTGAACCTGCTTTTCTTCCTTTCTTTTTTGCCTTTTATCTCCCTCTCCCAGCCTTCTCTTCTACTTAACTCCTCTATGTCAGTGGGAAACATGTTTCATGGCGTGATTTGCCCAGCAGAAACAACAGACAAATTGCTGAATCTGACAGAAAGAACAAGGGCGTTATTATGTAGTGCACTTGAGTAGCAGTTGTTGTCCATGACAAGTTTGCTGACAGTTCTTTTGCCTAGTAAAATATAGACTGAGAAAAAGAAGAATGGTGGAAAGAGTGGCAGATAAACAATGTACAATCACAACTACCAGGAATACTAAGTATTGCTTCTCAAAACTGGTTGAATACACCTAGAAGAGAGAAAGAACTTGGTCATCTATACAGTAGAACCACCAAACTCTGCAACTGTGAAACTGTTTTCTCCTTGCTTTTTCACTATCTTCAAATTGCAAATATAAGATCTTAACAGAGAGGTGGAGCCAATTATAAAACTGTTTAAACCAATTATGATTATAAGAGCTCAACTTCACATCTTGCTAACCACTACACAAAGATGCCCCATTAACATCCCTTCTTCCCCCCAGAGGCAGTTTGGACATATCTTTAGTTGTTTTATCAACAGCTGTCTTTCATCTTTTGATGTTGTTTTGCTAACAATTTAGAACAGACTTAGAATAACTTTATTGTCACTTTAAATGTACATTAATCAGCATACATTAAAATGAAATTTCGTTGCATACAGCTCTCAAAGGATCACCATCTCTAATATATACTACATAAACATGACAAAAATATAAGTAAGTAAGTAAGTAAGTAAGTAAGTAAGTAAGTAAGTAAGTAAGTAAGTAAGTGTATACCCACATATATTATATGACACAGAGAAACAACACATTCTAGTTTGGATGTATAAATGTACATGGTGAGAAAAACAAATCTTGTGAGTTTACCAGACAGATGATAGAAGGAACAAAACTGTTACAGAATCAGGTAGTCCTGCTAGCAATACTTTGAAACCTGCTCCCAGAGGGGAGCAACAAAAGCAGACCGTAAAGTGGATGTGTGGGGTCTCCAACAATGCTATGAGCTAAAAGCACATAACACTTATAAACAATAATCCTGAACAACGGGAAGCAAGCTTCCTATAATTTTCTCCACTGTTCTTACCACTCTCTATATGGACTTTCTATCTGAGGCACTGCTGCCACCAAACCAGTGATGCAGTTTATTAAAATACTCTCAATCATGCCTCTATAAAAAAAATATAGTGCCTCCTTGATATAGTCAATGATGTGGTCAGGATCTGGCAATTGGTCAGATCTCATTAACCATTTTAGGTTGCTGAGGACATATCTCCCTTCCCAGATCAACAGTTTCCAGGTCCATTCTGCATTTGACAATAGGAGACTCTGATTCCTTCAAAAATCATTGTTCCTCTGTACTGCCTGTAATCATCCAAAGCTGCTCCATGGGATTATGAGATTTCAAGAAGAAAGAAACATCTCTCTTCACTTTTATTATCAGCTCTGACAGATATTCCAAGTATAGCAGGTATTGAAAGGTGGCAAGAGAAGAAGACAGGCAACTGTTTATCCAACATCTCTTTGAGCCCATGGATTAACCATAGAATCAGAATCTTGCAGGTAAAGTTAATCTCCTCTTCACCAGCACCTGTCAGTAAACTGTGTCCCCACCCCACCCCGGGAGCTGACAAGGACACCATGAAGCAAGTGAGTTTCCATTTGCTAAATTCCTATCTGGTTACAAATTATATTCAGCCCGAGTTAACTTCTGAGCACAAACTCAACCAAGTGCAGAACGTACATTGCCTGTGTTCATTAAGGCTAAACAGACTTTTAGCTGCTCTTTCTATTTTAAACAATGCATCCTCAATCTCCCAGCAAAGTAAATACAGGACTGTCACTCTGAGGTTTTTTCCCGGGGGGGTGGAGTGGGTGGTGGGTTATTGCATGCAGAATCTTGGGTAGTATGATCTATGCCTGATGGTTTTGGCTCATCTTATGACGAAGCCTATTCTCTTTGTCTTTGCAGCAGATTACTGATCATATAGGTTTGGTAAACTTTACTTCAAATATTCAATCACAGCACAGAGATACACAGTACTGCCTGTCAACACAGCATTGTTGGAGACCCCACACATCCACTTTACAGCCTGCTTTTGTTGCTCCCCTCTGGGAGGAGGTTTCAAAGTATTTCTAGCAGGACTACCAGATTCTGTAACAGTTTTGTTGCTTCTATCATCACAGTTTCTGAAATAAAACATAGATATGTGTTCTGTCTCGCCTTTCCTCTTTCCGAAAAGATGAAAGAGTACAAACTCACACAAACACAGACAGGCAAGCTGGCTCAGACTTCACAGAGTTAATTCTTTGGAACTGATAATATTCTTGGCATTCCAACATGTCCTGCCTGCCAAGTCCGAACTGATAGCAAATAAAATTTTATTCACAGAAAATCAGAAGACGCTGCTTAGGATCGAGCCAACACTCTTCCTCTTTACTCCCTGTCAGGGGCTGCTCTGATATGCCTTCCTCCTGATTAATCTCAGGCTGTTCCTCTCGGTTGTCTGATGGAACCTGAGGCATTACCAGGGAGGAAAGTCCTGGGGAGGAAGGCATTGCCAGACAGGAAGGTCCTGGGGAGGAAGGCATTCCCAGTTCCTCCTCTTCATCTTCCAGGTCCTCTTCCTCTGACAGCATAGGCTCGGGAATCGGGGCCACAACAGATATGTATACACATACATAAATGTAAAAAGCAGACATGGACTAATCAAAAATGGAGAATGTAGACTTATATTTTGGGTGATAACAAGATAATGCCATACTGTGAAGTTTTTAAGAACTTTGTTTTTAAAAAAAGAATGTTTATGAGTTACAGTAGTATAGGAAATTAAATGAAATGGATTACAATTAAATTCCACAGCTGTGGTGTAAAGCAACATCAAGTTTATGAAGGCGTGAATTTACTCTCAATTTTAAATACAATAGATTGGATTTTTTTTGAAAATCCCCATCCATAATGCAACAAGAGTCTTAACTGTAAATTTTGACATTTTGTGCAACAAATACACTCATTTTCATTACTGCTATACAATACAATGACTAATATACATGCTCACTTATGTGATTTCATTTCATTATAACTCTGCATATATTAGCAGAACAAAGAATCTGTAAAATATGGATATGTGTGTATGCAAGTAAATTGGTTTGGATGTCTGATTAGATTCAATAATGATTGTGAGTTTGGCTTCTAGAGGATTACCCTGCCTTGTCCTTGGAACAGTGACAAATGAAATGCCAACCATAATGTCTTTCCGTGCTTTCTCCCTCAGGACATGCATCTTATCAGCACTGATGAGAATCAAGTGTTTGCTGCAGTTCAGGAATGGAACCAGAATGATACATACAACCTTTATATCTCTGATACCCAGGGGATTTACTTTACCCTGGCTTTAGAAAATGTCAAAAGTAGTCGAGACCTAGAAGGCAATGTGATGATAGACCTGTATGAGGTATGTGAAAACAGTATGTATTTTCATCTCATGAAAATCATTAGCTAAGGTTGAAAGTGTCCTTGATCTGTAACTGGAAATTTAATTGGATGTGTAGTGTAATCTCTACGGGGAAAGAATATACAAAATAATATTTCCCCGGAGTTACATTAATCTTTGCAATCAGTATTATATATCAATATTACATATCAGTGCACAATTGTAGTACTGATGTTGATTTGTACATCTATAGATAGCTTTCATCAGCACTCACCTCTACCTTCACCCCTAAGACAGGACAAAAGCACATTCCGATCAATTGCATTTAACTGCTGAATATATAGGCAGCTCTTAAATATTTAGATTTGCATGAAGTGATTTCTACACGCTTATACGTTTCTTCACCTAAAACAAAAATTGAAAATCTTTTCATGTGTTGATGAGTGGTAGGCCAAAAATATACGTGCACAAGCTTACAGAGTTGTTTATTCTACCTTGTTACTTAAGTACACTAATTCTCTCCTTACTTCTGCATGAGGTACTGGCATGGATCTAACTGAGCACGGGTCCCATGTTTCATTGTTCAGACACTCTAGAAATGACCCAGAATTTTTTCGAAGAAAAGTCATACCTGAGTCTACCTACATGCACAATAAAGACTACCGTTGTACTTTCCCCACCAACCTAGTATTTGAAAGGATACTTTTGTGAACATTAAAGAAATTTTGGTGGACTGATTGTCTTGACATCCTATTTTGAGCAACTATAAATAGTAAGCACTCTCAGTAAACCTGGAGAAGTCTTAAAGGTCAGTGTTTAAAAGCAGACAAGTGTGGGTGAATAAGCAGGGCATTTCTTGACTACAGTGAAGAAAATTTCTTTCACAACGATATATTAATCCCCTGTGAGCTTTGGCAAGTTGTTGAAAAACTGTTATCTTCTATTACCATCAGATTAAGTAGTGGTTCCGCTGCATTATGTAAAGATGTCCTATAGCTCAGAGAGAGGGAGGGAGGGAGAAGAAAGGGAAAGATAGAAAGAAAGCCTTTGTTTTATGAAGCTGGTATTCATAGCAGTCTGGATTGAAATTGATGTGATCAGACTAGTCATGTCGCATCTGTTGATTGCCTAGATAGAAGGAATATTGGCTGACATTGAACTTGGCAGAAACCATTTCCTTCACTCTGATTTCTCTGGCCAATTGCTAAGATTGCTATGAATGATGAGCATGTAAGAATAAATGAAGAGAAAGAACAGGAAGAGGAAAAAAATCAAGTAGAAAAGATAGAAAATAAGTATATGTGTAAGACGTATAAATGTCTATATGGGTGGGTTATTTATTTTATTCTTTATATTTTTTTCTCTTTGACTCTCTGTTGAATATTTGAATGAATATTCTGATTTATAATGAGCCATTCCTTTTAATTCATTCTACCATTTTCACTAAGAGGCACAATTGGGTAGGGATGCTACTTTTTAATAATACACATACTTGAAAGAGCTATTTGGAGACATATCTAACAAGTGTGTAAGGATGTTTGTTACAGATGGGGCTAGGTATAGTGGCATTGCTCACTACATATTTGTTTTCCTTGTACTCTGCCCTTGCCCTCACTCAAGATCTGGTGTTTATCCAGAAGATCTAAAGGAAAACTATACTTGAATCTGCAAAGAAGTAGTGCCGTTGTACATGACTCTGCTGTCCATATACTCACTTTAGACATCACTTATATGTGAAGACATCTTTTCTATTTAAAGCATTTTGAGATACTCTACCCGATTATTAACTATTAACAAGGAAAGTTTTTTAAAAAACAAAAATCAGTTTTTAAATACAGTATAACATTGGAGTGATTTTGTTTTTGCACTAAAATATGTATGGGCTATATTCAACATTCTCATGTCATAATGTTCTTTGGTCATGATGTTTAATTATAATTATTGCTCAATCATTTAGTAACTTCCAACACTTTGATGGACAATCATACTCAAGAACTGTCTTTCAGTAAATGAGTTCTTCTCATGCTCATGATATCAGTAATGGTATATAGGATTCAGAGATCCTGTTGATCTTTTTTTTTAATTGCCATCAATTTTTGCGAACTTCAAGACTTTTTCCAAAGTTTTAATATTGCTTCCTCTTTATGTATGCAAAATACTTCACTATCCGTGATTTCCTTACCTGTTTTTTTTAATCTGTTATTGAATGATATGTTCCTCTTACTTATCAAGGTACTCACAATAATTTTATCCAACATGACAGTTCAAAGGCATTAATTTTCTTCATTCAAATTTTTAAATGATACAAATTTTACAGACATTTTATAAGCAAGAATACCATTCCATTAATAATCTGTATCTTTCTAGGCAATTATTATTTTGTTTAGATTTGTCACAATCTTTTGCCTAAGTTTCCTTAATTCATGCTCAGTACTTTAAGAGCACCAGCTTGCGAGATTTTAAGCAGTTTTGCTTGTATTTTGTCTACCCCGTGAACATTGTTATTGACAATACTTTCTGAGGCACATATAACTTTATTTGCTAAAAGTTACAGTTCTACATTGATCACTGTACCTTTGTATAGATCAGTGATTCAGGATTTTTTGTTATAGTTTTACCACATATTTGTGACCTTTCTTTCTTGCCTTCAGTAAGCATTCAGTAAACATGTGTATTATATTTTAGCAAATGTGAAATAACTTCTTTATATGGGCTATTATCTGAAATAAGGGTGCAAATTTAAATTTCCAGATTTCATTACTTTTAACATGGAAAAGCATGTGTATGCTTTTATTACTTACCTACAACCCTAAAAAATAATAATACGGTGCCAAATGCTAATTAAAACTGCTTGGTATCCCATCAAAATTTTAGATCAAGCAGAAATCTTTGTACTGCCTTTCCTAGAATATGTCCTCATTTTCTATTTCCTTTCACCTTCCTTAAAGCTAGACTTTAATAATTGAAGTTTAAGCACTGGTAATATTTTCTAAAACATACATAGCTGTTGAATAATAATTAAACAACAATGGCTATAAAGAAAAAAAACCTCTTTGAGAGTTTTTAGCCATGTCAAGAAAGCAGTTTAGGTTGTAGTAATCAGAAATTTCCTGCTGAAAGACAGAAGGAGTCTGTCCCACCCAACTTACTCTTTCACTGAAGCAGCAATTTACCCAAAGGCAGAATCTCATGCTGCTGTAAATATTGGGTAAAAAAGCAAAAGATTTATTTGATCTTAAGGGAAACTAGAGATATTGGAGTATTGATTTTAAACACATAAACAAAGTCAACCTTTTCTGATGAATGAAAGTTATTTTTCATTTCTTTTCCTTTATCCTTTCCACTTTTATTCTCAGTGAAATGAATTGTTCTGAAAATTTGTGGACCATTTCTCCTAACCTGTACATTCTTTATTTCCTTTGGAATTATGGATATGTCAAACCAACATAACAGGAAAATATCAGATTGTGAAAGTTTATCATCAGTTGTTTGCTATCATTTCTAATGGGAAAAATTGTGTCATTTGCTTCTTTCCATTGCATTAATTAGAATTACTATATAAGACTTGATGACAGTTTGACAATTCATGATAAAACAAGATATAATAAGAGGAAAAAGTGGCTCTGGATATATTTCCTTATATACAGTGGTGTTAACGGAAGGAAGAATCAGACAAATTTATGAAAAAAGAGTTTCCAGAATCTATTAAAATAAATAAAATAATAACTAATGCTGTGCAGAAAGATTCTATTGTTGTTGTTTTTCCTACTAGGTCTTTCAATTTGCTGAAAATTATTTTACAATAAAACATACAATATGCACCATCAAACCATAAAAACAAATCTATAAAAACTGGTTAAAAGTAAATTAACATCAAAATGAGGGGAAAAAATAAAGCTTTTTACTTTCACATTTACAAATTGAGCAAGCAAGCAGTTTAAATATTGAAACTGGATAACCATATAAACATATAAAACTGTTTAGGTTTCATTTTTACTTTGAATTGTATTTGGAGCCAATGTAACAAAGTTTCCTTGACTATAGACACCAACTGTCAAGTAATACCCAGGAGAGCAGAAGAGCCCTCAAGTGAGGAACCTGCTTCTTCTGAAAGAGAATGATCCCCATCTAGATCTAAAATAATAGCAGATATGAAGCCAGTGTTTGCGCTGGTATTGACTTCTCCTTGTATAG
Source organism: Notechis scutatus (assembly GCF_049901735.1). NCBI lineage: Eukaryota > Metazoa > Chordata > Lepidosauria > Squamata > Elapidae > Notechis > Notechis scutatus. Next base: position 119,340,611 of record NC_142012.1, read on the forward strand.
CAACTCCAACTATCCATCCATTCATAATGGGGTGAAGCCATTGCAAAATAGTGCCATCTCTACTTGCCACCCTCCAAGTGGCCCAGAACAATGCCACTGATAGTATCAAACACCCCTGAAAGGTCTAATAGGATAAAGAGAGCTCACCTCTCTACCTTATGGGTCTGAAAAAGGTGATCTATCAAAATAACAGTCTGGTTTCTGCCCATTGCCAGGCTTGAGCCACAACTAAAAAAGAACAAGATAGGTATGGTCTACTCTGCAACTATTGTAATTATACCTTTCAAACTTTTGTATAAGATTGGAATTAGGGTTATATAATAAAGTTAGCAAAAATGGCTTTTCTGGGAAGTGCGCAATATTATCTCCTTCAAAGGAACTGATACTTTCCTTTCTCCCAAAGAGATCCCAAATGCAGACATAAACACACACACACACACACACACACACACACACACACACACACACAGAGAGAGAGAGAGAGAGAGAGAGAGAGAGATATGCACACACAGATATCCCTATCTACCCAAACACAGGTGAGCATGATTTATATGAAGGTGTAGAATTTATATTCAAAAAAACACACACTTTTTTTACCATTTTACAAGCTTAAATAAAACTCAGATGATTGTGACCGCTTTGTCCCAGTCACCTCATCAAAATCTACACTGTTTTTTTTTTTTTTTTTTTTATGTTCAACCCTGCAATGCCTTCTTCTAACCTGTCTGAATCCACAGCACTTTCCATCTTATTTTTTTTCCCTAACCTCTGGTAAGTAAGAAATCTTTTGATGCAATTTTCACCTCGGAGCCTGCTACATATTCATTCTGCATGCTGGTTCTAAAGCTAGATTTGACAGGTACCAAATGCACACACAATTTGTGTCAAATTTATCTTGTTTTTCAGCCATGTCAATTTCTCCTAGGTAGCAGGGATAAAGGGAATGTTCTTGGCTAACAAGAAGATTGACAACCAAGTAAAAACTTTCATCACCTACAACAAAGGCCGAGACTGGCATTTGCTGCAGGCCCCGGACACAGATCTGAGAGGGAACCCAGTTCATTGCCTACTAGTAAGTGATGGTTTACGGGCATGGGGGAGGGGGAAACTCTCTTCTTATTATACAGTGACATAGCCTCTTTCCCCACAATTGTTTTTGTTTTTAAAGTAACTTTTTAAAATGTTTGAGATGAAAATGAACTTATTTTTCTTTTCACTGAAAAATGAATGTCTGTTCTCGAACATTGAAAAAGAAACCAGATCATTGCCTCCTACCATAGTAAGTGATGATTTAGGCATGAGGAAAGGGAAAACCCTCTTATTATACAGATTATATATGAAAATGAGGTTATTTTTTCTTTTCGCTGAAAAAGAAATGCCTATTTTGAACACTTTTGTCCAACACAGATAGCCCTCATGAGTCAGGGCAATAAGATTGCAAGAAATGAGCCATTTGTCTAAGCAAATGGACTTGCTATATTAATTTTTTGTGGTTAACCATGGAATAGAATGCAGATAGGATTATCAGGATAAATTGTTCCCTTCATAAAATAGTATTATTCGTTGGAACCCAGGAAATATGCCTTCTCTGTTATAATTCCTATTCTCTGGAACAGCATCCCCCCAGAAATCCATTTGGATCCCACCTCAATGACATTCAGAAAATAATGGAAAAATTAGCTGCTTTCTCAGGCTTTAGGGCAGAATTGTGCTTGGGGTTTTTAAGTGTCTTAGAATAGAATAGAATAGAATAGAATAGAATAGAATAGAATAGAATAGAATAGAATAGAATAGAATAGAATAGAATAGAATAGAATAGAAGACTTGGAATGGACCTTGGAGGTCTTCTAGTCCAACCTCCTGCCTAGGCAGGAAACCCTACACAACTTCAAACAAATGGTTATCCAACATCTTTTTAAAAACTTCCAGCATTGGAGCATTCACAACTTCTGGAGTTGTTCCACTGATTAATTGTTCTAACTGTCAGGAAATTTCTCCTTAGTTTTAAGATGCTTCTTTCCTTGATTGGTTTCCCCCATTGCTTCCACCCATTGCACCTGCCCTCAGGTGCTTTGGAAAATAGTTGACTCCTTCTTCTTCGCAGAGGCAGCCCCTGAGATATTGGAACACTGCTATCATGTCTCCCCTAGCCCTTCTTTTCATTAGACTAGACATACGCAGTTCCTGCAACCATTCTTCATATGTTTTAGCATCCTGACCCCTAATTTTATACAATTTTTATTGTTATACAGGTAGTCCTGACTTACAACAATTCAACAGTTGTAATGTAAATGAACAGTTGTACAACAGTTCATTTAGTGATCATTCAAAGTTACAATAGCATTGAAAAAAGTGACTTTTGAATTATGACAGTTTTTCACACTGCTATTGCAATATCCCCATGGTCATGTGATCAGATTGTCTCATATTTATGAGAGTTGCCATTTCCCAGAGTCATGTGATCACCTATTGTGGTCTTCTTACAAGTAAAGTCAACGGGGAAGCCAGATTCACTTAACAATGGGGAAGTCAATTAACAATCATCAGACTAACTTAATAACTCCAGGATTCACTTAATAACTGTGGCAAGAAAGTTGATAAAGTGGGGCAAAATTCACTTAACAAATGTTTTATTTAGGAACAGTGTGCAGCCTGCAAGTATACAAAAGCAGAATTTATTTTATTTTTGTACCAGGGGCAATAAGATAAACCTAAAAAGGCTGGAAGAGGTGCTTTAGGGAGTTATGCAAATTACAATATACATTTAATCAATGTAGCAGGTCCTCAAAATTGTTTTGGCACATGCATGTTAACATACAGTGAGTAAAGCAATAGTGGTGAAAATATTAACATTCTTGAGTTAAACAAGGAGTCTAAGAACATTCCTGTTAGGATGTTGCTTTCTTCTAAGTATCCTTGATGCCCAGTGGTTTATTATCTTTTTAATGCCCAAATTAACATTAACATGTAGCTGATAGTTTATTTTTGACTTGAAAAGTGTGTTTGATGAAAAGTAATTTGCTTGCCTAACAATATTATTTTTATATTCATATATCACAGCAAAAATGTTGGCTGTCAGTCACACTATCTGAATTTCTTTCCATATCATGGGTAGGATCCCTTCTAAAAAGGAATCAAACAATGGGAAATCCATCTTTTAATTTCTACCACAAGCTATTCACTTAGAAACACTAATCACTTTATTCTTTCCTCTCTCAAAGACATACAAATAAATATTGCTTTGTTGTCAGTTTTCTAGCTCTTTCCTGTCAAATGAAAGGTTTTCTAGCTCTTTCCTGTCAAATGAAAGAAACCTGATCACAGCACTTCTTTTAGGTAATGTGTTCAGGCAATTTTAAAGGAAAGGGTCAAGGTACCATCTGTCACTCTTTCCAAATGGAAAGAGTGACAGATGTACCTTGACCCTTTCCTTTAAAGAGATCACAACAATATGGGTCCTGAACAAATCATCTCACATGAGATAGAATATTAGTGAGGTTGAACTTGGAAGAGATATGTCAACCTTGGAAAAAGTCATTCTCAACTTCCTCCTTTTTTCTGGCTGGCTCCCAAATTCTGAGACCATTGCCTCTTCCCTAGAAGGGTTTGTCTGAAATCTTGTGAATCATACAAAATATTTACTGGAGAATGGATAGTCTCTTTGCCTTCTTTTTATTGTTGCAGTACACCTCTTTTAATGCCATATGATGCATATGTGCAGAAGAGTAAGAGAATTCTTCTACTACCCTTGCGATCAATTTATAAAAATAAAAAGGAATAAAATAATGGGGCAAATGTCTTTCTGATATATACTATAAATGTTGGAGAACATGGACAATTATGTAACTTTCAGGAGTTTACCTTGGATTAGGTAGCTAGTGCCTTGGTTTAACTTGAGGAGTTGCAGCCAACATGCACACAATAAAATGTTATAAATCTGGCTTAATATTTATGTCATATAAAAAATAAGCATGTATATATTTGATGTATCTGATGTATATATTTAATGTAATAATGTAAATGTATTTAGTGTTGCCTGATTTTGAGAGGCGTAACAAAATAACATTCCAGAAAAAACAGCTATGTTGAAGGAATGATTTCTGTGAATATTAAAGTGTATTTATTTCATTTAATTCCAATTCTGAAATTGAATAGATTACCTTTGATCTAATTAATGCCCTTTCCTGTTGTGCCTATCCTCTAGAACAGCATCCCCCTGGAGATCTGAATGAGTCTAGCACTATTGGCTTTTTGAAAATCATTAAAGAACTGAATGTTCCTGCAGGCATTTGGGCCAGAAGGTTAACTGAGCCCCTTTGTCTTCGTGGTTTGAAAGCTTTTATTTTGTTATAATCTCAGCCATGTGTAATAGTATGATTTATGTATTTTATTTTATGAACAAAGCTGTTTGTTTTTATGTTTTAGCTTTCAATTTTTGTACAACTTCCAGCATCATCTTTGACACAATTTGTATAAATAAATAAATAAAATGGAGCAAAAAGGAATCAGCTTCCCCAAAATAAGCAACCCATACATGCACACACATACAAATATCTAATTATTGGAGATTTATTTGGAATTTCTTCATCAGTCTTCCCCTCTCTTGAGCTTATCCCAAGTGCTTTTTTGGTGGCATGAACTGTAAATTTGTATTTGTTGCCATAGTTAATAGAACCAAAACAACCTCTCAGAAAATGAAATTATGATGGTGGAATAAATTGGAAAGTTAAAGTCCAAATCTCAAATCTGAGCTATAAAGCAAACTGGCTTTCAATCTACATTCATATATGCATATCCATTATAATATTTATCTTGGAGAAAGCAATATTATGAAACCTGCAGGAAGGTAATGATAAATAGTAAGCCAAACTAATAAAATCCATGGCGTAAGAAAATGCAATAAATTAGCCAAAACTAATTTACAGAAATAATATTGACACTCCCCCATTGTTCTACCTTTGCAACCTAACTTTATTTCCACTGAGTTTATACATTATATTTTATTATAATCTTTATTTTGGAAGGACTCATTCCTACAACTACAATATTTTCTCACTTTTCCCCTTCCTCTTAACCCATTCATCTTCATATAGTTCTTTTGCTATTCAGTCCTCATGAAATCTCTCCCTATGACTAAACTATTTAACTGTGCTAATATTGGTCACTTTTTTTATTCAGCTGATATTCATTCAGCACATTTACCTGTGTTTCATTATTTACTCTGTTCCCATTGCATTCAATGTACTTTAATGTTTGACCTGACATATCTTAACAGTCACTTCTATGTTACAAAGCAAGCAGAAACATACTGTTATACACAGCCCTCTGTTTCTTTCAACTAACACTCATTCCTTGCAACAGACCATATATTATCTAGTACCTTTGTATTATCAATTGCACATATTACAATTTGTCAATTTCACTATCTTTAGTAAATGTGCTATGAAAATACATGACATTAATCTCTTTCCTCCAATTTTCCGCCATTTAATATAAAGTGCAGTTTACTCTTAATTTGAAGGTTTATTAATTTATTAATATTTATTTATTAATATTCCTCACTCCATTATGTAGTTTGATATGCACTGAAAATGATCAGCTTCTCAACTAATGTCACCTCCATATAAATCTATATGTGTATTCATTTTCTGACCAATTATGTGTAGTGGCACCTAAATACTCCTTGTTCATTTGATAAGTTGAATTATTTACTATACATTCCATTTTAATGTGGATTTTACTTTTGTCTTATATCATTCCAGTTGCATTTAGGAACTTTCAACTACATGGTCATAGAAAACATTTTCTAATTCAAGCCACTTCATTTGTCATAACCAACATGTGCACAATAAGCTTTGTCTCACATAGTCATACATTCCTTAATACTCTTCTAAAGAAGAAATATCTGATCTGTGTATTCTCTGCTTGACATAAAACTACACTGCATTTCCTACATTTTTCTCTAAACCACCTCACATATTGTAATATTTCTACATTTGCAGCACATCCACACTGTAATGTTTCTGTACTTAGAGCAGCCTTACCATTTTTAACATTTTCACAGCATTTGTGACTTCCTTTTCATCATTCATTTTCTTGAACATTAACATTTAGAACATTCATTTGAATTCTGGTCTTGACATATTACTGTCATCCAAGTACAGATATCTAAAAACTCCTACCAGCATTCCATCACTTCAGTTTCATCCTAAATCATCTCTTCACTTTCATGTTCAATTCCATTCTCTCTGCTGGAGACTCCTTATTTAGCCCTTTTCATCTACTTCTACATCAAAAACTTGCATTTTCTTCAAACCTGAATTGCAAGGATTATATATGGTTTATGTGAACATAAAATTAATGGGAAGGAGAGTCATTCTGATAAACTAAACAACCTTTCTCTGCCAACAACCAGTTGCTTCTTTTCAAATTCCTTCTCATGCACATAGTAGATAAATCCTTAAAACAGTAATATGATAAAGAATTGTAATTTCTTGATTTTTAACTAAACCTAAGTTGGAGAAATCTGAACAAAGACACTACTTTTGATCCATCTGTATCACATTATACTACATTTTAAAAGTCAGAGCCAAATAGGCTAAGGAAGGAGGGGAAAGTGGTCCTGCTGTGTGACTAACATCTGGTAGTCAGATGCTTTTGAATATTATGGATTGTGGATTTTTTCCCCAAGGTCTTTGTAACTTGGGAATGAATGCAATTGTATAAAAGCACTTGCATTACAATAAAAATACTGTAGCTGTATTAATTTCTTCAAGATTTATGCTATGCTATGCTATGCTATATTCTTTCGAGTACTGATTAGGATTTCCTTGTTTGTTTTCTTTCAAGCCATATTGCTCCCTTCATCTCCACCTGAAGGTTTCAGAGAATCCTTACACTTCTGGTAATATTGCCAGTCGCGATACAGCTCCAGGTATCATCGTAGCCTCTGGTAAGAAAGATTCCATGCTATATAACAAAAGCCTACAATTTCTTATTATTAAGTGCAACATAAAAGTTCAAATTTTCAACTTGTGGTTCAAAGGTGACATGAAGTAATAGTTGCAACCAAGAAGATCTAGTTTAATTTTTTTTTTTTCATGAACTCTCAAGTTTGGCCTGAGTCAAATCACTGTGTTTCATCTTCTGTCAGCAAAACAAGGAAGGTAACAAAATTGACTTAACAAAACATAACAAAAAAGGTGGGAACTATTTGTTTTGTGATACCCTTTCTTGCTGGTTTGTGGCTATGAAACTGAATCTTGACATCATCTAAAGGACAACATTTGTCTTACCTTTATTTTTTAAGGTTGGTGCAAGAATTGCAACATGATTAACTAAGTAATATATATGATAATAATAAAAATAATATATATAAATATATATAACATCCACACAAACTATTGATAAATTAACATTGTTACATTTTTCTGCTTTATAATATAAATTGCATCCTTAAGTCATCACTGTTCAGCACAATATATATTACTAAAAGCACAAAGATTTCAGTTTTCTTTTACATTTAAGTTTTATAGGTTGGGGTACTTTTCTTTACAGGTAACATTGGATCAGAGTTGTCAGAAAATGATATCAGCATGTTTGTTTCGTCTGATGCTGGAAACACTTGGAGACAAGTGAGTAGCAATGAAAGCAAAAAGTGGTCAACTGGGGGAGGAGAATAGTGTGAAATACCTCTAAGGAGCAGTTTATTGGAGCATTTTACTTGATTGTGTAAAACAACTATTTATCTCCATAAAGAGGCTAATTTTCTGTTAGCCTCCACATTCCAGTCCTCATAAAACAGAGGATAATGTGGACTGGAAGCAGATAATTTCCCCCTCAGCTATCCTCTCTTCATTGAACTTTGAACATGTGTTGATTTTGGGCCAAAAGTTAGTAAATAACTAATATACGGTATCTATGATTATTATATTTAGTTGGTATTTTGTGTGCTTGAATTTTGTGTGCCTTCCATTGTTTTCACATATTCCCTTTTTCTGATAGACCTGTTTATATAATTAATGTTTGGCTTAAATTATTGGTTGAAAAAGGGAGCTCATCCTATCATAGTTACCCCTTGAGCTAGCATAAAATTTATTAATTTCTCTATTGTTTTCAAAATACTTTCCTTTTTATGCTTTAAGAGGTAGGCTGAAGAAAAAGCCCTGAGTTTCCGTCTGACTAGTAGCAGCCTATCTTAATTACTTTTTACCTTCCAAGGGGAAACTGTGAAAAAGGGTCTGACAAGTAAGATTATCAATAATCACTCTTCATGTATGTAAGAAGACCAAACTAGAATCCCAGTTTAGGGCATCTGTTCCTTTTTTGTACAATTATGAATGTTACCATTATAGATATTATATGTTATTGGAAGAATCACATATTTTCATCCTGCATAATATCCTTTAGCAGGTACCATGGCATCTCAGTAGTTACTTTTTAGTTTACTGTTATTTAATTCATTTCTTTTTCCTTTTATTTAATCCTACTGTCATTGATTTATGACAAGAGGAAAATGTGGTTCATCATTTACATGCTATTGTGCTGTTCATTCTCATTTACAAAGTTATACTAACTTAATTTCCTGGTTACAAAACCTTTGAAAAAAGATGTTGTAGTGACTAAACAAGACTTATTCAGTTAGATATGTGCTTTCTCCTTCCCATATTTCACTCAGGCACCAAAAACTCAAAATCTCAGATTTGTAAGTAAGGAGATTGTGTTGCTGCTTAAAAATGTCTGGTGACAGCAAAATGGGGGTGGAGAGTGGGTGGGTGGGTATGTAACTAAATCCTTTCCCATTGGCTAAAGAAAACAATTTTGTATTATAGCTTAAAAAGTGGGAGGAGTGAAACTAGTGCCTTACCCAGAAAAACCTCCAAGCAGATTCCTATAGCCTCAGGATTCTTGAGCCTTGTTCTTGAGGCTGAGAGGATAAATAATTATAGAATGTAGATCTGAAGGAATTATCAGAAAAGACGATCCCAGATAGAGGGATCTTCATCTCTTTGATCTAATGAACAAAGACATGAAGGCGGCTTTCTAGTAAATGTATGCGGAATGAGAAAGGGGAATTGAGGAAAACTTGTTCTTGCCTCTATTCTGGGAAAGTAATTGCTCAGTGGTTAGATATATGAGAAAAGCAGAGAGGAAGGCAGGTCAGTGGAAAACATATTTCTGATTAAGAGAAAGAAAGCTGTTGGCTGCTAGAAAGACAATGGAAATATGTCTGCAGAATCTAGATAAGGCATTCAGTTAGAATTCCCCACTAGCATGCTTTATTTCAATGGGTGTTTGCTCATTAAATATTGTTAAATATAGTTAAGTGGACTAATTTCTATGGATTATTATAACTTTAATTATTGTCTCAAAATCTAAAGTTCCATATTTATGCTTGGCAAACTGAGCATAAGTTTTTGAAAAGCTATGTTATGCCATTGACTTTAATCATCCATAAGTAGCAAAATACAACTAGACATAAATCAAATCTAACTGCCAGGTATGCCTTCTCTTCTTTAGTGAACCATTTCTTGATAAGAACAAGAAATAAACAACAATAAAACCAATACATAAGAACATTATCTTGGTTCAAGTGTTAAAGATTTACATGTCTTTCAGGTAGATTAATTT